>NC_133659.1:112899165-113211001 GCF_037893015.1 Macrotis lagotis
TGGAATATATTTCCAAAGGCAAAAGACCTTGGAATGCAACTGAGAATCAACTACCCAGGAAAAGTGAACATCCTCTTCCAGGGGAAAATATAGACTTTCAATGAACTTTCAAATGTTCCTGTTGAAATGACCAGAGCTGAAAAGAAAGTTTGACCTTTAAATACAGGATGCAGGTGAAGCATGGAGAGTAGAGGAGAAGGGTAAAATATGAGGGACTTAATGATAATGAACTGCATGTATTCCTGCATAGAAAAAATGATACTGATAATACTCATATGAAACCTCTCATTTAATAGAGCAGGTAAAAGGAGCTTATATAGCTGAAGCACAGGAGATATTTGAAGATTATAATATGTTGTAATATATTATAAATATATATTGTAAATATATAATATATTGTAAAAGTGGAGTCAATGGCTAAAAGGGAACTGTACTGGGAGTAAGAAAAAAGAGAGGTGGAATAGGCTAAGACATTTTGTATAAAAGATACTTTTTTATTGTAATGAGCTATTTCAATGATATAGAGGGGGGGAAGGCAAGGGGGAATGAGGAACTCTCATCAGAAATGGTTCAGAGAGGAAACAGCATATACACTCAATAGGGTATAGACATCTAGAGTAAAAAGGAGAGAAGGGGGAAAGGGGGCATGTGGGTGATAGAGGACAGGGTAGGTCACAGGAGAGAATAGTCAGATATGACACATTTTCTTTTTTCTTCTTGAAAGAGGCTGGGATTAGGTGGCCTGTCTGGGACCACAGGAGTTTGCTGGGTCTCAGGGGTAGTATGTGGGCTCGGAGCCTCTTGGACCCAGGACCAGTGATCAGTCTACTGCACCACTAAGCAACCTTACAGCACATTTTAGAAGAGGGACAGAGTGAAAGGAGAGAGAAAATATAATATATGGTAGTGGGGAGGTATGAATGGAGGGAATTACAATTAGCAACAACAACAGTGGAAAAATATGGAAGTAACTTTTGTGATAGACTTATCATAAAAAATGTGATACACCTGCAACAGAGCTGATGGTATCAGAACACAGACTGAAACACATTTTTTTTCTCTTTCTTTTACTTTATTTCACATGAGGGTCCATATTTTTTGGGGGGAGGGGAATTATGTTTTCTCTTAAACAAGAATATTTTAGTAATGTATAAAAAATCACTTGTACAAAAATTAAATTAATTAATTAAACAAGAAAAAACATTAACATTGTGAGATGCTCAACTAAAAAAGGGGGGAAGTTAGAAGAAAAGGAAAAGAACTGAGAGGAATAAAAGGGTTGATCAATAGGTAGCAGTTAGAAGCAAAATACTGGTGAGAAGGGATAAGGAGAAAGAAAAGAGAAAAGTACAAATGGAGGAATATACATGGAACCTACATAAAAACTAACCACGTACTAGGTAGGGCATAAAAACCCTCATAATCAAATGCAGAAAGGCATAAATGATGAATTCATCCTTTTCAGATTATGATACACTAAAAATTATATGTAATAAAGGGCCATGGAAAGATAAACTAAAAATCATTTGGAAACTAAATAATCTAATTATAAAGAATTATAAACAACAAATCATAGAAATAATCAACTATTTCATCCAAGTCAATGACAATGATGATACATTATAACATCTCACCTTGTGAGATGCAATAAAAGTTTTTAGGGGAAAATTTTATATCACTAAATTCTTATATGAATAAAAAGAGAAAGAGAAGAAAAATGAATTAGCAAATTAAAAATTCCCAATTAAACACCAAATTAGTAATTCAGAAAATCAAAGGAAAAATTATTAAAACTGAAGAAAACTATTGAATAAATAAATTTGAGTTGGTTTTATGAAAAAACAATTAAATAGATAAACCTTTGGTTAATCTGATTTTTAAAGAAAGAAAACAAAATTACCAGTAAAAAATGAAAAGGGTGAACTCACCACCAGTGAGTAGAAAATTAAATAAATTCAGAGCTACTTTGCCCAACTGTATATCAACAAATTTGACAAATCTAAGTAAAATGAATGTATATTTACAAAAAACATAAGCCATCCAGATTAAGAGAAGAGGAAATAAAATATTTAAATAACCCCATTTTAGAAAAAAGTGAATAAACCATCAATAAACTCCCTAAGAAAAAAATTTCTAGGCCCAGATACAGATTTCCAAGTGAACTCTATCAAACATTTGAGAAACAATTCCAATTCTATATAAGCTATTTTTAAAAATAGGGAAAAAATGAGCCCCTTGTGCTGCAGGGTAGCTGAGTAGCGCAGTGGACTGATCACTGGTCCTAGGACCAAGAGGCCCCAAGCCCACATACTACCCACCCACATACTATCCCTGAGACCAAGCAACCTCCTGGCCCCGTGGTCCCAGAAAGGCCACCCAATTCCACCTCTTTCAAGAAGTAAAAAAGAAAATGTGTACAGTACTGATACCTAAACCAGGAAGATCCAAAACAGACAAAGAAAATTATGAGCCAAACTCTCTAATGAATGTTAGTACAAAAATAATAAACAAAATTTTAGCAAAAAGAATACAAGTGGGGTGGCTAGGTGGCATAGTGCATAAAACACCGACCCTGGAGTCAGGAGTACCTGGGTTCAAATCCAGTCTCAGACACTTAATAATACACCATGATCAGATAGGACTTACACTAGATAGACAGGGATGGTTCTATATTAGGAAAACACTCAACATAATTTACCACATCAATAACAAAATTAACAGATATATGATTGTCTCAATAGATGCTGAAAAAGCCTTTGGCAAAATACAGCACCCATTCTTATGCTCCTAAAGAACATAGGAATAAATGCAATTTTCCTTAAAATTATAAGCAGTATCTACCTAAAACTGTCAGCAAGCATTATATGTAATAAGAATAAGCAAGCAACATTTCCAATAAGATCAAAGGTGAAACAAGGATGCTCATTATCATCAGTATTAACATATATTAGAAATATTAGCTTTAGCAATGAGAAGAAAAAGAAATTGAAGGAATTACAACAGGTAGTGAGAAATGAAAATTTTCATTCTTTTCAGATGATATGATGATATACTTAGAAAGCTTTAGAAAATCAACTTAAAAATTATTTGAAACAATTAACAACTTCAGCAAAGCAACAGGATATAAAATAAACCTACATAAACCATCAACATTTCTATATATAATCAACAAAGTCCAAGAGCAAGAGATAGAAAGAGAAGTTACATTTAACTCAGAAACTATATGAACATAATTACAAATACTTTTCACACAAATAAAGTCAGCTCTAAACAATTGGGAAAATGTTAATTGCTTATGGTAAGGTCAAACTAATATTTTTTGGAAGAAAATGGAGATTTATTAAAGAGGTTACCGACACAAAAGAAAGTGATATGAAACTTAAGAAGAGTTTAAGGAAAAGTCACATGGATGGCTGATTAATCTTGGCAGGTCAGCTGACAGGCTCAGTTGAAGTTTAGAAATGAGAGAGAGAGAGAGAGAGAGAGAGAGAGAGAGAGAGAGAGAGAGAGAAAGAGAGAAAAGGGCAGGCAACCATGAGGCTTGGGTTAACCAGGCCACCTGGTGAAGTCCATGGAGCTCCATGTGATTTAAGGAAGAGCCAGAGGAAGGCCCATCCTGCTGGATGGGAGGCTGGAAGAATCAAAAGACTTGAAGGGGCAGTGTTTCCTGTTAAATACCCCTCCATTGTAGGCGGGACAGAGGGTGGTGCTTGGGGTATTGTCTTTCACCTTGGATCCAGGTAACCCCCCCTCCAATGGCAAACGAAGTACTGGTCCTTCCTGTCCTTTCAACAGTCATTTCCTGCCCACCAGTTCTATGGCCAAGGTTAGGTCAAGGTGGAAATGGAGGATAAGATATAAACAACAGGGCCAAGGGGAGACAGGATACAATCAATACTGTCCAAGGGAGGCAGAATCTCAAGAGCAGGAACCTCCATCCATTTAACAGATTCTGTTTCTGCTACATTCACAATTCTCTACATAATTTCCCCCCTCAAAATTATTCAGGACCCAGATTCTTCTGTGCTTTTCAGAGTCCATTAATACATTGCAGCAAGAACTTCATTGAAGCAGAGTCCAGAGAATGATTGGCTGGCAATTTGACTGGCATCCTGCAGAGGTTGGTCTTGGAGATACACAGTTAAGAAACAAAACTCAAGGGAAAAAAAAAATTGAGCCAGCAAAAACCAGAGATATTATAACAGAGAAGGCCATTTAACAGAGGTACAAAAATGGGGTGGCTAGGTGGCGCAGTGGATAAAGCACTGGCCCTGGAGTCAGGAGTACCTGGGTTCAAATCTAGTCTCAGACACTTGATAATTACCTAGCTGTGTGGCCTTGGGCAAGCCACTTAACCCCATTACCTTGCAAAAAAAAACCTTAAAAAAACCTATTACAGAGGTCCAATAATTAGAAAAAACAAGAAGGTCCATAAAGAGCAAGAATTATACTTTATAATCCTAAACTAGTATCAAAATACCTTTTATAAGGCCATGGGTTCCAAAATATCACAGACTCATTAATGGATGCTGCATTAAGTTATAATCAAAAGCTCAAAAATAGTATAAACAAATGTACTGAATAAGCATTTTAAAATTGCACATGTCCAAAAAGTAATTTGCAACAAAATTTTCTATTTTAGTTTGGGTCAAACTATAAAAATGACAATTCTAACCAAATTTAGTTACCTATTCAGTGCCATACCAATCAAATTACCAAAAACCTATTTTACAGAGCTAGGAAAAATAGTAACAAAATTCATCTAGAGCAAAAAAAGGTCAAGGATATCAAGGGAATTGATGCAAAATGTGAAGGTAGCTGTAGCAGATCTAAAACTATAGTGGCAGTCATCAAAACTGTCCAGTACTGATTAAGAAATAGAGAAATGGATCAGTGGAATAAAGTAGGAACAAAATAAATAGTAGTAAATGACTATAGTAATCTAACATTTGATAAACCCAAAGAATTTAGTTTCTGGGATAAGAACTCACTATTTGACAAAATAGTGGGAAAACTGGAAATGGCAAAAACTAGGTATAGACCCACATCTTTCATATCCTGTCCCAAAATAAGGTTGAAATGGGTGCAGAATTAAGACATAAAGAGTGATATCAGACCAATTAAGAGACAAAAAATACTCTATTTGTTGGATCTATGGAGAAGGAAGAAACTTATGACCAAACAAAAGATAGAAAACATTATAAATTGCAAAATGCATGATTTTATTTATTATTATTATTATATTAAAAGGTTTTACATAAATAAAATCAATGCAGCCAATATTAGGAAGAGAACATAAAAAGTATGGGAAACAATTTTCATAGCTAGTGTTTCTGATAAAGATCTCATTTCTAAAATAAAAAGAACTGAAACAAATTTCTAAGATTACAAGTCATTTTCCAATTGATAAATGGTCAAAGGATATGAACAGATGAAAAATTGGAGCTATTTATAATCTATATAATCTAAAGCTTTCATATATGTGTGTGTATGTGAAAAAACTCCAAATCACAGATTAGAGAAATGCAAATTAAAAGAATTCTGAGGTACCACATCACACTTATCAGAATGGTTAAGATGACAAAAAAGGAAAATAACCAACGTTGGAGAAGAGGTGGGGAAATCAGGACACTAATGCATTGTTGATGGAATTGTGAACTCATCCAATCATTCTGGAGAGCAACTGGAACTTTACTCAAAAGACAATAAAACTGTTTATACCCTTTGAGCTAGCATTACCACTACTAGGTTCATATCCCAAAGATCATAAAAATATGTGAAAAATCTCACATGTTCAAAAATATTTATTGCAGCTCTTTTTGTAGTGGGAAAGTATTGGAAATTGAGGAGATACCCTTCAATTGGGGAATGGGTGAACAAGTTATGAATTTTATGGAGTGCTATTGCTCTAGAAGAAATCATGAGTGAGCAAACTTTAGAAGAGCATGAAAAGATTTGCATGAATTGATGCTGAGTAAAGTGAGCAGAACCAAGAGAACATTGTTCACATTAACTACAATATTGTGAGATAATGAATGAAGTACCTCTCAGCAGTTCAGTGATCAAGGACAATACTGAGACCCCTGTTATGGAAATATCATTCACATCCAGAGAAAAAACTATGGAGTCTGAATGCAAAGTAAAGCATATTATGTTCATTTTTTAAAAAACTTCTATTTTTTCTTATTCATAATTTTTCCCCTTAATTCTAATTCCTCTTTCACAACAGGACTAAGATAGAAATATGTTTAACACAATTGTACATGTAAAACTTCTAACAGATTGTTTGCTGCCATGGGGAGGAAGGAGGAAAGAGAGGGTGGTAGAAATATGTGGAACTCATAAAATTTGCAAATGGAAAAATATAATGGGAAAATAAAATAAAAATTTAAAAATTTTAATATAATAATATTGATTTAATTATGATTGTTGGACAAGAACAGTTCAAATGAAAAAAAAACTTGTTAATTTTAGTGGACCTCAGGAGCCAAGATGGGAGAGTACAGGCAGGAATTTTCACAAACTCTCCTGAAGACCACTCCAAATACCTTTATAAATATCTTTATAAAGACTCTAACCAAATTCTACAATGACAGAATCCACAAAAAGACTAAGTAGAACAAGTTTCCAGTCCAAGACAACTTGGAAGATCTGCAGGAAAGGTCTGTTACACCAGGGTTAGAGAGGGCCCATAGTGCAACCCAACTACATGAAAGTGAACTGGCTCCAGTCTTCCAGGAACAGACCACAGGATGCCTGGGTCCCTGGGGGCACCTGGATCCATGGGGGGGGTGATTTCCAGACCTTTCAGTCCAGAAATTACCAAGGACAACTGGGAAGTTCAACAGGAAAACTTCCACATCAGAGTAAGTATTAAGTCTAGTCCAGTGCAGGCCTCAGTGCAGGCCCCAGGGAACCAAGAGTAGGCCTGGGAATCACCCAGTAGTTGCTTCCAGAGAGCTCATCCTACAGTTGGTAAGGGGGTCAGGGGAGATTGCAGAGGTCTCTCTGCTATCCCTGAAGCAGGACTGTGTTGCTTTTCTCCTAGTCAGATCCAGGTTGCAGTGAGGGTTCCCAGTCTCGGAAAAAGGAGCTTTACTGCCATAGTGGGGTAGGGACTTGTCTCATAGTTTCAGGCAGAGGGGAGTGCCTAGGGTCATTCACAGATCAGAGCACAGGCCAGAAGAGCAGTCAGAGTTTCTCATAAGATCTTGGAGGAATGGAGGTTCCTAGGAGTATCCCTGAAAATTGCTGCAAAAACCTTCGAAAGCTTGGATTAGTGCATCTTCCACCATGGAGTACCTTAACATAGAACTAAAATCAAGTCATAAACTGGGGAAATGAGCAGAAGAAAACAACAGAAGGTGGCTAGGTTGTACAGTGGATAGAGCACCAGCCCTGGAGTCAGGAGTAAAAACCTAAAAAGAAAACAATAGAAGAAAAAAAATCTAACCATAGATAATTACTTTGTTCCTATGGAGGTTCAAATTAACACTCAGAAGATAACAAGGTCAAAGCTTTTGTATCTAAAACCTCCATGAAAAATATGAATTGGTCTCAGGCTAAGGAAGAGCTCAAAAAAGATTTTGAAAATCAAGTCAGGGTGGTAGAGAAAAAGTTAGGAAGAGAAACGAGAGTGATGCATGCAAATGAAAACCAAGTCAGCAGCTTAGTGAAGGAGATACAAAAAAGCCTAAGAAAATAGCATCTTAAAAATCATTTGGGGTCAAATGGAAAAAGCAGTCCAGAAGGTCAGTAAGGAGAGGAATGCCTTAAAAAGCAGGAGTGGTCAGATGGAAAAGGAATTATTTTCTCTGAGGAAAATAATTACTTCTAATGTAGAATGGAACTAAGGGAAATGGATGACTTTGTGAGAAATCAAGGAACGATAAGACAAAACCAAATAAATTTTAGTTGACTTCAAGTTCAACATTTATTCGTAATATCCTATGGCAACCAAGAAAGCTAATACAATTTTCGACTTCATTAAGAAGACTTGGTGTCCAGGACCATCAAAAGACAACATTATTGTATTCTTCCCTTGTCAGACCACATCTATAATTTTGTATTCAATTCAGTTTTTTAGGAAATATATTCATAAACAGCAACCATTTAGAAGAGGGTAACTGGAGTAATGATTGTCAATTGTCTTCAAGAATCTGAAGAGCTGCCATGTGGAAAAGAATTTTTCATCTGCTATCTCAGAGGACAGAACTTCAATGTGGAAATTTTAGAAAGAAAGGTTTAGTAATGATATAAGAAAAACTTACTAAAAATTAGCTTTACCTAAAAGTAGAACTACTTGCTTCAGGGAGTAAGGGTTCCCTTTCACACATATGGGCAAAAGATGGCTCAGCAGGCACAATGTTTTGGGGGAGCACTCTCCTATCTTAGCCTACCTGACACTCCAATGTTATGAAGTATGGGAGGGCCCAGAGGAAACAAATTGGTTTGAGAACTCCCTCCAACCTTCTAGGCTACTCCCTCTATCACTTATATATCAGACATGGTCATTGACACTATTTTGATGAGCAGGAAATTACCAACTACAATCATAACTACATTTAGAGGTGAATTGGACCTTAGATACCATTGAGTTCAACTCTTCCCTATTTTATATAGGAATAAACTAAGGCACAAATATGGCATGCTCAAGGTCACAGAGTGAATGTGTCTAAGGTGTGACTTACAGGCAGGTCTTCCTGACTTTCATTCTGTTCACTACTCTATTCACTACTTCATACTGTCTTCATTAAATATATAAACATAAGACCACTGGTCCATTTTCCCTGCCTCTATAATGTCTACATTCTTTAGCCTAATCATTCTCTCTGCCACAGCATCTTTAGGAGTTTTTTCATCTACAATGAAGTTGAACACTTTTATATTTGTTGTTTCACCTATTTAGAATATGAGCTCCTTGAGAGAAAGAATTGTCTTGTTTTTCTATTATATCCTCAACATGTACCACAGTGCTTGTTCATTCATTCATCAGAGGTTACTCTTATTCAGGTATGGGTTGGATTGGTTGGCCAGTGAGTTCCCTTTCAATTGTTAGATTCTAAGACTTTTATTCTGTTAAATTCCAATGTATTCCACAGAATGCAAAAGAGTCCAAGATCCCAGGATCCATTCCCGATGATATTTCCATAGCACCAAATCAACTTGTGAGAAAAACAGGATCCACATTGAAATTAATAGGTCTAGTTTACCCAATGAAGAGGTTTAATTTCTTTAAATTTGCATATAAATTTGATTTTAGTAAATCAAGCCATATTTTAGATTCACTGAGAATTCTGAAGTAAAATCTTTATAAAAATTTAACTACAGATGCTACTTTGCCCATTTGGTGAAGGTACCTCTCCCCTTAGAGGGTCTCAGTCCTGGAAACATATGGATTAAGTTTGGTGCTTGAGAGAAACTGACCCTATAGACTCAGACTCTTTCACACTATTTTGGGGGCTTTAGACCCCTCCAACCAGGAACCCCAAAAAAATCACTAAAAAACCTACCTTTGACTCAAGTCCAGGGTTTCTACAGAAGAGTTCAGAAAGACATTCAATGTGCACACAAAATAAATATCCAAAATTAAAAAGATTCACAAGTATGATGACAATTTAAAACATAACACAGTTACCTATAAATCCTATTACACACTCCCAGGAGAATAATATCTAAAATATGAATCATTTTTCAGGATTCACCTTCACCTAATCTTTGTATTTTTGGCAAATATCTCAAGGTCAAAAAATCTTCTTGTAAGACAGGGCATGCTAAACTTGAGTCAATTTTTCTGTTGATAATTATTGTCTCCAAGAAAGATATAGTTGGAGAAACTCCCTCTGCTGCCAGTTAGCCCTGACTAGAGTACCCAAGAGCTCCTGGATTCCTGGCATAGTCATTCTCAAAACTGTGGCACAATAGACAGAGAACTGTGTCCACAGTGTCAGGAAAATTTTACTTGAAATCCTACATCAGATACTCATTCACTCTATGACCCTGGGAAGGTCACTTTAACTTATCTCAGTTTCCTCACCTAATAATAATAATACAACTTTCTGCCCAGGGTTGTTGTGGGGATCAAATGAGATAAAATATGTAAAGTATTTTGTGAACCTTAACACACTGTATAAATGCTAGCTGCCATTATTGAAATTATTATTATTATCATCAAGATTAGTATTTGATCTCCAGTTATCAGAAAAAGAAACATAAAAGAGAAGAGATAGATAGCCAGGTGTCTAAGGTCCAGGTTCAAGTTTGCCTAGAAAATACATCTGCTCAATGACCTGAGTGAGTAGCTGTCATAATTGCCAAGGGTGGGAAAAGAGACCTTTCCCCCTCAATTCCAATAGAAAGACACAACATGCCCCCAGATGCTCAATAGTCAAGATGAAAAAGCAAAAGTTGTCTTTCTCTTTAAAGTCAAGAGAACAGGAAATCCTTCCTAATTTACTGACCAATTACCTTTGACATAGATCCTCCCCTTCCTATCATCACAGGGACAGCTTGGAATGAGTTTGTATTAACTCCAAGTCCTTCAACATTTGAACTCAATTGTCCCTAAGAGTTGCCAAGAGGAATTCAACTCATCTCCAGGTACGTTCCATAAAAAGTTCAAAGGAAAACTTCAAAGTAAAATATCTTCCTAATTTACCATGAATCCTTTTCAGATTTGAATTTTCAAATATTATTCTTAAATTATGGTACAACTGGACTACAATTTTTAAATCCATTTTTTAGTTCTGAAGGAAACTATAAAACTTTTTTTTAGGTTTTTTGCAAGGCAAACGGGGTTAAGTGGCTTGCCCAAGGCCACACAGCTAGGCAATTATTAAGTGTCTGAGACTGGATTTGAACCCAGGTACTCCTGACTCCAGGGCCGGTGCTTTATCCACTGTGCCACCTAGCTGCCCCAACTATAAAACTTTTAAGAAAATTTTAACATTCTAAATTTCACAATCAATATTTCTTCTAAAGCCCATTCACCTAAGAACTTTAAATATTTTTTAAATTAGCTATGAGCAAGTTAAACAATTTTAAAATTCCTGCTATAAAAATTAATTACCTACTATGCTCAAAGTGCTATAATAAATTCTGAGTTGTCTAAGCTGCAAAGCTTAGGCAAAACAAACTCCCTATGGTGTGCTGTTTGTCTAATATATTTGTTTATACAAATGCTTATACAAATCACTTTAACACAAAATAATATATTCTAAATCCTAACTTCTCTGAACCTGAATTTCTTCATCTGTAAAATGAAGGTGTTGGCTTAGATAACCACTAAGGTCTTTTCTAACTTTAAATCTATAATCTACTGCATATGAGAAATACAATAAAATTCTTTATGAAATTCTGAAGTGGGAATGGAGAGTGTTGAGGGGATGGCTTCCAGGAGGAGGTAATATTTATGAAAGGTTTATAGGAAGGCTTTAAATAAAAACAGAAATTCAATAGACTAGAGTGGGGATGGCATTCTAAATATATATTATGAACAAAGCAAGCTAGCAGGAAATATCAAGATATGTATTGGAGACAGAGAGGAGCACCTTGAGGTAACTGAGCTCTGTCACCTCTCCCATTTGCTGCCACCTCTCCCATTTCCTATACTATGGAGTATACAGCTATATGAGGTAGAGTAAATCTAGAAAAACTCAGTCTCAGAATTAAATGGGACCTCAGAGATCACCCGTTCAGCTGGTAAATAACTCAAACTTCTCCCAACAAAATCTTCAACAACAATAAATAATACTGAAATCAACTTGAAAAAGAAGAAATGGACAAGTATATGATTGTGGCCTTGCTTGCACTTTCATACTTTGGAACACATTACAAAGAAGTTGTCATAAAAACTACCTAATACTGGAGAAAATATGGAAATCTAACAGTAGAATAGAATAATGAGACCAGACATTCAAACAAATACATATAAGAAATTAGCACTTGATAAATCATAGAAAATAAAAACTGGGAAATGTATTTTCTATAACAAATATTACATGGAATAGAGCTCTTTCTTTTTTATAAAGTGAAATTCCCTACAGTATGGCTTCTGAACTTATCATTGAAACTTCTATCTCTAAAGATTGCTATTGTTGTTCAGGCATATTCAGGGTCTTCATGACCCTATGGATCATCACATACTGATACTGTCAATACTGTCCATGAATTTTTTTCTTTTTTATTATTTATTTTTCAAATTATATGTAAAGATAATTTTCAACATTCATTTTCTTAAAGTTTTTTCCCTTCCCACTCCCCACCATAAGATAGAACATAATCTAATATTGGTTATAAATGAACAATCATGTTACATATATTTCCATATTAGTCATGGGGTGAAAGAAGAATCAGAACAAAAGGGAAAAACCATAAGAAGAAAAAAGCAAAAAATAAACTTAAAAAAGATGAAAATAATATCTATGATCTATATTCAGATTCCATAATTCTCTCTCTTGATGCGGTTGGCATTTTCCATTGCAGGTCTTTTAGAATTGTCTTTGATTGCTGTAGTGCTAAGAAGAGCTAAGTCACTTATAGTTGATCATTGCACAATGCTACTGTTAAGGTTTCCAATATTCTCCTCACTTCATGTAGCCTCAGGTCATTTAATTCTTTGCAGGTTTTTCTGAAATCTGCCTGCTCATCATTTCTCTTAGAGAAATAATACTACATCATATTCATGTAACAGAACTTATTCAGCCCAATGGGGTTTTTCTTAACAGATACCATCGTGGGGTCATGATCAACCTTAATGGACTTGCTCATTCCATCAGTGCAACAGGCACAATTTTGGCGTATCTACAATGGAGGCTACCATCTGTACCCAGAGAAAGAATTGTGGAGTTTGAACAAAGACCAAAGACTATTAACGTTGATTTTTTAAAAAACTGTTATCTTATTATGTAACTTTGCTATCTCTTATACTTTATGTTTCTCTCTCATCACATTCAATTTAGATCAATGTATACCATGGAAACAATGTAAAGACTAACAGACTGCCTTCTGTGGGGAGTGGGGGGAGGGAAGCAAGATTAGGAGGAAAAATGTAAAATTCAAAATAAATAAAATCCTTTTATAAACAAAAAAATTAGAATGAAATGAAAAGATTTAAAAACAAACAAAAACAAAGATACTATCATGCTTTGTCATTTCTTTCTTCAATGGATTAAGTTAAATACAGGTTAAGTGACTTGTCCAGGGTCACATGATGAGTAAGTATCTGAAGTCATATTCAGATTCAGGTCTTCCTGATTCCAAGCCCTGTGCTTTTCCCATTGAGATCTATCCATTTGAATTCATAAAATGCTATGATAATGTACTCAAACTGATTCAATCCTCAAATGGACTTAGAAAAATGCATAATTGTATGATTATTTCTTCCAATAACAATATATTAAAGAAATAAATTTTTGAATAGCTGCTGAGTCAGACTCCTATGGAGGGCAATTTGACTCTTTTTCCTTCCTTGATGTCTATTGAGTAGAATGAGTTACAGTGGAGTCTCTGGGTGGGGTAGCAGTTCTGATTCTCTCTCATTTAGAACAAGTTTGAAGTCATATGCCCTAGGTCCTACAGATGCTGAGAGAGAGAGAGAGAGAGAGAGAGAGAGAGAGAGAGAGAGAGAGAGAGAGAGAGAGAGAGTGAGAGAGCATGAGCGAGCACCATTTCATTGCCAGAGGTCTGTAGTGCCTTACTTGAAATCATCAGCACAGGGCCTTGATGCTTCTGTTCATGTTGAGTATATTCTTTCCTGTCAAAGGTAAAGGAATGCAGGAGATCGAACACATGCTGAAACCACATAAACTGCAAAAGTGAGGTTCACCAGAGAGCCAGAACCACCCTCCCCTCCTCCTCCCCTCCCCCCCAGGAAAAAAGTTTCCTTTCTTGTTTTTATCTTCTTAGTAAATATCTCTTTGTAAATGCTATTTAGTGTTAATTAGTTAGATGATATTGGGGCAGTAAGTATAGGTCATTGATATAAAGATGAACTACTTGATTGGGGTCTTAAACTTGTAGCATTAGAGAAAGTACCCAACAATCACAGGGAAACCTTTGATCTATAAGAGGGATGTCTTTTTCTGAAGACTCAATTTATGAGAAAATAGGAACTGAATTAAGGGCCTCCAGAGTTTAGAATGGCTACAAAAGGAAAGAGAAAGAAAATTACGAGGAAGGAGGAAGAGGAGAACAAAAATAACAAGGAGAACAAGAACAAGAAAAAAAATAAATGCTAGCTATAGTGGAAAAGTGAAAAAAATGAATGTGAATGAATGGAGATGAATGAATAATGGAAAAAAGAAAGTAAAAAATTACATTTTCCATGCTGAGACATATTTATTTAAATGAGGGTGAGTAATAAAATTTTTTTTAGGTTTGTTTTTTTTTTTGCAAGGCAAATGGGGTGAAGTGGCTTGCCCAAGGCCACACAGCTAGGTAATTATTAAGTGAGTCTGAGATTGGATTTGAACCCAAGTACTCCTGACTCCCAGGCTGGTGCTTTATCCACTACACCACCTATCCGCCCCGAGAAATAAAATTTAACTGGATATATTGCTTTAATATGGTTTATAATAATTTATTTGCTTTTTAGAAAAGTCAACAGAATATATTTAAATTAATCACATTAAAAGTAGGAAACAAAGTGCCATTCAAAATCACAAACTAGGTCACAAGTCAGAGCAGAGACTATATATTAACAATTTTAAAATAAATAAACCAAAAATTAGAACGCCAAACAAATCATATCTCCTTCGAAATAGGAACTACACGAGTATAAACTTACTATGGGCTACCATGGCAGAACAAAAATATTTTTAAAACTCTAATTTCAGTATTACCTTTAGAATCTGTATCATATTCTTTGAAATCTCTTTAATGAGATAACAACTCTATCTTTTCTGATTGAGTTGAATATTCTAATTAATTAAGACTAATAAACAAGGTCAAATAATAAGTTGTATAAGGAATAGAACATGGTTCTTGAATTTAGGACTTGACTAGTTGTATAAATCTAGATAAATTGCTTAATCTCCCCCAGCTTCAGTTTCCCCCATCCATAAAATAGGGATAATAATGAGCTGTTTCCCAAAGTAGCTGTGAGGATGAAATGTGTTAATATTTATTAAGAAATTTGAAAAACCTTAAAGCACTATTTAGGAATGATAGCAGAGAAACAGTATTTTTGTTAAAAATGAAACGTGGCTGACTTTAAATTAATAAAACTAATTTTCTTTTTTTTGAGGGAATGTATAAACAGTTCTAATTCATCAAGCTCCCACTATGTGCCAGACAAAAAAATATTTTGTATCATTGTAGTATCTTTCACATAAATATATAGTCTCATCTGGACATATGCTTTTATAGAAGAATCATAAAATGTTAAGAATAGCATTATTTAGCGGATGAAGTCCTGGACTCAGAGTTAGACAGAGTTGGGTTCAGATCTGGTTGATAGTTATATGACAAATAACAAAATATGAGTTTCATTTTCCTCAAGTTTAAAATGAGGGAGAGGGAAAGTGAGAAAAGTGAGGAGAAAGAGAAAGAGAAGACACTGATTTACGCACTTTAAAAATACTCTCATTTCATCTTCAACAACAGCTCTGGGGGGTAGGATTTATTATAATCCCTATTTTACAAAAGAAAAAAGTGAGACAGAAAGGTTAAGTGACTTACCCAAGATGACAGAGATTGTAAGTATCTAAAATCAGATTTGTATTCAGGTCTTCCTGATTCCAGGTCCACATCTCTATCTATTGCAACAGCACATTGCTATCTTTATGGTGCTGTGAAGCACCTTTCTAGGCACTACAGAGAATGCAAATATGACTAAACCACAATTCTTGTCCTTAAGGCGCATGGGAACATAAATAAGCCCAGTGTAATGAATGTAATAGAAAGTTATATTCTATTTCAATGTGTCATGGGCCCAGGGTGTGTGTGTACTAGAAGAATAAGAGAAAACCCTGTGTGGGAACCACCCAGTGCTAAACAGGAAGATGGCCTTAGACTCAGCAGAGCATGAAGGAACCCCAGACAGATTAATGCTAGACTTCAAATTTTCACTGATCTGAGAATTAAAGAGAGATGACTATTTGGCTCAGCAGATGTAAGGGAAGGTTAAAGAGTCTTTCTGGTACTCATTTGCAAAATTGCTATAATCAACAGAATTTTAAACAAATATACATAAGAATTCCAAATAATAATTAGTAAAGATTTATGGTCATTAGGGTACAGTCAATTACAAGCTTTAAAAAATTAAAAAATAAAATATTAATAATATAATAAGTAAAAAATTAAAAAGATAAATATTACTATATAGAATGATAGCATTTAATAGTGGTTATAAAATGAAATAAGGGTAAAATATTTCTTATTACTCTTCTATGAGAGATGAGCAAGGAGTGGGAAAAGGAGCAGTAAGCATAATTTTCTATACTATCTAGAATATTTGAATGACAAAAAGGGGGCAGGTAGGAGGGGGGGAAAGTGAGCTTCTATTGGTCACAGTATAAGAAGAGGAAAGGCTAGGCCAGAACAATGATTCTATTGATGTCAGTTGCCCTCTCATCTACACCACCACTGTCATTACCAGAGAACCTTGTGTTCTGGATGGGTGATCTCTACTGATTGACTTTTAGGAGAGAGAAAGTTACAAACCCTGGAAGGGCTTGATTCTAAAGAAATCATGTTCATAAAGCAACCAAGACTGCATGACCCCATCTAGCCTTATACAACAGTGGTAGGGTAGAGGGATAAACAGGGTCTTTCAATCATTCCTATATTCCTCCTTCACCCTCCTGGCTTCCTTATTCAATATCTAAATGAATGTTCCCTGCTCTGGATGTTGTATAAAAGTATCTTTCTTTTCCCTTTTTTTTCCTTAATGCCTTCAAAATCTAAGCCAGAGATAAAAACTTTGGTAAAATACTTGTGTTGGGGGCGGCTAGGTGGCGCAGTGGATAAAGCACCGGCCCTGGAGTCAGGAGTACCTGGCTTCAAATCCAGTCTCAGACACTTAATAATTACCTAGCTGTGTGGCCTTGGGCAAACCAACCCCATTTGCCTTGCAAAAACCTAAAAAAAAAACAAAACCCCAAAAATCTGTGTTAGATCTCTCTCTTCTCTGGAGATGCTCTTTGCCTTCACCCAACAGTCCTCCTCTCAATTTTCTCCTCCCAAACTGATTTCCAATAATTACAGGTAGTAAAAGTCTCTATAAAGACACAAGTAAACATTTAAAACAAAGAAAAGTAAACAGACTTTCCCAAGGATCTAAGGAAAAAGTTTTGGTATAAGTTAGGAAATACAACGTTACTTCCATGATGAATTTAAGGAGAGGGGGAAGGGGTGTGGTCAGTTTTAGCTATACAGCATCTCTTTTCAGGAAGGAAGTCCTCCTACCACCTCCAAAGCACACCTCACTCCCCATCTTAGTCTTACTCCTTTTGGAAGCTATCTTCTTTGCTCCCAGATGCAAATAGCTTCTCAAGTCTCCCATTCTTCAGTTCCATGAATCTTCTATGGTTTATCAGGTGCTAGTTTTCATCTTCAAATCCGACACATTTGGAAACAATAAAATGGCTTTTGAAGATCACCCTTGGTCAATCATTTTGTTCTTGCTTCCTTTCTAATTCATTCAAGGACCTTGTGTTTGCATTTTATAAAATCAGGAATTTTTAAGTTCAGTTCCACAGATCCATGTCTGTGAAGCTAAATGAGAGAAAAAGATTTAGCTTTATTTCAATATAATTGGTTTCCTTTAGAATTCTCTGTATTATACTTTATATATTTAAAAATAGTCAGAGAAGATTCTGTATACTTCACCAAACTTGACAAAGATATTTGTAACACACATAAAAGGGTAAAAACCCTATACCCCTTTTACATAATTCTGTCTCATGGCTGAGAATTTAGTTCAAATTCTAATTTCAATGTTAAACATAGTGCTCCTTACACAATAGACTCTCAATATATGCTTATTAGATCAGTTTCCTTTAAACCAATAAGCATTTATTAAGCTCCTACTATATGTAATATGCCAAATACTGGGGGTTAAAAGTCCCCCCTAGAGATGTTTATTCTTGCCTCCATGAATATCAGTTCTGAACCAATATAGGCCAAAAACAAAACAGCATCCACATCCACCACCCCTCATACTAAAGACAGGGTGTCTTATTTGAGTAGCAAGAAACAAATATTGTATAAGAAGATTGGAGAGACAAGAAAAGACTAGGTTATAGAAAGCTCTAAAAGCCAAAACAAGGTGTTTTATATTTAATACTGGTGGCAAAAAGAATTCATTGAAGTTTACTGGAGGTAGGAGTGTGTGTGAGATGGTCAGATATGTGGTTTAGGAACATCAGTTTGAGAGCTAAGTGAAAAAGTGACAGGAGTTGGGAGAGATGAGGTAGAGCAACCAGTAGGGTATTGCAAGATTTCAGGTTTGAGATGATAAGGGCTCACACCAAAGTGGTGACAGTGTAGAGGGGTAAAAGGAGGTGCAAAAGAGATATTTAGAACCCAGAAATGATAAGACCTGGCAAATTATTGAATATGGGGGAGTACAGGATGAGAATTCTTTCAATAATTCACTACATACACCTAGGAAAATAAAATATTTACTTTTCTATACCTTAATATATGCATCTTTAAAACTGAAATACATGTTTTTATTTTGAAAATTCTGTGGATCCTTCCAGAAGACAACTTTATAAATATGAAGTATAATACTAATAGCACAAATTGTCTCTTTTTAAAAGTTAAATAAGCCAGTGAACACTTTGAGGTCTTTAAAAGAAGAGATCCTCCCCATCCCTGGAATAAATGGCAAAGATTGGGGTAAACTTCATGAGGAGAAGTAATTTTCACAAATATCACTGGTAGAGAGACAACTGACAAAGTGACTAGGAAGGCACTCTTTGAGAGATCTTCCTGATCTGGGAACAAGTGCTGCCTCTGATAAATACTGGTTGTGTGATCCTGGATAAATGGTTTGAGCTCTCAGTGCCAAAACCAAACTCTTCTCAGCCACTTAAATTACTTAAGTTAAGACAAAGTTACTTTAAATTGCCTAGCAGTTGACAATCTGCTTTCTTCCTCAGTGTGGGTTCCCTATACCAATGAAGTCACAGATAGAAATCAAAAATCACTGGTAAAGGATCATTAAATTGACAATACCAAAACCAGTTATCCTCCATGCCTTCAATATACTTCTTCATCTATGCCTTTCAGAATCCTTACTTTCCTTCAGGTCACCTCCTCTGTGATTATGATTCTCCCAATAATTTGTGTTCTCTTTAAAAAAAAACAAAATTATTTTACATGCATTTATAATCTATACCTCTCACTTTCCCCTGCCCCTGCTATGAAACTAAAAAAAAAACTCATAATAACAATTTATAGTTCAGTAAATTAAATTCCTACAATGATCATACCTGAAAATGTGTCTCTGTCTTTCATCTTTTTTTTTTTGCAAGGCAATGGGGCTAAGTGGCTTGCCCAAGGCCATACAGCTAGGTAATTGTTAAGTGTCTGAGATCAGATTTGAACCCAGGTACTCCTGACTCCAAGGCCAGTGCTCTAACCATTTTGCTACCTAGCCACCCCTTCTCTTTTTTTGTCTTAAGTTCACCATATCTCTGGCAGGAGGAGAATGTCATATCCTATTCTGTGTCTTCTGAAGGACTTGTACTTTATCATCTAATTGAGCAGAGTTCTGAAGTCATTCAATGTTGTTTTTCTTTATAATTATGTCATCATCAAAAAACTGTTCTTCTAATTCTGTTCTATTAACTGTATCAATTCATAAAAGTCTTCCCAATTTCCTCTGAAACTTTGCCATTTCTAATAGCATAATATTCCATCACATTTCTAGATAATATTGTTTTAGCTATTCATCAACAGGACACCCCCTTAGTTTCCACTTTGGAGTTATCATGAATAGAGTTGCTATAAATTTTTTTTGCATATATTAGCCTTTTTCTTTTTTATTTCTCTGGGGTGGGCATTACACAATTTAGTAAGTGGAGGCAGTTACCAAATTGCCTGTTAGAATGGCTGAACCATTCATAACTTCATCAATAATGCATATGTGTTTGCTTCCCTACAAATTTCTATTTGCTATTTTTTTATCATCTTTGAGGAAGAACCTGAAAGTTACTTTTAGCTTGAACTTTTTTAGTTATTATTGATTTGGAACATTTTTTCAAATGGTTGTTGACAGTCTAAATTTCTTCCTTCAAAGACTGCCTATTCATGACATTTGAGCATTTATCTACTGGAAAATACTTCTTAGTTTTATAAGTTTGAATCAGTTCTTTATATGTCTTAGAAATTAGACATTTATCAAAGAAATTTGTTACATGATTTTTTCCATTTGCATTTTCCTTTTAACATTGCATTTGTGCAAAAATTTCTCAATTTTATATAATCAAAACTCCATTTTATCTTGTATGATTATCACTTAGTCATGAATCTATATTCATGAATTATCACTTAGTCATGAATCTATATTCATAAATCTATAAGATAATTTCCTCCTTGCTCCTCCAATTTGTTTGTGACTTGAACCTTAATAGTTAGGTGATATATTATTTGTTTGAACTACTTAAACATCTTTTATATGGTGTTATGTGATCTAAATCTAATTTCTGTGAGACTATTGCTCAGTTTTCCCAACAGTTTTTGTCAAATAATGATTCCTCCTTTCCTTGGCAACTACAGCCTCTGAGTTTATTGAACCCTATGCTATTATATTTGTTTATTTCTGCATATTATATATCTAATATGTTCTACCTTGTTTTTTTTCTATTTATTTTGCACTTAATCTGATCAGCTTTTCTGCATTGTTCTTTTTACCACTATCAAAATTGCTTTAATGTTTATTGCTTTTTAGTGTAGCTTAATACCTGGTAGTTAAAGACCATCCCTTCCTTTATACTTTTTCATTATTGTCCTTGAAATTCTATAAGAATTTTATTTTCTAGCTCCATAAAACATTCCTTTCATAGTTTAGTGTATGAAGAATAAACTACTTTAAGTAGTATTATTATTTTTATCATATTGACTCAACATACTCATGAGCAATTAATATTTCTCTATTTGGTTATACCTTTTATTTCTGAATCATGCTTTCTAGAAGGATTTCCTAGCCCTCTGATCTGTATATGATAGAATATATACTCCTTGAGGCTAATGACCATAATTTGGTTTTTTTCAATGTATACTTATAACCCTATACATCTACATGTACATAGTAGGCACTTAAATATACATTTGTTGACTCTGCAATGTATACTTGCCATCTGTTTGATATTCCACTATATGCTATGTAGCATGCTTGAGAATAATCTCATAACCACCATTATTTTTTGAAGCAGTTAGTGAATCTTCAAAAAATTTCCATGACAAACTTTTCAAAGCGTGATTTATACTTCTGAAATGAACTTTTTCACATATCTAGTTCCAGAATTAGAAAAGAAAATTAGATTTTAGAAAACTAAAAGGATTTTCACATTAATACTGCTGGCAACCAAAGTTTGGCATCCCCAACAGAACAAGAAAAATAAGGGGGTAAAGAATGTCTTTTATATGAACAATGATACACAGTTAGATCTGTACCTAGGAGTTGAATATGTCTTTCTGTTTCTATCAGTTTTTAATCTCATAGTAGCCCTACCCACAAAGCCTAAAATCCAAGGAGAAGAAAGGGGTAAAAAGGAGGGGAAAGAGATGTGATCTATTCCTAAGAGACCAAAAACTTGAACTCACATTCAGAGAGGAAAGGGCAGAATGGCAACACCAGGTTCTCCTTGATAAGACTTGAAATGGAATTCATTCTCCCTGCTCCATGAGTAATGAGCTAGCTATAAGAAAAATCAATCAGAGGTCCCTGCCAGTGACAGGACATTGAATAAAAAAAAAGCATTGCCTCCAGGAGTTACTATATCTGAGTTTATGCCCCATGAAGTAAAGAGGTGCTGAAACTTGGAATGAGTGCATGAGTCCTTCATCTAGTTCTTGACATTTCTGGATGCTGTGAGCTAAATAACAGTTGACAGCTGTGCTATATTTCCTACTTCTTTACTTGCTCAGGGGAAGAATGGCTATTGGAATGCTCAACAAACTGAAAAGGGGGTGTTTTTTCCCTAGCAACTCCTGGGTTCGGGATATAGAATAAACTCTATATGCTGCTGAGAGTTGCCTGGATCTAGAAGCAGCTAGGAAATCACAGGAGAGTAGATGTCTTGTTATGTATCATTTATTCCACTAATTGATTCTATGTTAAAATAAAACACTCAGGGCGGCTAGGTGGCCCAGTGGATAAAGCACTGGCCCTGGAGTCAGGAGTACCTGGGTTCAAATCCGGTCTCAGACACTTAATAATTACCTAGCTGTGTGGCCTTGGGCAAGCCACTTAACCCCATTTGCCTTGCAAAAAAAAGACCTAAAAAAAATAAAACACTCTATTACAATATCCAAAAATTTGCTTATATAAGGACCAATCTCCTATGTCAAGGTCAGAAAATGAAGACTGAAGTGAAATATAGCAGGTAAAAGAAAAAGGAAGGCTTCCCAGAGGAGAGGGGGAAGAGAAAGGGAGAATTATAATTTTGTTTGAGTAAATCTACAATAACTACATAGTTCATATTAACAAGAGCTGAAACTGAATAGGTCACTCACTCCAAAAAACACTGTACTAAGACCACTACTAAAGACTGTATCCCAAAGAGATAACAAAAAAGGGTAAAACACCATCACGTACAAAAATATTTAGTTATTTTCACACTGGCAAAGAATTGGAAACTGAGGGGGGTTGTCTATCAATTGGGGAATGGCTGAACAAATTGTAGTATATGAATGTGATGGAACACTTGTTCTATAGGAAATCATGAGGGACAGGATTTCAGAATAGCCTGGAAAGACTCCCACAAACTGATGCTAAATGAATCAAGCAGAACTAGAAGAACATTGTACACACCAACAGAAACATTGGGTGATGATCAATTATGATGGACTTGCTCATTTTAGCAATACAATGATCAAAGACAATTCTAAAAGTCTTGTGATGGAAAATGACATCCATGTCCAGACAAGGAACTATGGAATTTAAATGCAGACCAAACCTTACTATCTTCAATTTTTAAAAGTTGTTTTGTATTATGTTTTTCTCTGCATTTTTCCCATTTTTATTTGATTCCTCTTTCACAACATGATTAATATGGATTTATAATATTTGTCCTTCATTTTTGAAGAAGACTACAACATTAGGGAGATGATACGATGACAAGTACATGAATTGGATTTGAGTGAAGGGGACTGTGCTCCATAACCTTCTGGGTCCAGTGGCCAGATATGGATCAGGACACCTGGAGATGTGCCACCTAGCTAGGTTAGAGTACTGACTTTGGAGTCAGGAAGACAGGAGTTCAAATCCAACCTCAGACACTTGCCACTTATTAGCTATGTGACCTCAAGCAAGTCATTTAACACTGATTGCCTCACATCCAGGGCCACTTCTCAGAAGAACAGAGAGAGATGTGATCTATTCCTAAGATACCAAAAGCTTGAACTCACATTCAGAGAGGAAAGGTCAGAATGACAACACCAGGTTCTTCTTGATAAGACTTAAAATGGAAATATGAGACTTTGAGAGACATGATTCTTTATGGCTAACTTGAGGGAATAGGTTAGTGGTTGGCAACACCACCTGGTGGTTAAAGATGGATAAGCTATTGAACTGGTCCCTTAGTACCTATTTCTTGGATAGACACTGCAAACAAA
Organism: Macrotis lagotis; assembly: GCF_037893015.1. NCBI lineage: Eukaryota > Metazoa > Chordata > Mammalia > Peramelemorphia > Peramelidae > Macrotis > Macrotis lagotis. The sequence continues at coordinate 112,922,953 of NC_133659.1, forward strand.
TGATGAGCTTGACCCAGAATTAGAAGAACAGAACAAGTTCTTTTACATGTGGAAAATTGTGCAATGATTCTGACAATCCCAAGTTGCTCCTGGAAACAAAAATCTGTCTTTGACACATTTCTTCCAGTGGTGCTACATGGTTGTAAAAATGAAATACTAGAATTGCCTAAGAATCAAATTACAGGTAAACGAAATGTCAGTGGAGAAACTTCTGGTGGGTATGAGTAGATTGCTAAATGTTTCCAACAACTTGATTTCAAAAAGTGGTGCAAAAATATTTATGATCGTAGTGGGTAGGCTGGTCATGTAATGAAAGAGAAAACAACAGATGCTATACTGGTGTAAATGCAATATTAGAAGAGCTAGAAGGATACCAGCACATTAAACTGATTTCCTATGGAGGATTTATGAGAGAATATGGACATGAATCTGAAAGTATTTCAATACATGAATGGGACTGGAGGCAATGTGCCAATATTGATGAGATCACAGTTCTACTGAAAAATAGAAGTTCAACATGTCCTATGTCCTATTTGCTTGATTCACACCTGGACCTTTGCTACTAGAAAGGCACTGGGTTTGAAGCAAAAAATAACAAAAAACTTATAAGTGTTTCAGGGTCATTCTAGATTCATGCAACTAAAGATAATATAATAAACAGTTCTTTGGAACAGGAAAAAGAGAGGAAGAGACAAATCATGCACTTCAAAATAACATTCTGAATTGCAAAGATGCTTTCTTACCTCTAATGCTCCTAAGCTGAATGGATGTAAAGGGTTACATTGAAATTGGCTAACAAATGTTACTTTCCTAAAATTTTATGAATATTTTGTAATACTATCTTGGCCTTGATTAAAAAATACATATATATATATATATATATATATATATATATATATATATGTATATCAACTTGTTACTCAATGAGAAAAATATCTCACATCAAAATTTAAAATAATATTTATAAATTCTGTAAAACCTGTGTGACTCAATACACTTTGCCTGGCTTTCTCTCATTTAGTACATAACTGACTTCAAGTAAAGCTTGATTACTGAAAATGGTCGCCAAGATCCTCAGGTCATTTAAAATTTTTTTCACATTTTATTAGTTTCCATGGTCAAAAAATTCATCATTTAATGGTCAATTTTCTAGCAAAGTCTAATGCTTGGGTAGCAATATTTCCAACTTAGAGTTTATGCTCCATTTGAGAAAACATATTCACTTCTATGTCATGATGAAAAGTTGAATTAAAAGTTCAACATAGAAAGCTTGTTTTTATAAAAGTAACCCCATATATTTACAGAAGAATAAAATATATGTGCATTTGCTTTTACCATTACCCATATTTTTGATGATAGATAATGATAATGAAAATGAGAGGTAATATTTGCTAGTTATCATTTCATCCTCTCAACAAATTTGTGTGGCAAATGCAAGTATCATTCCCATTTTACAGATGATGGAACCAAGGCTAAGAGAGGTGAAGATACTTGTCCAGGGTTACACAGGCTAATGTCTGAAGCAGGATTTTAACTCAGATCTTATTGATTCCTAGGCTAGCATATTTTATAATCACCTCGTTAACAAAGAAGATATTGTTCTGTTGAGATCCTTTCTGGATTCCCTCAATCTTCCCCAGGCGAGCGTTGAAGGGGTAGGAGACAAGGAAAACAAGAAAGTCAAGGATGACAAGAATGACAAGGAAGACAAATTCTCCAAGAACCATTGAGGTTGGGGCGGCTAGGTGGCCTAGTGGATAAAGCACCCGCTTTGGAGTCAGGAGTACCTGGGTTCAAATCTGATCTCAGACACTTAATAATTACCTAGCTGTGTGGCCTTGGGCAAGCCACTTAACCCCATTTGCCTTGCAAAAACCTAAAAAAAAAAAAAAGAACCATTGAGGTCTTCTAGAAGTAAGTCCCATATTCTTTCCTTTATATCACCTGTCACCTATGCTCAATCTATTGAATCTTCCAGTATCTACTTCTCAGTTTTGGCATAACTATCACAGTGTTCCACATAATCCAATGGCATTAGGTAAATATTAAATTAAGGAAAAAATAAAAGTAACTCATTATTTTAAAGCATATAATGTATACTTTTAACATATCTATCTCTCCACATTATAAGTATATCAAATGAATGGATTTTTTTAAGGAAGACAAGAGAACCAAATTCAGTCTTCATAACCAGTGATTTTTGTCATGATTTAAGTAAATTTTATTTAAGTCAAATCTCTAATCATACTGAAGAATGAACAAGGGAAAAACACAAACAGTAATGTAGTATGTGGAGGATGGGGGGTAAGCATGTATTTTGTGGAAGTGAATACTTAAATATTCCATATATTTACTAAGCAAAGCTGCAGAATCTTTTTTTCATGAAAGATTTAAAAATGGGATAACTTTTATCTGTATGAGATAATTTCTATCGATTAAAATCCTATAAACTTCTTATGTTGATTCTGCCACTGGGTACAAAAAGCACAATTCCTAACACCTCCTTAGCCTCAGTTTCACAGAATGAAGACACAGTCAAATGAAGTTCATAAATGAAAGGTCTCTGGTCAATAAATTTAGTTTTACGGTATTATCAGCTATAGTAAATTCATAGAACTCAAATAAGGTATATCATTAGAATTTATGGACTGTATAAAAAATGTTACTCTCAGAAATAAAAACAACACAAATGGTTTTATCAATCAATATGGCCAAAGAATTTAGCCAAGAAACATTTATTATATGCTTATAATATGCTAAGCATTAGAGAAACAAAGAACGGCCAAAAAATATTTTCAAGGAATTCAGACTAATAGAAGAGAAAACTAGATATATTTGGGATAAATTGGAGATAATCTCAGAGAAAAAGCATAGATAGTAATTGAGATTTCAGCTGAGATTTGATTAGTTGTCTTTCATACTTGAAGAAAACCAAAATGATATCACTGTGATGGAGTCAAGGTACAGTGTGTCCAACTGTGATTGATCAGACCAATAAGAATTCAGAAGGCTCTACCATAGATCAGGATAAAATGTCCATGTGAATATTTGGAGTAGGAATGTCTTTAAGTTTGTGCACCATCAAGTTTCTTTTGAGTTTCTGTAATTCTGCTTTACTCAGAAAACAGTACCTTCTTTGATAAAGGCAAGCTATGCTGGGTAGTCCTGTGCTATTGTCTACTGTCTCCTAATCAATTCCAAAGTTCTTTAGAGAGACCTTAAGAGTGTCCTTGTAGCATTTCCTCTGACCTCCATATGACTGCTTGCCTTGTGTGAATTCTCCACAAAATAGTCTGTTAGGCAAATATATGTTTGTCATTCAAATAATATCACCAGCCCATGGGAGTTGTGCTCTCTGAAGCAGAGTTTGAATACTTGGTAGTTCAGCTCAAGAAAGGTTCTCACCTTCGACAGGTGATCCTCAGAATCTTCCTGAAAAAATTCAGATGGAAATAATTGAGTCTCCTGGCATGGTGCTGGTAGACTAAGTTTTACAAGCATACAACAATGAGGTCAGCATAATAGCCCTGTAGACCTTCAGTTTGGTAGCATCCTAATACCTCCTTGCTCCCAAATTTTCATTCAGAACCTCCTGAACAATGAGCTAGCTCAAGTACTATGCTCATCAAACTCATCACCTATGATTACATCCCTGGAAAGTGTACTACCAATATAAGTGAATTTATCCATAGCATTCAGTATTTCTCCATTTGCTATAACTGATGGTTCCACAAATGAATGGTATGATACTGGTTGGTGAAGAACCTGTTTTCTTGATATTTATTGTGAGGCCCAATTTAACAAAAGCAGCAGAAAATCAATCCATGCTTTGTTGCATCTCAGCTCAGGAGCTGAGAACAAAAAGTCATACACCAATCCTCTTTTCATTGTATTCTTGGCTTGTAGCCTTTTCAAGTTAAATAATTTACTAACAGTGCAGGGACTGGCCTTGATACCATGTTCATACTCATTGAAGGTATCCAACAATATAGCTGAAACATCATGCTAAAAAGCACGGGAGCAAAACTGAATGGGAAAACAGTAATGCCACTAAAAGACAACTTTTGTAATATACTAACATCCAGGTTATAATATTCAGTAGGCAGTTAGAAATGTGAGTCTAGACTTAAGCTAAGAAGAAATAGGGATATGTACAGTGATTTGGGGGTCATCAGGAGGTTTAATCCTATTAAGGTAAATGAGCAAACAAAAGAAGAGAGTATATATAATGCAATTAAGTCTTAAATAAAATATGGAAAATTAACATTTCTAACATACTTTCAGAGAATCTTACGCTCAGTTCTAGGTGATCTTAAGAAAGTCATTTATATACTTTCATTGGTTTTTATTCCATTAAATGAAATTCTTTATTATTTTTCCTCTTTTTGAATATTGTATTTTTCCCAAATTACATGCAAAAGCAATTTTTTTTAATTTTTAAAAATTTTGAATTTCAAGTTATCTTCTTTCCTCCCTTTGTCTGTCTCTGAGGTGATAAACAATTTGATATAGGTCATGCAGTCATGTAAAACATATTTCCATATTAGTCATGGTATGAAAGAAGACAGACCAAAAAAATTCTCCTGGAAAAAATACAGACTGAAAAACAGTATAGTTCAATCTTCATTCAGAGTCCATCAATTCTTCCTTTGAAGGTGGGTAACATTTTTATCATGAGTCCTTTAGAACTATCTTGGATCATTGTATTGCTAAGAATAGCTAAGCCACTCATAGTCAATCATTATATAATATTATTGTATGTTCTTAACATTCTGCTCACTTTGCTTTGCATTAATTTGTGTGAGTCCAGGTTTTTCTGAAATCATCCTGTCTGCCATTATAATCTTATGCTATAACTTGCTTAACCATTCCCCAAATGATGGGCATAGCCTCAATTTCTAATTCTTTGCCACAACAAAAAGGGTTACCATAAACATTTTTATACAAATAAATCTTTTCCCTTTAATACAGACTTTGTGGTGGCATTGCTGGAACAAATGGTATATACAATTTTATAACCCTTTGGGTTCCAAAATGTTCTCCAGAATGACTAGATCCTTTTACAATGCATTAATGTCCCAATTTTCCCACATGCCCTCCAACATTTATCGTTTTCCTTTTCTGTCATGCTAGTCAATCTAATAGGTGTGAGAAGGCACCTCAGACTTATTTTAATTTGCATTTCTTTAATCAATAGTGCATTTTTCATGTGACTTATAGATATCTTTGGTTTCTTCATCTGAAAACTGCCTATTCATATCCTTTGGCCATTTGTCAATTGGGAAACTTCTTGTATTCTTATAAATTTGACTCTGTTCTTGTATTTTTGAGTTAGGAGATATTGGCTTTAAATATTTTTTCACAGATTTCTGCTTTCCTTTTTTTTTTAGGTTTTTCCAAGGCAAATAGGGTTAAGTGGCTTGCCCAAGGCCACACAGCTAGGTAATCATTAAATGTCTGAGGCTGCATTTGAACTCAGGTACTCCTGACTCCAGGACCGGTGCTCTATCCACTGCACCACCTAGCTGTCCCTCTGCTTTTCTTCTAATATTGATTACATTGCTTTTGTTTGTACAAAATCTTTTAAATTTAATATTAAAATATCCATTTTACATTGCATTACATTTACATTTCTATGTCTTGTTGATCCTAAATTCTTCCCTTTTCCAAAGATCTAACAAGCAAACTATTCCTTGATCTCCTAAGTCGTTTATGGCATCAATTTTTATGTTTAAATAATGTACCTATTTTGACTCCATCTTGGTATGTGGTATAAAATGTTGGTCTATATTGAGTTTCTGCCATAATATTTTTTCAGTTTTCCAAGCAGGTTTTTGTCAAATAGTAAATTCTTTCCCAAAAGCTTGGGTCTTTAGGATTGTCAAAAATTAGATTACTGTTGTCATTTACTCCAATGTATTGTCTACTTAACCAATTCCATTGATCTACCACTTTATTTCTTAGGTTGTTTGGGATTACCACTTTATAAGGTTTGAGATATGGTACCTCTAGGCTACCTTTCTTGACAATTTTTTTCATTAATTTCCTTGATATTCTTGATCTTTTGTTATTCTGGGCATTTCTATTATGTTTTCTAGCTCTATAAAATAATTTTTGAAAGTTTGATTAGTATAGCATTGAATAAGTAAATGAATTTAAGTAGAATGGCCATTTTTTTGTTATATTGGTTCATTCTATTCATGAGCAATTATTTAGATGTGACCTTGTATAAGAAATGTTTCATAGGGGCAGCTAGGTGGTGCAGTGGATAGAGCACCGGCCCTGGAGTCAGGAGTACCTGGGTTCAAATGCGGCCTCAGACAGTTAATGATTACCTACCTGTGTGGCCTTGGGCAAGCCACTTAACCCCATTTGCCTTGCAAAAACCTAAAAAAAAAATGTTTTATAACACTGTTCATATAGTTCCTGGGTTTTTCTTGGCAAGTAGACTCCCGTGTGTTTTAGATTGTTTACAGTTATTTGAAAATGGGATTTCTCTTGCTGCTTAACTTTGTTGGTAATATATAGAAGTGTTGATTTGTATGGGTTTATTTTATATCCTGCAACTTTGCTACAGTTGTTAATTATTTCAAGTAGATTTCAGTTGATTCTCTGATTTTCTAAGTATATCATCATATCATCTGCAAAGTATGAGTTTTGTTTCCTCATTGCTTATTCCAATCTTTCCATTTCTTTTTCATCTTATTGCTATAGTTAACATTTATAATACAATTTTGATAACAGGTATCCTTGCCTCACTCCTGATCTTATTGGGAAGACTTCTATTATCCCAAAACAGATAATGCTTGCTTATGGTTTTAGATAGATACTACTTATCATTTTAAGGAAAATTCCATTTATTCCTAGGCTCTCTAGTATTCTTAATAGAAATGGATGCTGTATGCTGTATTTTGTCAACAACTTTTTCTGCTTTGAGATAATCATATGATTTGTTTCTTTTGTTTTTGATATTGTCAAGTATGCTGTTAGTTTTTCTGATAATGAATCATAACTGCAATCCTGATATAAATTCCAACTGGTCAGAGTATATAATCCTTGACATACTTTCATTATTAAGAAAACATCTAGTGAAAGGTCTGGGAACAACATCATAAATGGATAAACTGAGGCTGTTCAGCCTTTAACAGGGAAAAAAAACAATCACCAAAATTAGCAAACAGTCTAACTTCAAAGATTTATGTTTTAAAAATTCAATGGGAAAAACTGGGACTGATATGTAAAACTATAGGATATTCCACCTTTATGTCCAACTTACTTTTTGACTAAAGGGTCAAGCTCTGCATACTTCTGAAGACTCAAGTGGTGAAACTACTGCTTTTTGGAATTATTTAGTATTGTTTATTCCAAGTTCTCAAGGTTAGCATATAGTCTGATCCAGGTAAAAGTCTAAATGTGAAGTCTGTAAGTTCTTAACTTGGGTTTGAGTCTAATCAACAGTAGAGTACAACTGGACTCAATCTCAATTAGACAGCTGGAAAGTTCTGCTGCTTCTGTGTGATAGAATTGTAGGCTTCACTTTGTCTTTGCTGGCTTTAGATTGGGATAGAATATGGAATTGAGAACCCATTCTGATCCTGAAATCCAAGACCCAAAGCTCCTTGCTCAGTTAAAAGGCTACAGTCTATAACTGCTCCTCATCCCCAGGTCCAAGTCCCTTCCTCAGTACACCCTGTGCCTATGACCCAGAACTGGGTAGTGAGTAACAGATACCTTTCAGTACTGTTTTTACAACCTGCATGAGACTTCATTGCCCTGGTAAGGGTCTGAAACCTCATTGTGCACTAGGGCACAATCTCTGGTTCCTAGACAGAACAGTGTCCACAAACCTATCTGACTCCCTTTGCTGATCTGGGCTAGATAAATGATTGAATTTTTTCTTGAATTTCCCCATTGGCATTTAGTCTGATATATTTTCTAGACATGTGTGGAGGAATTTTAGGGAAAAAGTCTGGCTACACTTATTCCTGTTACTCTGCCATTTGGCTACACCCACACCTCTTCTTACCCCACCTAAATCACTTTTTTTTTTGGCAAGGCAATGGGGATAATTGACTTGTCCAAGGTCCCACAGCTAGGTAATTATTAAGTGCAACCACCCAAATGCCCCTCAAATCTCTTCTTGAAGGAGCTTGGAAGGATACTATCCTTACTTTTTCCTCTTGGAATCTTGAAAGATAGCTTAGATACTGTCTTCTTAATCCCCCTCGGTTATTACATTTCCTACATTTTAAAATTACATTGTTTTTTTCTGAATATATTTGGAATTTATTAGAGACAGCATGGCATCATAAAGAGCTGGCTTTGGAACCCAGAAAATGTGGGGTCAAATGTGACCTGACACATAAATGTGTGACCCTAGGCATGCCACTTAATCTTTCAAAGTGCTAAGAAATTTTTAAAAATTGAAGAGAAGGTGCTGACCTAAGTGGGTAGAGGAAGTTTCTCACTGGGAGTATCCTTTATCACTGAAATGACCAGTCCAGTTTCTATGTATATAGTGTTCCCCTTTCCTTCCAACCAGTATTAATCTCCTTGAAGGTTAAGTACTTTTTTCCTCTTCAAACTCCAGCACTTAGCATAGCTATTTGTATGCAGCATTCACCAAATGAAGGATTAATTTAAATGAATTTAGAAGCAGAGTAAGGAACAATATAAAGTACTTTCTAACAAATAAAGCTGTTCAAATATAAAAGTGAACTGCTTTGTGAGGTACTGAACTCTCTACATCACTAAAAGTATTTAAGCAGAAATTATGTAACCACCTATCATGCAAAATACATCTAAATCAGTGATCTGCAATTTTTGATTGTCCACACCTATCAGTAAAAACTGTCTGAATGTACCACGTGATACATATTCAATGCAAATTTTTCTTTCCAAAGTCTTTAAAGACCTTTAATTGCCAAATCTAATGGCTTTCTCAATCCTCCTCCTTTTGGGACTCTCTGACATTGTCAAACACCTTCCCTTGAATATTCTCTTTTCTCTTGATTTTATTTACTGCTCTTTCCTAAATCTCCCCCTATTTGTCTCACCACTCCCCTTTTGTCTCCCTTTGCTGGCTCTTTGTCTAAACACATCTTGGGAGTCCCCTAGGTTCTATCCTGGGCTCTCATCTTTCTTCCTCCTTATGATTTGTCTGGTGGTCTCATCAGCTTTCTACAATGCATTCAATTATTTCTATGCAAGTGATTCTAAGATCTATTTATCCAGTCTCTGTCCTGACCTACAGTCTGGCACTCCCAATGGCTGTATCAAACAGAATGTCCTAAAAATATCTAAAACTCAAGATATTCAAAACTGAACTCAATTTATTCCACTCCCCCCCCCCCAAAAAAATAGAAATTCCATCTCTTCCTAAACTTCCTAGTACAATTTTAAGGGAACAATTTTCAAAGTTACCCAGGTTCACAATATGGATATCATCTTCTGTTCACTCAATAAATTTCCCTTTTTCTCTTCTGATATTGCTATCATCCTGATACAAGGCCTTCATCACTTCATCCTCAACTATTGCTAACATTCTGTTGGCTAGTCTCCCTAATTCAGATCCTTCCCTACTCCAGCCCATCCAACACTCATCTTTGAAAGTAACTTTAGTTAAATGCAGGTCTGTGTCACATACACATACACACAGACACAGAATCTCCCCCAAGCATTCCATTTAATAAATTCTAGCGGCTGTTTACTCCCTTTAAGATAAAATATCAAGGGCAGTTAGGTGGTGTAGTGGATAAAGTACCAACCCTGTAGTCAGGAGGACCTGAGTTCAAATCCAACCTCAGATGTTTAATAATTGTGTGTGTGACCTTGGGCAAGTCACTTAACTCTACTGCCTTAAATTAAATTTTTTTTAAAAGATTAAATATAAACTCTTTTTACTAAAGCTATTCATAACCTGGTCCCTTCTCTCTTTCCAGTCTTCTTACCGCTTACTGACATATTCTCTACAATTCAGAGCCACTGACCACCTCACTATTTCTCACATAGACATTCCATCTCTCTATTCTGGGTACCTTCACTGAAGGTCATTAATGCCTGAAATTCTCTCCTTCTTCATCTCTACCTCCTAGCTTCTATGTCTTCCTTCAAGTTTCAGTAAAAAATAAGAAACCTTTCTTAGAACTCCTTATTAGAGCATTCCCTCTGATACCACCCACCCTCAATTTATTCTGTACATATCTTGTTTATACATAATTGTTTGAATGCTATTGCCTTAATTAGATTCTGAACTCCTTATGGACTGGAAATGCTTTTTTTCTTTTTTTCTCTCTCTCTGTACACCCAGTGCTTAGTAGAGTGTCTGGCACATTTTAGGCACTTAATAAATGCTTCACTTGATCTACACAGTCTGGTTTCATCCTTGACTCCTCACTCATACTCACAAAATGATTCTGTTGCTGTCTATAGTTTCACAACATTTTTCAATACATCTTATTATCTCTGAGATCAAATATAAAATCCTATTTGATTTTTGAAGCCTTTAACAACCTACCTTTTCTGTCTCCCTTCACTTCCCTCCGCTTTATAATCTAATGATATATTCTTTATAATCTTTTATGTTCCAGATGCAGAATCCATTTCTTTTCACTTGGCTTTGCCTCAGGGCCATCCTCACCTATCTCTCCTAACTTCCTGGTCTTCTTCAAGTATCAGATCAAATTACCTTCTACAAGAGGCAATTCCTACGTTCTTCTCTTTTCTCCCCACTGTCATTTTTTATTCTTTCTTAATGTGGTCAGTTGAGTATGTGCTACATATACAGAGAAATCTTAGAAACTTGTCACTATTTAAACCTATTTTAGTTAATACCCTTTTGGTTTCTACTTGTTTTCCATTCAGAAAACAAAATCTTAGGGTTAGAAGAGGTTTTCCTTTTACTTAGAGGTGGAACGCTATTAACTCACCAATTGTTGATGGATTCTTCCCATTTTCACTGGTATATGCTTAGTACAACATAACAGACTTGGATTTAGAAGGGCCTGGGTTCAAATGCTGCTGTTGACACATATTTGTTGTTTTTAACTGAAATGAAGATTATCTTTAAGTTGAGTTGTATTAGATGAACTGCCTACTTATCCTATAAAACTTATTCTGTCAAAAAACAAAATGAGGGTTCACAGGACTTACTGGGCACTTCCATACAGAGCAGAACTCCTGCAGATTCTCTTTCAAGGAATCTGGGGTCCAGGATGTGAGTACTCTGAGGTGTATATATCTAGGTCATAGATAGCCCATAACCATTCTCAAGGATTTATACTTGGTGCAGAAGAGAGATTGGGAATTTATAGGGCCTTGGAAGGTGCATGATAGGCATAAGGAATGGTTGGGTTATGTAGAAAAAAAGTGTCTCAATATGGCTGTCTGGGAAATATTGTATATTACCTACTTTTCTGCCCTCCAATTGGTTTATCATATACTCCTTGAGATCATGGCCTTCACATTCTGTGGGTACAAGGTCCTCACTTTGGAAATTACTGTTCTAGTTAACTCATCAAGTCTCTTCCCTTTGTAACAAAATATTTTCCCAATTTCATTAAAAATAATTTTACATTCATTTTTTATGAATTTTGAGTTCCATTTTTCTCCCCCTTCCTCTCTCCCTGTGACATTGTAAACAATTTGATACAAGTTATACATGTGTATTCATTCAAAACTATTTCCATTTTAGTCATTTTGTGAAAGACACAGACCAAAAAAAATCATGAAAAAATATAGAAAGTGGGGGCGGCTAAGTGGCACAGTGGATAGGGCACTGGCCCTGGAGTCAGGAGTACCTGGGTTCAAATCTGGTCTCAGACACTTAATAATTACCTAGCTGTGTGGCCTTGAGCAAGCCACTTAACCCCATTTGCCTTGCAAAAACCTAAAAAAATATAGAAAGTGAGAAATAGTATCTGCATTCAGACTCCATCCATTCTTTTTCTGGAGATGGAGAGTATTTTTCATCATGAGTTCTTTGTCTTTGATCATTGTATTGCTGAGAATACATAAGTCACTCACAGTTTATCATAGTAACTGTACTGTTACTGTATACAATGTTCTCCTTGTTCTACTCAACTTCACTTTGTATCACTCCTCCCAATTTTTTTCTGAAGATATTCTGCTCATATTTTCACACAAGCATATACCAGAATTTGTTCAGTCATTCCCCAACTGATGGGCATCCCTTTGATTTCCAGTTCTTAGCCACCACAAAAAGAGCTGCTAGATTTTTATACAAATAGATGCTTTTCCCTTTTTTAAGAAAATCTCTTTGGGATATAGACCTAGTAGCCCTTTGAACATATCTTCAAATTGCTCTCCAGAATGGCTAGATCAGTTCACAACTTTACCAACAATGTATTAGCGTCCTACAAATAAGTGTCCTACAAATTGTCGTGCCCTACAAATAAGAGTCTTTTTTTAAAAAAAAACTCAGTGCTTTTCAAATTTAAAAAAAAGATTGTTTACACATTTGAAAAGTCCTACTTTAAGAACATGACAGAAAATTCTTAAAAATTTGAAAACTTTTACAGTGTATGGACTATATTCAATTACTACATTAAATTATAGTATGGAGAGATAGGCTATATAATAAGGAAGGAAAATACTTTGAAAAACTCTGAGTGCAAAATTTACTTTATAGTATCACTTGTTTCATATAGACCAACAAGGTCATTAAATTCAAACCTCAAACAGCCTTTGTTCCTCTGAGGTGTCACACAATCTAGCATTGGCTATGCATGTTATTTTTCATAAAAATGTAATTAAAACAAATTCTTGAGTGTCATTTTGCTTTAAGGTCATATTATATCAATATGCCTACAGCCTTTTTGATTAATACCTTAACTGGAAAGGTTTTTTTAAATTTTAACTGAAGAGATTTTTCCCCCCCAGTTTGGAAGAACGATTCATCATCCAGAGGCTAATGTGGTGGTGAGCTTCCATGAAAACAGATACAAATCACTAATCCATGCTCAGTCCTTTCTTTTTTTTAATGTAGATAGGTTCTGTAGTAAGTAGTGTTGTAGCAGAAGAAAGAAGGACTTAAGTTCAAATCTTTCACTTAAGTAAGACAAGTACCAGCTTTCAGATCCTGGGCAAGACATTCAACTTTTCCCAGTCTCAGTTTCTTCATCTGTAAAACTAACATAAAATCATCCACCTCACAGGGTTATTAAATATCAAATTTGTAAAGCTCTTAGCAAACTTTAAAATGCTACAGGAGTGTTAGCTATTACTACTATTATTATCTCTATACCTAATTCTGGTAGAGGTTTATTGAACACCAGTTTAACTACAGAGCAAATGCTATCATATTTCCTATTAATACTAATGTGACATGAGCATTAGGATAACTGAAACTCACTTATATTTGTTTCTCTGCCCCTAACCAGACCTGGCTTTCTTCCAACACACATATGGCAATTTAGGAGGGAAGGGGAATTCTTGTCACCCTGACAAGATGTCTGATTGATTACTATATACTTTTCCATTTTTTCTAAAATTACACTGCCTAGCCCTTCTTCTACTAATCTGTTAGAGACAAGTCAGATCCCATTTACTCCATGAATCTACCTGTCTTCTGTAGGTATTCGATATCCTCTCTTCTCTCTTGGTATTTACCCTCAATGACCCAAAATTTGGCACTCATTTTCCTAATGTCCTACACTAGTTGCTTTTTTTCCCTTATGCTTCAGTCTTATCTCTTCATCAAAATTGTAATTGTAGGGGCAGTTAGGTGGCACAGTGGATAGAGTACTGGCCCTGGAGTCTGGAGTACCTGAGTTCAAATTTGACCTCAGACATTTAATAATTGCCTGTGTGGCCTTCGGCAAGCTACTTAACCCCATTTGCCTTGCAAAAACCTAAAAAAAATAAAATAAAATAAATTGTAATTGTATCTAAATATATGAACATGGACAGACAGGGACTGTTGTAGCTACTATTTCATTTCTACAGCATCAACTACACTGTGGTTCATATAACAGGTGCAAAATCCCTTTCTAGTTGCTTGTCTGTAAGACTGATTCAGGGATTCTACTAAAAGCATCATTTTCAGTTTTGTTATATTTTGCACTTTGTATTCATTAGCAAAAAAATTTTAGAACAATCTTTGTTGGAAATAATCCAGAAATTCAGAGTTGGAAAGGACTTCAACAGCAAGTTATCCAACTCAAATATAAATGACTCTCAAGTGTCTGCCTGAAAATCAATGAGGAGAAAATTACCAAACCCAAGGCAGTTCAATCTGATTTTGGAAAGCTCTAATTGTTAGGTAGCCCAAATGCTGGGCCTGGAGTTAGGAAGGCCTGAGTTCAAGTCCAGCCTCAGATATTGTCTAGCTGGGCAAATCACTTAATCTCGCTTGCCAGTTGTGAAAAAGAGGTATTAATAGCTTCCTTTTTCCTAAGTTGTTGTGAGGATCAAATAAAATAAGATTCATAAAGCCCTTAGACCAGTAGGTGCTGAGACAAGCATTGGGTTATTTTTGTAAATTTTCCCTGACATAACATATCAAGTCTAGATTTGCCACTTTTCCTTTTCCACCCTCAGCTCCTAGCTTTTTCTTCTAAACAGAAATATCATTTCTCTTCCTCTTAACAGCCCTCTGAAAACTTACCTCCCAGTCTTCTCCAGGTCTAACATCTCCACTTGTTTCCTACAAGGAGAACTCTAATCCCTTCATCCTTCATATTCCCTACCTCTGGATATTCTCCAGCTTTGCAATGTCCTTCTTAAAACTGTGGTGCCTAGAAGGAAATAGGATATTCCAGCTGTAGTCTAACTAGAGGAAAAGGACAGGAGGAATATCAGTCTTAACTCCTAGAAGCTATGTCTCTCAATGCTGCCCAAGATCACATTCATGTTTTGGCTATCATATAATATGAACTTGCTCTGCACAAAAAATCCCAGATTTTCTTTTCTTAGAAAAACTACAAATTATGCCTTTCATCTTATACTTGTACAGCTATAGACTCTTTTTTGTCTTTTTAGATTTTTCAAGGCAATGGGGTTAAGTGGCATGCCCAAGGCCACATGGCTAGGTAATTATTAAATGTCTGAGGTCAGATTTGAACCCAGGTACTCCTGACTCCAAGGCCGGTGCTCTATCCACTGCACCACCTAGCCGCCCCAGCTATAGACTCTTAAACCTAAATGTTAAGACTTTATACCTAATGCATTGAATAATTTGATTCAATAAATATTAAGTACTTGTGTAGAAAGCTCTATATTGGAGGTTAGGAAAGTAAACAAATATTTTTGTTCAAAACAAAAATACAGAATCTTTTCTCTAAAGGCTATAAAGTTCTATTACTCCTAGGAAGCAAATTCAAAGACAAAAACAGATACTGTCTCTTTGTGAAAAGAAACTCATTGGAATATTACTTTATTCCTGTCAAAAAAGCAAAAGTAAAATGAATTCAAAAACTAGACCACTGCTTTCTATTGCAGACCATGTGGAGTAGGATCAGAGTATTGCAGCAACTGAGGCATAATATCTAGGTCAGAAGAGTAATCCTCTCTGGAGTTAGTGTGAGTTCAAGCTAGAGATCAGAAGAGAAAAATAAAATCCAAAGAAGAGTGAGCATGGTCCATTACCAAAAAGCACCAGTAACCAAGGGGTTGAGATGAGGAGTGAGTCAGATGCAAATCAGGGATGATAGCCAAAGGAATCTGTTGAAGATCAGGAAACTGATATGCAAGGAGTGCAAAGTCAGTCATTTGTCAAGTTCCTTGAGAAAGACTTAGGTCTTTTTTTCTTCTGGAGGCATCCATACCCTCCCTGATAGACCCTAGTTAGGCCCTCTACTCTAAGCAGCTCTCAAAACTAAGAATCTAAAACAGTCTCAGATTAAAAAAAAAAACCAGGCCATTTGTCCCTAATCTCCTACTCTTGTCTCTGGAAAAAGGTATAATTCAATTTATGGGATTTCAAAAACATATTTATTTTCTATAGTCCACAATCAGCACAGATATTTTTCTCTGTCCATGTTTAAATCTTATGTCAGGTACTGTAGAAGACAGAGAGTTCTACTTCAGAATACTAGATGGTTCCCTGGAAACTTAAAAGCTTCAACCATCATCAAAAATTTATTACATTATCTACTACTTGCTGGATGCTGGGAATACAATGTATTGTCTGCCAAACTAATGTAGTCTGACTGTGTCATTCCCCTGTTCTGGTAGTTTCCTCCTACCTATAAGACAGGTGCAGGAACATCTGACCCTTCTGTGGGACTCAAAACTCAATAAATCTAGGAGCTTTTTAGGGGTGAATTCATTATATGTTTGACCAAATATAGTAGGAAAATGATATAATAAATCTCCGAACAGCCCTTGGAAGAAAAAAGTTTCCTCACCCCTCCTCTAAGACAAAATACAAATGTTTTGACATTTAAGTAATCCCTTAAAATCTGACTCCAGCCTTTCTTTCCATATTTATAGAATGATTCTCTTTCACATTTTGCTGCTACTCATACACAGTGTGTTCCATCTCCCATTTTTGTTATGGTAGAGGATGCCTGGAATACTCTAACTCAAAAATCGCTAGTTTCCTACAGGGTTTAACTAAGATCCTATAGAAATTTGGTTCAGATTCCTCCAGGTCTAATACCCTACCTCTGGAAACAACTTTGCATCTTCTTTATGCAAATATATAAATGTGCATATACATGGTTATCAGTGTATTTTCTGCTAATAGTTTTCCCTAAATAGAATGTGAGGTCTTTGAGTCAACAAGCATTTAAGTATCTACTATAGGTTAAACATTGGATCAAATGATTCAAAGGCAAAAAGAAACTATGCTCTCAAGTTTACACTGTGTGTGTGTGTGTGTGTGTGTGCACGCATGCACACATGCGTGTAACAGATACATCATTAACTTGGTGCAAAATATATATACAAAATAAATGCTTTTGTAGGCAGCATAGAGTATTGGACATATAGTTGTGCTCTGAATCAGGAATAAATGGAATCAAGTTTGAAATCAATAGGAGCTGTTAGCTTGAGCAAGTCACTTGATGTTGTAGGGTCCCCAGGTTACTCAGACTACAGATTCTAGGGCCTGCTCTTTGGTTATAGAAGTTCCCCGCCCCCCCGCCCCTCATAGAAGCAACTAAGTGGTGCAGTGGATAGCAGCTGTTGTTATTCAGTTGTGTCTGATTCTTCATGATCCTTTAGGGAGTTTTCTTCACAAAGATACTAGACTGGTTTGCCCTTTCCTCTTGCAGCTCATTTTACAGATGAGGAAACAGGCAAATAGGGTTAAGTGATTTGCTCAGGTTCAGTAGGTGTCTGAGAGCAGGTCTTTTTGATTCCAGGTCCAGCATTCTACCACTGTGCCAAAAAGCTGCCCCTGGCAGTCAGGAAAACTTGAATTCAAATATGACTTCAAACACTTCCCAATTGTGTGATTCTGGACAAATCTGTTCATCTCTGCCTGCCTCAGGTTCCTCAACAGCAAAATGGAGATGTAGTAATAATACCTCAGAGTTGTAATGATAAAATGAGAAAAATATTTGTTAAGTATTTAGCACTGGCACTGAAATCACAGAAGCAGCCCCTCCTTCCGCCCGCCAAAAAAGCCAACAATGTAAATACATGGGAATATACTGGATGAAAGCAGAAAAGACAACATAGAGTGTAATGTCTTAAAAATTTTAGGAATTCAAACAGGTGGCTGAAAAGAGAGTATGTTCTAGACATGCAAGGAAACCTGTGGAAAGGAATAGAAACAGAACATGGAACTCTGTGTACAAACAACAAAACAAAGCAAAGCAAAAAGTGGGCCAGTGAGGCTGGTTCATAGCACAAATAAGCAGGAGTAATACATTAATAAATCAAGAATGGGGAAGGTGGAGCTAGATTTTGAAGGGCTTTAAATGTCAACTAGAGGGATTTATATTTGACCTTTGTTTAAAATTGGATTTAAGTGTAGCAAACTTGCACAGAGTCATCAGCCTCACACTCTCTTACAGGCATTTAAGTCCAGTGACAAAACAATCAAAACAACTGCCAATGGCCCAGGATGCAATGAATGACCTTGGCATCTTTGATGTCTGACCTGCTTCAGCTGCCTTCTTGGCCACTGGAACAAATTGTTCTCATGCATCCACGGGGATGTACCTGGGGAAGTCTTAACCTTCTTGGGGTAGACATGCCCCTAACTCCAGGTTTGAGGCCTATTGTTACCCTCAGCTGCCTTAGCCCATCTGCTTTAGGGGCTTTTACTGGGGGAGTGGTCACTGTGCATGTTACAGTTTCTTGGAGCCCAAGTTAGAGAATTGGATGCAAGATGGGACACCAAAGGTAGATGGATAATCCTGAAAAACTCAGCAAGCCCTCATACTAAAAGTACTAGACATTCCTGAACAACCCACACCTAGAAGTACATTGAGGCCTATTTGAGCCTAAGGGCAAAAGGAAGCTACTTATGTCTTCTCAAACAAGATAGTGACATATTAAAACCTATACTACAGGGAGAAGTACTTTAGTAGCTATGTGGAGATGGATTAGAGGAGAAAAGATGACCAAGAGGCTATTGATATAGTTCAGGAGATGATGAGGACGTAAAGTAGGATGACAATCTTGAGAGGAAAAGATGAATGTGAACTGTGGGAGTTTATCAAAAGACTTGACAACTAAATGGATATTGGGGGGGGGGGATGAATGAAGAAGGAAGAGATGAGAAAGAATCCATCAAATGGATGATAGAAAGGATGGTTGTACTTCCCCTACCCCCACCCCAAAGTACCCTGGGAAAGTTAAGAAGAGGAATAAGTTTGAGGAACAGATGAGTTGTTTTGGACTTAAGATAGAGATGCAAATGCAGTTGGAAATGTCCAGTAGTTGCAGGTAAGGGTAGAACTCAATGAAAAGTAGGACAAGAACTGCTGTTTTGGTATGAGGTCCAGCAGTAAGCAGGTTGCCCAGCATCTATGCGCTTATTGCTTGTTGAATACATAAAAACACTATCCATTCTTTCAAGTTTTTAATTTAGTTGACCATGTAAGAGATTAATAGACCAGAAAATTAATCCTACAGGGTTTTAGGAGGGAATTATTTCTAAGTGTAAGACACAGGTACCTGACTCTTTCTATCTTGACTTGTCTTAGTTCTGCCACAAACTTTGTAGCCTTAGGCAAATCTCTTAACTTCTCTGAGTCCCAAATTCCCCTTGGATAAATGAAGAGACTATAAATAGATTTCTAAGATCTCCCATAACTGTCTCTTATGATCCTTTGCTTCGGCTAAAAGTTTTGAGGGGTACCCAAAAGATTGTATATAGCTTTGCCTCAAGGGACTTTGGCAACTTAATGTAAGAATCGCTGTCTCAAGACATTTTCTTGACTGTTAGTAATCTTATATCTATTCTTTTGTGCATTTTGTGCCTTCTTGCACCCTAACTCCCAACTGGTTTAATAGCTGTTCCAGAAAAACATCCTTTCTGTCTCCATAACTTTCCTTAATGCTATCCCCTCCACTTGGCACAGTGTCCAAAAAAAAAAATCCATCCTTTGAGGCCCAGTCGCCTCTTTGAAGCTTTCCCTGATCCCTCTTACCAAATGTGATATTTAGTTTCTCTAGTGTCATAACACTGTCTCTCATGTAACACTTAATGCATTCTTCTTCTATTGTAGTTCAGGGATTGTCTTCTCTCTCTTCCTAAACTATAAATTCCTTATGGCACACTGCCTTCCATGTTAGTACTTAATATTTACTTGAATGTAATTTTAGGTCTCACTGGATAAAACAGACAAAATGATAGATATAATGGTCAATAAATATTTATTGTTGAGTTAGTACAAATTTAGAGTCCCTTGCCATAAAGCAATTAGAGACTCTTGTGATGCAAAACTTGTATGGAATCAGAATTGTTAGCCACTTTGAGTCTTTTTGTGGCATATATACTTAGGGATGGCACAGTAAGACACTTGGAAACCTTATGTGTATGGAATCAGCATGAGAGCACCTGTTCTGTTTTGTCTGCAGACAAAGGCTGTGGGGTGTGCCCAGTCCAGCAAGACCGGACAAGCTGTGTCACAGCACTTTTTTTAGCTGTGAGATCCTGTACCACTTCACTGCTGACCTATCCATCTTTGAAGACTTAGCTTAATTATATTCTCTACAAAACCTAAATAACTTTTCTTCTTTTCGTAACACAGTTTTATGCCTAATATATTCAGCACTCTATCACACAGCACTGTGTATTAATAGTTTAGGTCCCTTAAGTCTTCTGCATGAAATCAGAAGCGATGTCTGATTTCCGGTAAAAAGCTACTTCAGGAGTATAAGAATCGCTTTCCTTTTTCTTTGTATCTTCAGTTCCAGATTGGGAAGTGCCTACAACTTATCCTTGATGTATTGAATCTTTGTATCTTCCCTAACCTTAGAACCTCCCACGTTTAGCAGGTGCTTAATAAACATCTTCTTGCGCCGATTTGGGTTTTCTGAATGGAAAAAGGGGTACTTCCCATCAGAATTCAAAACACTTCTATTAGGGTAAAAAAACTAAAACCTCCTTTATAAATTATCCCGATTCCACTGAGTTTGCTAGGGAGTCAATGCCCCGGGCTCACCTACGCTGCCCACGGGCGGGGCGCGCCGTGACGCGCTCTCCCACGCCGCCGCTCGCCCGCTCTAACTTCTTCCTCCACTTGGCGCATCCAGGCGCCTCCCGGAGGGGTCCCCTCTCTGGGCCCGGGGCTGCCCCCACCCGGCTCGGGGACCCCTGGCAGGCCCGCCCCTTTCTCTCCGTCACTCCGCGGTGAAAGGACAAAATAAAGGAGGCAGGGGGAGGGGAGGGGGCGGGAGGGCCTCCCGGGGGGCCCGGCTGGGGCATCGCGCCTCCCCCGCCCCCCGCTGCGGCGGCGGCCACAGGCTCGGGGGCGCGGGCGGCGGAGCGGGCCCCGGCCCGGCCCCGGGCCTCCTCCTCCGCCCCGTCTCCAGCCTGCGGGGCCGCCGCCTCCCTCCTTCCGCCCCCGCCGCGAGCCCCCGGCGCGCCTCCCTCTCCATGCAGGGGCTCCGGGGCGGCCCGGCGCGGCCCCGCGCCCTCCCCTCCCCCCGCCGCCGGATCCTCCCCGCGGGGCGGAGTGATACGGGCCGCGGCGCGGCGGAGGGCGGGGCCCGGGGCGGGGCGGCGCGGGGAGGCGGGGCGGGGGCGGGGCGCCGAGGGGCGACTGCGCTGCCGCCGGGCCGGGCCGGTGATGGCGGCTCCCCATTAGCGCCCTCCTCCTCCTCCTCCTCCCCTCCTCCTCCGGCTCCTTCCTCCTCCTCCTCCTCCTCCCCGCCCCCCGCCTCCCTCCCTCTGGAGCCCTCTCCCCCCCTTCTCCCGGGCGCCCCCCTCTCCCCCCCTCTACCATGCCCGGCATGATGGAGAAAGGGCCCGAGTTCCTGGGGAAGAGCCGCGCGGCCGGCGGCGGCGGCGCCAAGAGCCCGGCCGGCGGCGGCGGCGGCGGCGGCGGCAGCGGCGGCGCCGCCTCCACCTCCACCAACGGCGGGCTGCACTCCTCGGAGCCCGAGAGCGGCTGCAGCAGCGACGACGAGCACGGTGGTAGCCTCGAACTCCTCCCCGCGGCCCTCCCGCGCCCCCTCCCCTCCCCCTTCCGCCCTCCCCTCCCCTCCCCCTCCTCCCCTCCCCTCGGAGCCCGGGCGCTGCGGTAGCCTCGAACTCCCGGTGCAGTGCAGCCGCCGCCGCAGCGCCCGCGCGACCCCTCCTCCGCTCCTCCCCCCCACCCCAGGTCCCCTCATTTGCATTGATTTCCCGGGGGGGGGGGGCTCGGAGTTAATTTTTCCCACCCGCCGCATTCCTTCTTTCCAGTCTTCCACAATTTTAATTTTTTGATTCAGCGCTTTTCCCCCTTTTTTCTTTTTAAAGAACATTTTACTGATTTTTGTCTCGCCCTGCAGATGTTGGGATGAGAGTCGGCGTCGAATACCAAGCTCGGATCCCGGAATTCGATCCTGGTAAATATCTCGCTATTTTCTCTTTTTTTAAAAAAAAAAATCTTGGCTTTTTTTTTATTCCTGTTAGATTGACTTTGGGATGGAATAGGCGAGAAGCGGGAGTGGGAGTGGGAGGGGGCGTCCGTGTGGTGGGAGGGTGGGGACGGGCGGGAGGGGCCGTGGCACCCCGGGCTCCTAGGTAGAGGGGTGTGCGAGCTGCGCCTGGCAAGGTTATCATGGTTCCCCCCGAGGCCACTTGAAGGATCCCTGCTCCACCCAAGGAGCCCGAGCGGCTCTGGCACAGAGGAAGCAGCAACATCTTTCCCCCGCAGAGAAGCATCCGAATTTGTGGGGAAAAGGGGGGTGTTGCAGCCACCCCCCCCCAATAACGCCTTGGGGAGGAGGAGCCGAAAATCAGAAAGAGTGTGAGGGCTTAGTGTAGGGGGGGGGAGAAGAAAAAATACAGCTCTTTCTTGTTTAATGACCCGCTCCCGGCTATGAAAGGGATGTGCTCTGCAAGGGCGGTGAATTACTGCCTGGCTACTGTCACCCCGCTGAGGCGGGAGGCCAGCCCGGAGCCTGGGCTGCCTGGCCTGGCTGGGCTAGCTGGGCTGCCTGGCCTGGCTGGGCTATCTGGGCTAGCTGGGCTGCCTGGCCTGGCTGGGCTAGCTGGGCTGCCTGGCCTGGCTGGGCTATCTGGGCTATCTGGGCTAGCTGGGCTAGCTGGCCTGGCTGGGCTGCCTAGGCTGCCTGGACTGGCTGGGCTTTTTTTTTTTTTTTTGCAAGGTGGAGTAGCCTCGGTAGAGGCGCCTCTGCAGACTCTTTAAGAGGAGGGGAAAAGGGGGTGGGGAGACGCCAGAGGCACACCTAGTCTGCTAGTCAGCCCTAGGAAGTCAGACCACAGGACGGTGGCTGCAGCTGCCAAGGAGACATTTTCTTAGTGAGCAGCCAGGTTCTAGCGCCCTTTGCCAGCCCCAGCTTTCGGGCTCCCAGTCTACTTTTCTCCAAATAAGCTCCATGGTGGTCACGGGGTGTCAGCTGGGAAGGGGATTGGATGAGAGTTCTTCATGTGGAGACTCCCTTGTGGGAGCCTCTTGATGGGGATCAAATTTTTTCTCTCAGCCCCCTGTAGTTTTAAGGCTGAGGACAGATTATTAAAAGGTCATTTAATTACAGTCCCCCACACACACACTTTTCTTCTTAACCCACTGCTTTTAACTTGTTTTGAGACAGGATGGCATCCTTTTAAGATCTTTTCTTTCTATACAACTTTTCACTTCTTGATGAAATAATATATTTTACTTGATGCATCTAAATAAGAAGGATGTTCAGGTCAGTCTTTATAGTTGTTCTGTACCTCCTCCTACCACATACATTCCCTAACCTCTTCCTGAACTAGGTCGGTACAAATTGATTTATCTCCCATTTAAATTGATAAGGTCATTGAAGGTCACTCAGTTTTTTCCAAAGTAAATAGAAAAAGAGATTACTTTAGTGTAACAGAAAAACCATAATGAAAAGTTGTATAATTTCCATGTACCACTGCAGAAATAGTTGAACTAGAGTACTGTCTTCATTTCTATTGTCATTTAAGTGACACAGAACTATTAAATACTATTTGATCTACAAATAGACAAATATATATCATCTGTGGTAAGTCTCCTGGAGCCATATTAAGTGCTTGGTGAAAGTGTAGGCTTCTTTACTGTAATCTGTGCAACTGGTAGCTGTCCATTTAACATTACTACCAGATAAAGTCCAGTTTGTAACCTCTAGGAATACTTCACATGTTTTGTTTGTCAGAGACATTGGAGAATTAAGAGAATTTGTCTGCCTCCCTTTACAAATTTAGTAGATTTTAATAATTTCTGCTTCCTTTTGAGTTGATGAAGAGGTTTTCTTTAAGGTATTTTATCCCCTGAAACCAGAATCATTCTTTTATGTGGATATCTGTTAACCAGTAGGTTTTTACTTGTAAACCCACCTAAATAATTCTATTCTCCTTAATGATCAGGTTGGTGAGGTGTCATCTCTTTGAAAACCACACTTTATGCCAAAGGACTGATTAACTATAATTTTTTTAAATAGAAAAAAAAGAAATTTTAACTACATTTTATTTGAGGGTACATATTTGTTGCGGTTGTATTTTTTTGGAAGACAATTACAGAATTGTAGGTGATTTTTAATAGTCTTATTTGGAAATCCCACTTTTTGATAGTCTTGAACAAGAATTTATGATGAGTCACTAAATTGTTATTTTTGCTGTTTAAATCACCAGATCTGTTTCTGTTTTCTTCATTCTATAGATTTTAATTGGTGTTGACTCCTTTGGTGTAGAGAATAAATGTACTTAGAGCTCTGTTATTTAAATTCTATACAGTTTATTTCCCTATCTCTCTTAATGCTCCTATATGAAGAATGTTAAGGTGGTAATCAGGCCAACATTAAAATTTATATGAGGTCAACTGTCACCTAAAGATGAATTATCAGGCACCTGCCATGTCTCTTCGATTTTGACAGGTACTGTCAAATGCTGTTTGAACATAGTCTTATCACCTAATTTTACTCTAGTAAGTACTATGTTTTTATTCAACTATACTTCATCAACTCAACATAATGAAGTCAAAATTACAGCATATTTTTAATAAAAATAGAATGAATATATCTTACTAGTTAGCATTTAGAAGTTACTCCTCTTAATGATAGTCCTGGCTCCTTCACTTAGAAGCTACTTAAAATATTCTTGTTGAAATCAGGATGGTGATATTTGCTCATGTTCATATCTTAGCAAATCATTTGGGGCTGACTTTTTGAAATCTTAACATAATTGCTTGAATCAGAAGCTATATGGTTTTTAGCAAGAGTTGGGAGGATTGAAAGATGAGATCTGAAATGGAAAAAAATGATGAATAAAAATATTTAAGAGAAAAGAGCAGGATGAAAGTTTGTATAGTTAGAAGTAATGAGAAGGATTAAGGTTTTAATAAAATGATGAAGGAGAAATTATAGAGATAACTTTAGTAAAAAAGTAACTACAACTATAGCCTTCATAATTAGCTGAGTTTCTGATTTTTTTTTCCTTTCAAATAGCTTCTATTTTGATTCTTTTTCAATTTGGACAGATTTTTCATTGTGTGTGTGTGTGTGTGCACTAGGTATGTAGAGAACTCTTAGGAAATTATCACTATATAAGTCTTTTTGGTTTAATATCCTGTTCATGTCTACATTTCGAGTATATGTTCAGAAAACAAAATCTTAGGGATTAGGAGAGGTTTTCATTTTACTTGATAGAGGAATACCACTAACTCATTCTTTTGATTTCCATTATTATATGCTTAGGACGGAACAGTGCACCTGAGTTTAGGAAGGTTTGGGCTCAGATGCTGCTACTGACACAAATTTATTTGTGATAAGTAATCATGAACAATCTACTGTCTTTTCCTCAAATGTAAAATGAGTATGATGATATCTGGAATACCTACTTCACAGGATTATTGTTAGGCTTAAATGAGATGTTTCCAAATTTTTAAATTTGGTCACTATGTAAATGTCAGTTTGCTACTATCATAACTGCCTCACCAAATGTGGTTAAGTGGACCTTAAAATTTTTTAGTAGGAACTGAAATATGAGAAATTTTCTTTTTTTTATATTAATTTACATTGGGTTTTTCAGAAATCTATATATTTCATGATGATGTTTGAAAAATTACTTAATTTTGTATTTAGTCAGAAGATATAGAGTAGTATCTCTTCTTACATATTATGGATGATTCATACTCATTTATCATTAGTTTAGTTTTTGCAAGACAATGGGGTTAAGTGACTTGCCCAGGGTTAGGAAATTATAGAGTGTCTTGAGGCCAAATTTGAACTCAGTTCCTCTTGATTCCAGGGCCAATGCCCTATCCACTGCACCACCTAGCTGCCTGCCATTTAGCATTAGTTTAACTGGGCACTGGCTTTATAAGCTTTTTCTGTAAATCAGTTAATGTAAAGTTAGAAGTCAAAACCAAACAAACCCTGGGTTTAGAGCGGGGGGAGGCAGAATGCCCTGTTTGGTCAGGCTACCACAGCAACCACAGGTGGGACTCAAAATTCAATAAATCTCGGAGTTTTTAGAGGTGAATTAACTAAATCTTTGACCAAATATAGCAGGCGAATGATATTATAAATATCCAAATGGCCCTTGACAGAAAAAAGGTTCCCCACTCCTGGTTTAGGGCCTCTTATTTTTCAAATGGATTTTAGCTCCTTGGAAGAGGGAGTGAGAAAACCTTGTGGGCTTCTCATGGGACAAGTATATTGAATTTTTAGTTCTGCATACTAGTTTTATGTTTTTGTTTTGTTTTTGTACTGTTTTCTAGGAGAGAAATGTGGTCTGAGAGTAGACAGAAAAGGCAAAAGGTCATTTCTCCTATCCATTCTCACTTTCTTGAGGTCGGTCAGGGTGAGCTTCATACTTTTGGGGTCATAGTCTCATCACTTTTTTCCTCAATTGACCAATAAGGAGAAAAGAACCTTTATTGAGAAGTAAAATTACTAAAGAACATTCTTGAATAAACTTAGTAGAATGCCTGAGAACATCAATATCATCTTCTTGACTTGGTTGCCACATGAAGCAATTGAAAACTGTGGAGTCTGACTTGGGGCTGGGCAAAGGACAATATGAAATGTCTAATTAGGCATTCCGCTGCTACTAAATGGGATTTTTCCATATTAGAATAGCTATTAGTCCTCACAGCTGTAGAGCTGAAGAAGCTTGTCGTGCTTCAGTGGAACAGCTGCTGTGGATGCCAGTTTCTGTTGGATCAGACCCTTAATTACAATGGTAAGAATTTGCAGGGAAAACTGTCATCATTCTTACAACCTGTAATAATAAACCAGCATATATCTGTTTATGAAGAGAAATTTAATGAGGATACTTCTATTTCAGATTTTTTTGGACTATTTAGAGTAGAGTAGTAAATGCGATAGAAAACTACATTTGAATGTGTAATGTTTCTTTTAAGATTTTATGTTATTCTGCTATTAAATAATATTTAACTCATTTCTTTAGAATTCCAGTTCATTGTGCAAAAGATCTTAGTCATACCTTCAGGTCTTAAAAGTTTACTGAAATCACAGAGACAGAGCAACAGTATATTTGATTAAAGTTTTCTAACTCATTTTGACAGAAATGTAGTTGAAAACTAGATTTTATTTATGAGATTATTAATCAAGCATTTATTGATTGACTTTTAAATTCCTGAAATACTTTAAAACTTTTGCGTTGAGTAATTAACAAAAAAAAGCCCTGCTTCTTCCTAAACCACAGAGTTGCTTTGTTTTTCTTAAGGTCAGAGAGCAACCTTTTAAAATTTTGGCATAAATTATAATGGAGACTTTTTTTGCATTAAAAGCCATTTATTTTCCAAAAACTATTTGGGGTAGTTTTTAAATTTTTCATCATTAAAGATTCTACAACACTATATTCTGGGAAGAATAATAATAATTAATAAAATGTAGAGTTACCAACGTACATAAAATTGTTTACCTATTTGAAACATTCTAGCAATCATAGAATCATAGATTTAGAGCCAGAAAGGACCGTCAAAGCCATTGAAATATTTAGGTGTAGATCTATAGTAATTTGACAATTTTCTCCTCTCTGAATTTTTCCTTATATGTTATTATTGCTATACTTTGTAACAATTCGTTTCATATTTAGTCACACTATAACTGTGCAGCTATGTAAAATTTACCCATAGCATTTGTGGCAACACTTCAAAATAATCAGTGACAGATATTGAAATGCCACTTTTGGGAAAAGGGGTAGAGAAGTGGAAATGCTTTAAGTAATAGGTACATTCTATTGGGATAGAACTTTTTTTCTAAGAATTTTTTTTACATCCCACTGTGGAAGATTTTATTATTCCATGCATGTTACAACTTGGACATTTATGTCAATTATACTTCCAAATCCCCTGTCAGTAGTCAGCATGATATACTAGAGTACTAGAACAAGAAGAAATCTGGATTTGAATCCTGCTTGTGATGCTTCTAGCTGGGATACCATGGACAAATCACTTAATCTTTATGAATGTATTCCTTTACCTATAAAATAATTCAGCAATGATAAATATATTTCCTACCTCACAGGATTATCATGAGAATAAAATGAGATAGTATATGTAAATATTTTGTAACCTTTAAAGCATTATATAAATATCAGCTATTAACTTTAGAAGAATTTTTAATTCATTACTTGGGGTAGTTTTTAAATTTTTCATCATCAAAGATTCTGTAACATTATATTCTGGGAATAATAGTTCTTAATAAAATGGTAGTGTTAGAAACTCATATAAAATCTTTTACCTATTTGAAACATTCTAGGAATCATAGAATCATACATTTAGATCTGGAAAGGACCTTCAAAGCCATTGAATTCAGTAGCCTCATTTTTTAGATGAGGAAGCTGAGATACAGAGAGGTTAAGTTACTTAATCATGGTCACACAACTGGTGTCTGTAGCAAGATTTACATTCAGGTCTTCTTGACCTTCAGCATATTGACCTATGTGACAAGTGAGAATGGGGGGGAGTGAGTTCATATGCTTACTGATGACTTTTGCAGATCTTTGAAGTATTCTTTTACTTATTTACAATTCTAACAAGTTTGGTTTTTTGACTTTTTAGCTCCCATATGCCATAATAAAAGTAGCAAATTAGGTGCACTGTTCCATCCTAAGCATATAATAATGGAAATCAAAAGAATGAGTTAGTGGTATTCCTCTATCAAGAAGTAAACAAACGAGAAAAAAATTACAAAAACTAGGATTCAGTAATTTGAGAGCCCATTTGGTGTAGAGGACATTAACGATAATCTACAGTTCAAAATTACAGAAAGCATCATCCTTATAGCACAGTGTAATAGAATAATCAATAAATAAACATTTTTAAGTATTAAATATGTGCCAAGTATTTTGCTGGGTACTAACAAATAGTTCCTACCCTTGAATATGGCATTCATTCTAATGAAGAAATAGATATGTAAATACCAAATATTATATACATAATGAACCTGACTTAAAAAAAGTACAAACTATTTAAGAAGGTGAAAATATGTATCATTTATTTTGGAAATTCTTTTTAGCAAAAAATGGTTTTAAAAGGTTTTTATATACTTAAAGGGGTAAGTTTTAGTTTTATGGAGTTTTAGTTTTATGGAAAATTCATCACTCTAAAGATTCCCTCATAAGGTTATTATTGTTATATATTTAGTATGTAACTTTCTCTTCTTAAACTTACTGTTCTGTTCTTTTGTCCATACTTGACTAAAGTGGAAGTAAAACTTAGTTTTTTCACTCTTTTTAAAAATGTTAATGGGATCTGTGGAACTCAAAATGATTTATTTGCATTCCAGGTGCTACAAAGTACACAGATAAAGACAATGGAGGAATGCTTGTCTGGTCTCCATATCATAGCATTCCAGATGCCAAATGTAAGTCAGAATCTAAATTTTGTGGGTCTTTGTACATAAAATAATCTAGCCAATGAGGTAACATGTAAAATATTTTGAAAACATTTATATATCATATAATGTAAGCAATTGTGTTGAGTTAATTAGTAGTGGCACAGTGAATAAAGCACTGGTCTGGGACTCAGTAAAACCTGAGTTCAAATCCATCCTCAAGACACATTCAAGTTGTGTAACTCTGGACAAGTTACATGACCCCTGTTAATATAAAATGGCTTAATTAATTTCTGCCTTGCAGCATTGTGAGAATCAAATGAGGTAATATTTATAAAGCACTCAATAGAGTGTCCAGCAAATAATAGCCACTATATGAATCCTATTCTCTTCTCAATATTATGATACAGACTTATTGACAATATTATCTACTTGTCAAAATATAGCTCATATTTGGAGCCAAAGAATTGGTCATATAAGGAATTAGAACAGATTGTTATTTTTTTCTTCACATATATTAGGGTGTTGAAACTCTATGACCTGACTATGTTGTTGCTAGAATTTTTTTAATTGAGGAAGGAGATGCTGTGTAATTATCTACAATGACTTTTCCCTAATAAATAAATTACATAACACTGAAAGAACTCATGGCCTTTACTGTTCTCCAAGATAAAAAGTAAGGAAGTGGAATTTACTACCAAAAGGTCATTTCTGAATACCACTTAAGCAATTAATTAGCTCTAAAATTGATAAAATTTTAGCTCTATTTTAATATTCCCTGATTTATAGAGAGACTTGAGACCACAGTGTGGTATAACAGACATTATTCTTTGCTTTTCATCACTTTTTTCCATTGAATTTTTGTAAAAGTGTTGATCAAAATCATCGATCGAGGTTCTGATAGTTATTTTGTCTTGCTTTAGAGTCCTCCAGTATCCCAAGGATGTTCTTATTCTGGAATGATGTAATTGACCCTATCAAAGTTAGTAGTGTGTCCTCTATTTAAATATGGTTTTTCATAGGTACATTCTTCTGGACTACCTGGAAATAGGCATATGACTATTCTTTGATACCATGATTTCATTGCTTTGAGCATACTTTTCATTGAAGCAGATTAGTGCTTCTTTGTTTTCTCATTCTGAGTCTTGTCTATAAATCTTCATAAATACTCTAAGAGGATCCACTTAAACTACAAAAACCTTCATCTGGTCTTTTTTAAAAATATCTTGGGCATATTACATACAACTCTGTTGTTCATCTTTTGTCTCTCATTTTCAGTCTTTTGTAATCATAAAAAAAGATCTTTTCTGACTTGTATATCACTTTTCCTATGTAGGTAGTAATTAACTACATGCCACCTATTATGACTCCTTTTATAGCTATCCATTGTGTTTTTGACTACTTGTAAGTATAGTTTTTAAGATAGTTTGTGTCCCGTCTCCAGAAAAATAATGAACACTTCCCTCCACTTCTAAACCCAACTCGTAGCCTATACTCTATGGTTTGTCCAAGATGCATATATACTGCAAAAATCAATTAAATAGGCTACCCATCCACTTTTAGCTATTATCTCAAAATCTAGGCAATATATGATCTCTCTTGTTTTTTCTGACAGAGATGCTTTATCTCTTTTTTAATGCTTTGGAGTTCATTGAGAGGGTATTAGAAGGTTTGGAGACTCAATGCAAATAATACAATATCACCTACAAATGGAAACATTTGCAAAATCCTAGGAAATCCTTTTGCACTTGACAGTGTGCACATGTCATATCTGAAAATGGTGAGCACACCTCTCTGCTGTACAACTTGCTTGATAAAAGTACAAAACAAATTGTTGGGGGAGATTATTTCCATTGTTGAATCTGTCAGTCTTGTATCATTTTAATGTGAGTTCAAAAAGAACCTTCAGATGAGATCATATGCTAGCTGGAACCAGACAAAACCTATCCATTGCCACTTCATCATCATATATTAGGTACTGAGATGGTAAGATCCAAAGAGAGTTATTTTGTCCTAAGTTACTAAAAAACATCACTATAAGCATGCTGAAAAGTCTGTTCTGTCTAGAATTAATTTTTTTCACTTATTTCATCTGTGAATGCTCTCAGTCATCTTTAGCTAGATTTTATACCAATTTGTCTTCATGTTTGGTTTGTTTCTCAGATATTTGTTTTTATTTTATCTTCTTCATTTCCTCTTCTGTAATGATTTGCAGATGAGCTTGTACTTTAAATTAGTGTGATTTTCAAGTGCCATATCTCTACATTTGGTGAGGAAATCAAGAAATTGGCTCAGATTTTCTAGATTATTTTTGTTTTTCCATTGTGGCAGTTGGTTACAATTCTTTAAGAATGGTGTTAGACATAAGTAAAGAGCATATTAATTCTCATTTTTTAGTTGTTAGGAGGAATGAAGCTGCTATAATTATACATGTATTTTAACCTGTCTTTATCCTTTATTCTGATTTGGTATTTACCATTGCCTTTTACCAATTTTGAGCTAAGTGTACAGAGATGGACTGTTGAATTCACATATCTCTTATGATACAGGCAAATTAATTCTTTAATAGAGTAGTCAACCCTAGCTAGCTCCCAAGGAAAACAAGTATTTGTGATATATTGGTGCAAGACTTCAAAGTAGTCTGCAAGCCTAATTTAGCTTCTTTCATTTCTTAATTTGAAACTACATTTTCTAAACTCCTACAAGTTGTTTCATTGAAGTCACTGATTATTAAGTTGTCACTTAGTTTTGAAGGAACATTAATTTCTTCATTTAGCTTTAAAGATTTTGTATATTTCTTCATAAGATTTCTTGACACATTATCTTCTATAGATACATGCAGATAAATTACATTTGTCTTTTTGTTGGTATCTTTTGTTCATGTTCATTGTGAATCCTGAAAGGTGAGATGTCTCATTGTCCCTTGAATTGATATTTCATACAGATTCTAAGTAAACAATGAAATCAATTTCTTCTTTTATGCTGCTGAGAACTTTTAAACCATTATTTTATTTACTTGCAACTTTTTTGCAAATTTGGATTTTACTTACAGTGAAAATGTTAAAATGAATATGCCTCAGTTCCATAAACTTATTGGCTATTAAAATAAAGTCACCTCTTAAGCATAGCAAAAGTATAATGTTTACTGTTTCTCCGAGGATTGCATGAATGTGTTATAGCACATTTTACCACCCCACCCCACCCCTTTCTACCTCTTATACTATAGAGGTATAAAGGGGATGCTCAGGACTGAGCCAGTTTTTGTGTTTTTTCCCGTCAAAGAAGCTAAAACCCCAAAATTGTTACCTAACCGTCAAACTTCTGATGATACCATTTGTCTAACTCAGGGTATAAAAAAATACCATAAAAGATTTTAGTAGTTGAAGAATTGCTATGCATGACTTGAAAACTATATTTTTAAAATACATATGGGAAAAGAGATAAGGTTTCATTTGTGATTTTATAGAGTTGGACTGGGGCAGTAAACCAATAATAATAACAGTTTTGAGATCATATACTAGCTTGGACCAGAGAAGGTCTACAGAAGGCCAGAGATTTATATCTGCAACAGAGGAGTATGGCAGAAGCTTATATAATGATGCATTAACAAAATAAGAATACCAGTTCTAGAAAGTCTATGTATGCTAATGATGTGAATTCAAGCTCCATACCAAGCTTAAGACCTTTTTTATAGGACTGCAAGCTATGGAAACTACCATGGACATCACACCATTCAATAAATTTTTATTGATCATGAAGTTCTTATATGTCCAGTATTCTGAACTGTAAATTCTAAAGACACAATATATAGTTTCTGTTTCCAAGGGGCCTATGGTCTAGGTGAAGGGCAAGGCATGCAT
The DNA here is from genome assembly GCF_037893015.1 of Macrotis lagotis. NCBI lineage: Eukaryota > Metazoa > Chordata > Mammalia > Peramelemorphia > Peramelidae > Macrotis > Macrotis lagotis. Next base: position 112,956,213 of record NC_133659.1, read on the forward strand.
CACATGAAACAGTGGTAGATAAGGTCTCCTTGCAACATATACTTCATGGAACTTTCATTTCATGTATTTGAACTCTTTCCACTGATATATACAAACAGTTCTCACTTTACATAAGTGGACTGTTCCACTTAATAAATTAATACTAATTTAGTATTAAATAAATTTTTAGTTAATGAATTTTTGTATGATATGAATGGGCCTGCAGATAGGGGAGAGGAAAGGAGAGAAATAGTAGGAATGGGTTGCAAGCCCAGGATGGAAGTTGGCACATGATCCCAGGGCCAGAGAAGAATGGAGTAGAAGAAGGAGAAACATGGCCAGCCACTTGGGGGCCTGGCCAGAACTAAAAGAAAAAGAACATGTGGGTAGACACTTGAGGCCAGAAAAGGACATAAACAGAAGTAGATGGTTGAAAGACAGGGTAACAAATGGAATCCCAGCACATACAAAAGTGGGAAAGGGCAGTATAACCAGACACAAGGGTAAGTAGGCAGAGCAGAACCATCTACTTCTGTTTATGTCCTTTTTATGTCCTTTCTCCTGTCTGGATGTCTCTAGCCAAACCCCTGTCCTTAGCTGTTCTGCTTTCATTTGAATAGTTTTTGGTGTACATGTGGAATGTGTGTGTGTGTGTGTGTGTGTGCGCGTGTGTGTGCGTGTGCGCGCGTGCGCACATGCATTTTGAGGTGGAAGGTAGGTAGGAAGCCTCACACTTTGGAACCAAGGGTAATGAGCAGAGAGAAAGCACAGTACTATAAAGTTAACATAGGTGTTTTTTAAGAATATATAATTTTTAACATAAAGCTGAATATATATATAAAGCAAGAAATGTATCATAACATCTACATATTAGTGGATAATCTTTGAGAAATGCTATGGATGAAAAAATTCATAATTTGATGACTGGTTTGGTGAAGCCTCTCCAAACTTTTGAGCTTAGGTTAGCTCTTAGAAAATAAAGAAGTTTTTTGATGAAGTGAATGAATGTGCTGAACCCTTAATATTATAGGAGTGCCTATCCAGATCTTGTCTTTGCTGGCCTGAACCAGGGTCACCTCTATACCATAGTATAGTATCACAGTAGAATTTGAGTGAAGAAACAGTATTACATATTCCTAATGAAACACTAAAATTTGCCTTGCAACCAATTAGAGAATAAGGTAACACATTGGGTATTTGTTTTTGAGGTATAGTCCTTACAGAAGGAAGAGATCAATGCAATCTGGCATCATGGAAAGTTTCACTTAATCCTGAATGTTAAACAGCAGCAACACCTGGAACATTGCCATTGAAACTGTGCTCATATGAACACAACTCTTAAATTTGAGTAGAAAATGAATGAAAATAAAATACTGGATCAGTTTCTCAAATAGTGGTTGAAGTGGGAATAGAGAGAACAAGAAAGCAGAGGAAAGGTATTGAGGAACTATTTAAGTGCAGCTTCAAACATTATGGCATGCTTATGGACCAGAAAATAGCAGACTAGTGAGGTGTGAATTGATCAGAGTGGGATGACTTTTCAGCAAAGGCTTTAGGCCAACACATCTAAGAAATAATTAAAAACAGCAATAGGCACTAAAGAGACTGCAGCTGAAAATCAAAAGAAAATGGCCATCATGTATTTGCTGTATTAAAAAGAATGCTTTATTGCAAGTTAGTGTTTTTAGACATACTTATAAGTATATCTAGACATAAATACAAATAAAAATAAAAAAATAACTAGATGAAATGTCTTTTATACATTCATAGATACTGGAATATAATTTTTAATGAACTCTCCTAACCCTTTTTAAATAAAAACATCTCCTTATTTATAAAAGATGGTTCATGTTACCTTTATGCCTAGAATATAAATTGCTTGGGGTGGGGGTAAAAAATCAGGCTCCATTGTCATATGTAGTAATTCTGCTGGGTTTGGATTTTCGTTTTGGGGGGGGTTTGATATTTTTCTTTTTGTTGTTGTAGTGGATGAATATATTGCAATTGCAAAAGAAAAACATGGCTACAATGTTGAACAGGTATGTAAATTTCAGAATTTTTCTAAGTATGTATATGACCTATAGATATTTCAAGTACATGTTTTTTTTTAAAAAAAATTAATATTCAGTTTTCTACTTTGAAAGTTAATCACCCATAACAAAGATTTGAGCTCTTTTTAAAATCATCTTTTATTTTTTAATACTATTCTGTGTTCAAGTATAGCACAATAAGTTGCTGAGAGTTGTCATATGTCATTTTTAGCATAAAGAGAATTCTGAATGAAATGAGATGTCTTGATCTGTACTTAGGTAAAGTAGGTCTCTTTGGATGTATCCATCATTCTTTTTAAAAATATCTATATTAATATGTAGCTAGGATTTAGTATTTCCTTCTTTTATACTTTGACTTAATTTTTTAAAACAGTATTTTACTTTTTCTAATTGCACATACAGATTTTAGCTTTAATTTTTTTAAATTTTAAGTTCCAAATTTTTTCCTTCCCTCACCCTTACTGTCCTAAGTAAGCAATTTGATATAGATTATATACATGTGGTCTTGTAAGATATATTTCCATGAGTCATGTTGTAAAAGAAGAAACAGACCAAAAGAAAAAATAAGTAAAAATAGTATGTTTCAATCTTCACTCAGATTCCATCCGTTCTTTCCCTGAAGATGGTTAGGATTTTTCATCATGAGTACTTTGGAACTAATTTTGACTTAATTTTTTTTAAAAAAAAAAAAGCTTGATTCTTTACTTTTTTAAAACTTGCTGCGATATATAGCAAACAACTTTTAGTATTAGATATCTTAAAAATAACAGCTAAAATGTTTATGTGCACTCAGTAAACATTAAAAATTAATCCAAGTCTACTTTTGATTTTCTGTTATGAGAGGAGAAAGGAAAAAAAGATAAATTATCACTAAAGATTTTTAACCTTACTTCTACCAGGGCTCAACTTCCTTTTCCAACATATCTTTTAACAGTTACTAACAGGTAGTAAAATTTGCTTCTTTTAAGAAACCTTCTCCCCTATTCTTCCTTTGCATAATAAAACATTATTTAAATGGAAAAGAGAAGCAAGAAAGGATTACCCATAAATTGCTTTAATTAACCTCTGAAATATTAGGAATTGGTTATATAGACAGTGACACTGTAAAATCATTGTAACTTCATAACCATTTAAATAGAGATTTCTCAGGTAATATGTAACTATAGTCAGCATAATATATATATAGCATATATGTTCAATTATTTTTTATTGAAAACTTTTAAAAATATGTAATTCTCTAGCTATTGGCTTTTGAACCACTTATTGAAGTACTGTTTGAGAAGTACAACTTTAGAAAAAAATAGCCACGTGATTTTAAGTAACTTATTTTATTTTGAAGGAATATTACTAAGCTTCAGAAATGCAACTTCTCAAACTTAACTGCCCATAAAGTTGATATGTCTGGTTTTTGTGTTTCTTTCCAAACTATATTTCATTGCTCTTTCAATAAGATCAGGGCCAGCTATGCAGTGCTCAGAAGCAGCTCCTCAAAAACACATGAGGCCTACAGTAGAGGGGGAAAGTGTTGGCAAGGGAAGTTTTCCATTTCAAGCTTCCAAAGGGTTATAGTAAAACAGTGAGTAAAGCAATTTTAACTTAAACATTAAAATGGAACCTCCCTCTTTTTGTCCTTTCATGGACAAAGCACTATGAAAAATTTTATATGATCAACTGGAAGTCATAACTAATGTTTTATATTAAAATAAGAACTTTAAAAAATTTAAAACAACAAATCCTGAAAATTGTTTAAAAGTTTACTCAATTCATTCTTACTTATTGGGACTTTTTGATCTTGGAGTGCTTTTAAAAAGTTGTAACTGAAATCTTTCCTTACTGAATCCCTACCTTGCTGTTCTATTTTTATACTGTGGCTGGTGGTGTGGTGTTGAGTTTCTTTCATTTATTTAAATGTTTTCTTTTAATATCTATTTTCTTCATTTTTTATTTTTCCAAATTAACAATATTCACAAACATTAAAGGGAAACTAAAGTAGAATTAATGTCTAGTTTTTTTAGCCTAAAACTCTAATTTTTAATTGTGTAAATAATATATCCTCAACTCACTGTTTGCCTAGTAATTGCAGCACATATGGTATATAAGACACCCACTGTGCTGAGGCCTGGAGTTTTTTTTTGCAGGCCTATAAAAACCATATGAGCTGTAATATATAGGCACCCCAGATTTTAAAAAAAACCCTAAAACTATTAATTTCTTTTTTGTTTTTCAGTTGAAGTCGGACCCTTAGTATTTTAACTTAATTTGTGTTTAACTTTCTAAAGTGTGATATGACATGTCAGCTAAAACCAAAAAGGGATGATTTCTCTTCAAAGGCACTTGGCATGTTATTCTGGCATAAACATAACATTGAGAAGTCCCTTGCTGATCTCCCTAATTTCACTCCCTTCCCTGATGAGTGGACCGTGGAAGATAAAGTCCTCTTTGAACAAGCATTTAGTTTTCATGGGAAGAGTTTCCACAGAATTCAGCAAATGGTAAGGTGACATTTTTCATTTTACTGTGATTAGTACTTGTGACATCTTAAAATATAAAGTTTTTTTATTCATGACTTCACCATGATTGCTTATAATGGTTGGTTACACATTGAATTTTATTTTCTTGAACAGTAGTTTAATTACTAGAGTTTTCCTCTCTATAAAAACTTGAAAGTTTCTGCTACTGCTCTGTGGCATAAAATCCTAAAAACCATCATTTCATCTTTCTCAGCTTCATTAATTGTTGCAGGTAGCCAACAATTTTCTTACATTTATCTTTAAGTAAGTCCAAGAAAACATTTAGTAATAGTAAATAAATATTGGATTGTTTATAATTACTAGTACCTTTGTTTCTGTTTTGAAATTCTTCTAGATTTGAAACCACATTAAAAAATTTATAGGTATTTTTTTCCTTAAAAAAAAAAAGTATTATGGGCAGCTAGGTGGCACAGTGGATAGAGCACCAGCCCTGGAGTGAGGAGTACTTGAGTTCAAATCTGGCCTCAGACACTTAAAAATTACCTAGCTGTTGTGGCCTTGGGCGAGTCACTTAACCCCATTGCCTGGCAAAAACCTAAAAAAATAAAAAATAAAAATGAAAAAGTATTATATGTGAATTGACTGATATCTTGGGTTTTTTAGTAAAATATTTCAGCCAAGATAGTGTGAGATTAATAAGTCTCTTCAGGACATACTTCCAAAGTTGAGTAATTGGAAAATTGTAATAGAATGTCTGTTACTAGTTTATTAGCATTTCAATCTGAAAAAGGGCATTGGTAATGGATGATAGTCTTCTTATAGTCAGGTCCCTTAGGTCTTGCCTAATAGTCTTTTCATAGTACATATCAATGAAAGCTGTTGTACATTTGGTAATTGGGACCAGTTTGTAGATCTATCATTTAAATAAAACTGGCATAAATAACTTGTTTTCTTGCTTTGAAAAGAATTTTTAAAAACTTTTGAAAGCATTCAATCCCATCATCATTTCATTCAAACCATCTTGGGATTATGGTGTTTATGCTATCCTTGCTATATCAGTCTTCAGTGTGCAAAGTGAACAAAGATATTTTGTCACATTCATTCAGTTATTCTATCCCAAGAATTCATTGGTATTTAAAATGTGCCAGGGAGCAGTGAGGTACAGTGAATAGAATGTCAGGCCTGGAGTCAGGAAAACTCAACTTCCTAAGTTCAAATCCAACCTAAGACACTTAGTATCTATGTGACTCTGGGCAAGCCACTTAACCCTGTGTGCCTCAGTTTCCTCATGGCAAACTACTCCAATATCTTTGCCAAGAAAACCCCAAAACAGAGTTTCAAAGAGTTGGATACAACATGCCAGGCACTGTGCTGAGTACTGAGAATGTAAAGAAAAAGCAAAAACTGATAATATGCAAGTAATTGTACATAAGAGATAATTACACAAAGTAAATGAAAAGGAGCCTCAATGGGCAAGTCATTAGCAGTTAATACCAGAAAAATTTTCCTAGAGGATATGACACTTGAGCTGGGTCTTGAAGGAAGCCAGGGATTTCTACCAGGCAGAGTTCAGGAGAGAGGGCATTCATTATATATATTCCTACTATATGTAAAGTTAGTCATGTTACATAAGGAGTGTCAAGTCTAAAGCTAGTCATATTCATGGTTTCTGGACTTTATTATCAAGTGTTTAAGTTTACCTTAACACCATCAAATTAATTAATACCATTGTACCAATTTTTGCTGTTACTGGAAAATATCTTAAAGTTGCTACTGAAGGTATTAATATCAAATTCAGTCTGCACTGATTAATAACTCACATTATTTTAGCTTCCAGATAAGACTATCGCAAGCCTTGTAAAATATTACTATTCTTGGAAAAAAACTCGATCTCGTACAAGTTTGATGGATCGCCAGGCTCGAAAATTAGCCAACAGACATAATCAGGGTGACAGGTAAGTTTAATGTTCTAACATTTGTACATTGTTTAGACTTAATGGATTAATTGCTTAAGACAGAAAAAAATTGCTTTAAAGTAAAAAATTTCTCATATAAATCTGATCTTATTCTTGGGGATACTCTCCATGGTAAAGACAACTTACCCATGCCCTCTCATTCTTTTCAAAACTTGTCTCCAGGATGTCCAATAAATGTTCTGGGGATCTTGCTCAAATTCCCTTGAAATTGTGTAAATACCAGTGAAGCATGTGAACTGTTCTTCCCACATGACTGACCCATTTCTTTTTTCAGTCCTCTACCCTGCTGATGACATCTTTTCTACTGCTTCTCAAGCAGCTTTTCTTTGATAATGTTTTGTGGCCTATTCACTTTTATGATGTGTCTCCATTGATATTTGGATGATCTTCAGCCTTAATTCTACAGACAGTGTGGTATTCCTTAGTTCATAGTCACACAGAATAACTGCAAGAATATTGATGTTAAAAAAAAAAATGACCTTTACAACAGCAATATGGTCTAGTTCACAAAACAATTGGAAGTCTTTATCTACTTGTTTTTTCCATTCTTGATAATTACACCAAACTCTTAGATCATGAATTTCATTTAGGAATCTCCACATTGTCTGACTGGAGGCATTCAACACAGTATCATTTAGAAACTCTTCCCTTTTGATTTTGCATCAGAAATTGTCTTTGGCAGTTGCTTACACCTTTGGCAGGAGTGTATCCTTAATTGATGCTTTGCTTAATAGGATTAATCAGAATTATTGAATGAAATCATGTCTTACATTTTTCAAGGAATATTATATGACTTTGACATATGCACAGAAGCTCTTTTCTTGAGAAGAGCCTTGAAAGTGACATTTTTCTCTGTTGAAACAAATTCTTTTTAAAATAGACAACCAATAGCAGGATTATTCTTGGTATTTTTTTGTTCAGTTGTGTATCTGCTGAAGACTACTATTCTGGAAAAAATTGCCTGTTCTCTCCTTAAATGTTTCATCAAAGGCATCCTTAGCATTTCTAAATACTCAGGAAAAAGTTGTAGAGAATGGGAATATTGGCAGTATGGATCAGTAGTAGTTGTTAGTTGGTCACCTTTTTGAGATATCAAGAAAGTCCAAGAATTTTTCAGACTTGTAGAAATTCCTCCCCCATCTTGAGAATTGAACCTCTAATACTCTCAAAATTGTTAGTTCTAGCACAGAACTTTTATAATTATAGTTAGGCTAATCCGGCTGACATTCTCATCTTAGTTTTTAATGCCATTTCTACTTTCTCACATAGATCTGGTATATCTGATATTAGAGTCATTGGGTTGACTCCTTGATAGGGAAGATAAAAAAGAATCTTGGTTATTTAAAAAAATTATTACATCATGTCTGTTTTTCTTCTCTTTGTATTTTTCTTCTGATTTCATCTTTAAATGTCTTAAGGATGATTTGTTTACTTAGGTTTCTCACAAGGCTTTCTTTACACTTATATTTTCTTCCACTTCTTACTCTTTATGATGTGACACTGCTCATAACCTTGCATCCTCCTCCTTTAAAGGACCTATTATAGGACAATATTATATACAAAAATTTGTTTTGCATTGTCTGGCATTATCATTGGCAGAATGCTGACAAAATCAAATATTTGCTGATTGAGATGGCTTATAGCCTCTAGATTTTCTTGTAGTGATTGATTTTATATTAATTAAGCTTCCTCAGGAAATGTTAGTGTTAATATTTGTTCTTTTTGGCCATTTCCCATTTTTTATGTCATTATCTTCTTTATGACAGGTTGGAATTATCATAACTTAGTATTAATAAAATACTGTTTTTGAGCTTTGCTCTAATAGTAAGAATTTGATGGTCTGGGAGTATATAATTGGTTAAGAAATTACTCCCTAGTTTATAACCATTTTATGGTTTCTAACCAGTTGTTTCCTGTCTCATTTTTATTACTTAATGCTTGCCATGGTTAGTATCTCATCTCTTATCTCAAAGGAAGCACTCATATGTAGACATGAAAATTCTGTATAGTCTATGAACTTTTAATTGCTTAAAGTTTAAACTTCTTACTACTATTGTTATCCAAGTTTCTTTTTACTCTCAATGTTTATGTTTTAATGTAAGTATTAAAGGACATGTTGATTTAATTTGTAGAATCTTAACCAATATTTTTTAGACTTTCTCTACTTTTTCATCCTTATCAACAGGTATTATCAAGTAAACCATAGAGATTTTTGTGGTAGTCTTGCAAATTCTTATTATGAAGACAGCAATATGAGATTTTTTTAAATGTCATATAGAATTATTTTTCTTGTCCTTAGTTGCACAATTAAATCAATTAAATTCTTCATTTGCTTCCTCAAAGAGTCTGTGAGATATCTTTGCATTTACGTATAACTTCTTCTTGTTTTTATTTAGTGACATTTTCAAGATAGATATATTTCATTTCCTTCAGCAGCATGTCTGTTTGTCAGTTTATGGATAAGTATCTCACATTTAGAGTAACAACAGCCAAGTTATTATTTATAGATAGTCTAAAATCTGTAACTTTTGGCATTCTCTTCCCTCTTTTCTTTCATTGTCAAAAATCATGCATAATGGAAGCTACAACCGTGGGTCATTTTATATATATATTTGTTTCATGTATTACCATGGCCAAAGAATCCACCATCAAATGGATTCTAATGATGAGTCTGTTTGTAGTTAGCTTGATTGATCCATCTAAAGTAGGCCATTTATTGCCAGGACCAGTTGAAGCCTTTCCATAATGGTAGACCCAGCTAGGGTTTTATACATTTAGTTTATGGCCTCAAGATCTTGAGGTTACCTCCGTATTATGATGAAGCATCAGAATAACCAGCAGATATGGTAAGAATAATAAGTTTAGTGCTCTCTCAATAAGTTCATTGATATAGTGAATGTATTACAATAATTGATCCACCTAATTAAGCTACAGTGATGTAAGCCTAAGAAAGAAAAACTTGGTCATATCATCTACTACATGCAGTTTTGAAAGGAAAGGGTAGCCCTTGTTGTACTAAATAACAACTAGCACCTGATAAAAATTGTAAATCAGTAAACACTGTTAAAATTTTTGAAGTAGAGGGAAAGGGTCAGGTTTACTAATTTTGATGTTTGTCCTCAGTGATGATGATGTGGAAGAAGCACACCCGATGGATGGGAATGATAGTGATTATGATCCCAAAAAAGAAGCCAAAAAAGAGGTAATGATGTTGATTGGTCACAGAATATATTAAAATGTGCTGTACTTCTGCACCAAGACTAGAGTTTCATCTTAAGAAAAACTTCGCTTTAAAACATATAATATAAATAAAGCTTTATGTTTTTTAAATGGTTATGAATAACAGCTTAAAGAAAGGGACTCTCTTTTTTTTCTGATTGGGAAGTAACAAATCACATAACTGGATTGTAGTCCTACATCTCTACTGACTAATCATGTGATCTTGGGAAAATCAGTGAGATTATCTGGGCTATAAATTCCACATCTACAAAATGAAGGTAAGATTAGATGATCCCTTGTGTTCCTTCTCTATCCAAAACTGTGTAAGTGTTTTTTTGTTTAGTTTTTTTTTAATCATGTCCAACTCTTTGTGATCCCATTTGGGGTTTCCTTAGCAAATATACTGAAATGCTTTGACATTTCCTTCTCCTGACAGATGATCAAACTAAGGCAAAGAGATTGAAGTGACTTGCCCAGGGTCACAAGCCAGTAAGTGTCTGAGATAGATTTGAACTCAGAAGGATGAATCCTCTCTCCAAGCCTGGCACTATATATGCACTGAGTCATGTAATTATCCCCTGTACACACTTGGAGTTTGTTTTTAAACATGATAAAGTAATACTTACCTAATGGTAAGACTTCTACCAATTTCAGCCAACCAGAACATAAGTAAGTAAATGGAAAAACCTTGTTAACAAGGTTTACACCTGAGGAAAAGGATTGTACCCTTCCTCAAGGCAGAACCTATTCAACTTAGCATTATGTATGAAGATAAAGCTATAGATTTAACCAACTTAGCTATCTGTCAGTGGCAATTGTTAGTTATTTCCTAATAACAAGAGATTAGAAAATGATATCTCCTAGAAACAGATACTACAATGAAAAGTGCCAAGTGACAATAAAAGGACAAAAAGAAAAAATGCAAAAAATCATTGTTGTGACAATTTGGTGAAGGAACAATTAAGCTCATATACTTCAAGTAGTCCTTGAAGACATCACTTGAAACATTGCATATATCACTGGGGTATTCATGATGATAATGATTTGATCATCAAGAATAGACTAAATAGTTTAGAAGAAAAGTGTATTTTCAAAAGTTTCCAGCAAAAAAAGGTTAAAATAAGTAAGACCTCTTTTAAACATAAATAAAATTTAGAAAAATTTTCTAAATGAAACCTTATTTCCCAGTCAGTATTAACGACCTGCTACAGTGTTCATTTGGGGGGCGGCTAGGTGGCACAGTGGATAGAGCACCGGCCTTGGAGTCAAGAGTACCTGGGTTCAAGTCTGACTCCAGACACTTAGTAATTACCTGGCCGTGTGGCCTTGGGCAAGCCACTTAACCCCATTGCCTTGAAAAATCTAAAAAAAAAAAAAAAAAAAACTTAGGGGCCAGCTAGGTGGTGCAGTGTATCGAACACTGGCCTTGGAGTCAGGAAGTACCTGAGTTCAAATCCAGCCTCAGACACTTAATAATTACCTAGCTGTGTGGCCTTGGGCAAGCCACTTAACCCCATTGCCTTACCAAAAAAAAAACCAAACAAACAAAAACTACAGTGTTCATTTGGCATTGAGCTTTTTTGTCTGTTTGGGGTCTTAGAAAGGGTCACAGGAAGAGAAGACAGTAGGTGAGGGAAAGATACCTGATGATCCTTGGCACAAGAATCAAACATCTATATGGCTGTCTTTATGTATTTTTAGTTATTTTTTTACATTAAAATATTAGTGTTAAATCAAAAAAAATTGGATTCTGAATCAAAAGCTTCATATCCCTTCTCTGCCACTACCTCTGTGACAGTGGGCAAATCAACTTCTCTGAGTTGATTTTTTCAAGTTGTAAAATATGAATAATACTTCTACTACCTTCACTAAAGGATGTATAAGGAAAGAACTTTTTGAAAGCATTGTGTAAATGTAAACTGCTACTGATATTTGAGATATTTTGGGGGTTGATAACATGGTCAGTTGTATGATAGAATACTCCAACTAGATTTGCTCAGATAATCTGAAACTTGCTTCTTTATAGTCAGGACTTGATATTATTATAGTTTCATTACTTATTAAACTGCCTAGGTCTAAATTATGTATACTATGACAATCTTAGCACCTAAATTTTTTTCATTGTAAATTATCTTTGAATGGTGCCCCAAATCCTAAAGCATCTTCCAGTGAAATATTTAGTATAAGACTATATTAAATCAAATTTTTCCTATTGCCAGATTTGCAAGAGGCTTAAAATGAATCAAGTGTTCTGTGAGACCTGCCTCCATTCTTTTAGATGATAACTTGATAATTTCCCTATAGATGTGAATTTTTTTAAACTTCCTAAGTTAAAAACCTGAATAAATTTTTGTTTATTTAGTTTTGCAACAGTAAGGAAATATATACTCTTCACTCAGCAAATCAATACTTGATAAAAGAAAGAATTAAATATACATTTAAAAATTCAGATTTTTGTTGAGTACCTTCTGTATTCAAGGCATTGTACTGAGAATTCAAATTCATTGTATCAGAACTTGAATTCGTCATCTTTAATCCTTTGTCTAAAACCTTATTAACCTCTTGACTTCCATATTTTTAGTGATAATTTCCTGTTACTCGGACTCAAGACAGAAATCCTTGATTTCTCCCTCACTCTCCACATCCAATGAGTTGTCAAATCATGATTCTACTTAGACAGTGTCTCTTGCATCTGCTCCTTTCCTCTGATTCTACTGCTAAAATTCTAATTCAGGCCTTAATTACTTACTTGGCCTGTTGTGATAGTCTTTTATCCCTACCTCTGTATTCCTTCTTCTCCTTCTCTATACGCCACTGAGATTAATTCTCTTAAAGCAAAATGTTGAGCACTGCAGTCTCCTGCTTAGAAGCCTTCAATAACTCTGGCTTCTTGTTGCCTATAGAATAAGGTCCTTCTAGGCTTTCTGTTGTTTGATTCCAACCTTCCATAATATCTGGATTCTGACTATAGTTCTTTTACATAATGCATGCTCCAAATTAGACTTCTCACCATTCCCAGGTCCTCACTAAATCCTTGAATATTTCAGTCTCCATAAATTCTTATTCTTTTCCTTCTTCCTGCTTTGTACACATAGATTCTTTTATCTGGAATACTCTCTTCCCATTCTTTCTATCCAGTTCTTTGTATTTTTTTTAAGACCCAGCCAAATTGTCAACTCTTCCATAAAACCTGTGAATTTTCTGAATTTCAAGTCAGAAATGATTATTCCTTTTTCAAAAGTTTTATAGCATTTTGGTTACAACTTTCATTTTGTACTTTTGTATTCTCTTATTGTTAAGTATTTATGTATGTTTCTTTTTCTCTTCCTGCCTCTGTCTTACTAAAGTGTAAGTTTTATGAGATGAGGCAACAGTGAGAATTAGATTAAATAAATTAGTCAAAAAGGAGTTGAGTGTTTCTGCTATTGGGTGAATACTACATATATATATATATATATATATATATATATATATATATATATATACACATATATATAGTCAGATATTAAATGGAATAATCTTAATTGATATAGGATATTGATAATCTAGTTCTAAAACAGATTACAGTTTTTATAGGGATGAACAGATTTTTGCTAGGGGCCATGGATATAATACAGATGTTTAAGGCTGGTTTTTTGTTTGTTAAAATGTACTTAGAGCAACTAAGGAAAATAGATACCTATCTACCAGTACAAATTCATTCTTTTTTTTTTTCCTTTTTCTTTTCCATTTTTTAAATTTAGGGTAATGCTGAGCAACCTGTCCAAACTAGCAAGATTGGCCTGGGGAGGAGAGAGTATCAGAGTTTACAGCACCGTCACCATTCTCAGCGTTCGAAGTGCCGTCCACCTAAGGGCATGTATCTGACTCAGGAAGATGTGGTCGCAGTTTCTTGTAGTCCCAATGCAGCCAACACAATTCTCAGACAGCTCGATATGGAGTTAATCTCTCTAAAACGCCAGGTAGTTCATGATGTCTATTTTATTTTTATTGCAAATCAGTTTGACTAATACCTTTTATCAAAATTTTTGAGCATGATACGTAAGCTTTAGTGACTATATCAATAATAAATTGCACTTTATTTTGTAAGTTTTCAAACTTACATGCTTTAGGCAAATAAATTTGTTTAACCTGATACTGTTTTTACTGAAAATGTTTAAGTCTTTTACTATAAATGTTTTTAGAAATCACTTTGCCTTAGTTAAAATTCTTCTGCCTTTTTTTCTGTTAAATATCTTAAATAAAATATTTCAAATTAAAATAAAGCCAACTCTGAACTATCCTTTTGTTTGTAACTACATTTTAATTCATGACACTTTAATACTTTAAAAATCTCAGGCTAGTTCCCTTCTAATAACATTGTCCCAGTCTCCATAGTGTCAGGAATAGAAGCCAATTTCAGTGTATATTCACTGATTATATTCAGTAATGGATACATGTTCAACCTGCATTGAAATTGACTTCTGTTCCTGATTTATTGTGAATTAGAGAAATGCCATCCTTTTTCATAACTAAATAACAATTCCCCAAAATGGATTCTCAATCTAAATATGTGATTTAAATTTTTTGGTTTTACTATTCTGAATAAGTCACATCCTTCCCTTTTATGAGTGTGAAATCAGTTCTTGATTACATATAGACCTATATTGTTGCCTTTTATTTTGTCTTTTTAGACTTGCCACACATTCAACCACTTATCCACATTATGGAAAACTTTTTGCTTTTGTTTGTCCATTTCTAAATACATTTCTATTTTAGTTTTATTTACTTATTTTATTTTTATCCTTTTTGTTCCTAAGTTTTTTCCTATCCAGTGAAGCCAATCCTTATAACCAGGGTAGTCCAAAATGTGGCCCATAGTCTGCATGCTTCCCGCAGTACAATTTTAATGCTTTAGTGAGCTAAGCTGAATTTCCATAGAGCTCTCACTAAAATAGTGAATGAAAATATATTGTCTGTTGTTTCAATAAAAACTTTTAAAAGTAAGGTTGGATAACTCTGTCTTATAATAAAATTTTAAAGGAAAATAAACAAAATAGCTCATCAGAAGTAATTAATAAATTAACCATGTCTGATAGCAAATGTAATGTTGCCATTTCTGTTTCTTTTGACTTTTGCAAAGAAAGAAAACTGTTTCAAATTAATTTCTTGAAAAAAATAATTCATCTGTTGAGATGAGAGTATGAATGGACAGCAAAAATTCATCTTCAAGGGGCAACAAGGTGATAACAGTGGGTAGAGCAGAGGCCCTGGAGTCAGGAGGACTGAACTTCAAATCCGGCCTCCGACACTAATTACCTAGCTGTTTGACCTTGGGCAAGTCTCTTAACCCTACTGCCTTGCAAAAAAAAACACAACAAAAAAGTCATCTTCACTGCTGGAAAAATAACTCCATGTTTGTTCGTCACAGTTGTGAATAAGGAACAATAGATTTATCAGCTGAATGTGATGCAGTATAGGTATAATTTTGCCTTAGGTTTTGTTTCCCCTCCAAAGAAATTCACATATGGCAGAGATCAGGAGTCCAAACATGATTTGTATAGTCCTTTCACTTTTTGGGTGCTCAAATGTTCAGCTAAGTGTAAACTAGCCAATTCATTTGTTTTTTTGTATTTAAGGTTCAGAATGCTAAGCAAGTAAACAGTGCACTTAAACAGAAAATGGAAGGGGGAATTGAAGAATTCAAGCCTCCTGAGGTATGTTAATTAAAAAAAAAGGAAGATATCATTAATATAGTGTCACATACCTAGGTTAGCATTTAATAGGCTATGGATATTTTGAAATATTGATTTTTATCAAAATCAATATTTCATCTTCGGAGTCATAGAATGTGGATATTCACTTAAAATAAATTCAGGCAACGTGCCCATGGATGATTTGGTCTCGCGCTGCCACATCAACCGCAGGTGGGACTTGGAAATCAATAAATCTAGGACCTTTTTAGGGGTGAATTAAATATTTGACCAAAAATTAGCAGTTGGATGATGTTATAAATATCCAAATGACATTTGGCAGAAAAAAAAAAGGTTCCTCTGATTTAAAATGAGACAAACCTCCCTTTTAATTGGACCATACTTGACTAGCATCCTTCCCTATCCCCCCCTTTTTTCTTATCATCTAAGAAGTCAAAAGGGAAAATAGCAACAAAAAGAGACGTAATTGGAAGGAGAAATGTGGAACTAGGAGGGCATAAGGAACACAAATATTGTTTTCTTGGCACTTCATCATCTGCCTAATTCTTCCCCACTTACATGATTTTGTAACATAAAAAAAGAGAAAAGAACCCTAGTGTGGTGAAGTGGGGGAAGAAAGTTTTTAGTTATTTTGCATGCTCTGATTATGTACTTGGTATTTTTGCTGTTTTTCCTTCCTTTGGATATCTGTAAAGGAAAATTTTAATGTGTGAAGCCACATTTTTTAGGGGCACAGCATAGAGATACTAGAGCTAAAATTAGTTTGTAGTTTGAATATTTAGTCCCTTAATTCCTTTCTGAAGCCTAGATTCTTTTTTTTTTTTTTAGCAAAAACATTGTTTAAATGAAATTTTTTCATTTTGTAAAATAGAAGTGTGAATGCTTTTTGTCATAATCTTTCTAGAGAGAACAGAATTCCTGAGCCTTTTAGAGACTCCTGTGCACTTGAAATTTATATGCTTGTTCATCTTATTCTAATAAGATTTTTCTAGACTCAAGAGTATTACAAAGATAGAGAACAATAATTTAAGTATTTGAATGAGAATTGTAAGATTCAGTGTTTCAAAATTGTGTCCCATCAGACTAATTCAGGAAGGAATGGTCTTGAGATTTTTTTTATGCACCAGATCTATGATTTCTTTGGTATTGGAATCTCTACCAACAAAGGCCATCCACTTCTGCCACTTAAGAATTTTATAGACAGCAAGTAGAGTGATTTTCCCAGTCATCCAGTCAGTACTGTCAGAAGTTAGACTTGAACCCAGGACTTCCCAGTGCTAAGGTCAGCTTTCTCCATTCCACCCTAGTGTCTCTTGAGTTGTTGTGAGGAAAGGTTTTACTTACATCAGTTGCCAGAAAAGCAGCCATAGGCTGCTTGTTTGATTTTTCTGTTTAAGGCTAATATCTCATTCCAAACTCTAAAATTTGACAGATTACTCTAGCAACATTTGATCTTGATAGCAGTGAGATATATATATATATATATATATATATATATATATATATATATATATATATAGATAGATAGATAGATAGATAGATAGATAATGATGCAGTGTTTGTGTGGCTCTTTGCATTGAAAGTGACTTTCCCATATGTTACTTTCTTTGAGTCTCACAAAACAATCCTGTGAGACAGGAGAAGCAAAAGACAACATCACCATTTTAGAGGAAAGAAAATGGAGGCTTAAATTAAGTGATTTGTCATATAGCTATTGTTTCAGATAATTTTACATGTATTTCTGGATCTTGAGACCTACGTAAAAATCACTTGACTGATAATGTAAGTGCTATATAAATTTTGGTAGCTTACCACTATCAATGAATGCATGCATTAGTGCTTCTGCCATCATACCAGAATTCTTTTTTATTCCAGAAATAAAAGATTAGTCATTGAAATATCTGTAATATCACATTTTAATGTAATAATTTAAATTAACATGATTTGTAATATTCAGAAGTTAACCTAACTTCTATTATTTTGGGGTTTTGTTCATGTTGAGGTTTGGAGTTGACTTTTTTTGTCCTATAATCGGACAAAATGAAGCAGTAGGAATGTTAATATTGATAACTCATCACAATGTGATGTTTGAATGTTACTTTGGAATGGATTCACAAATCTTAGGTGATCCAAAAGAAAATATTCAGAATATTTAATAAGGTTAATTTAATATATGACATAAAATTTTTCCTGTTGCTTTAAAAAAAAAGACTAATTTGTCCAATGTCACATAGCCACATAATGGTGAAGTTAATAACAACAGCTAATACATAGTGCTTACCATATGCCAGACACTATGCTAAGCACTTTATAATTATTATCTCATTTGATGCTCACAAAAACCCTGCTCAGAGAAAAAAAGAGTAGAAGAGTAGGCATTATTATCTCCACTTTACATATAAGGAAATTAAGGCATTGAGAGGTAAAGTGACTTGCCCCAGCTAGTAAGTGTTTGAGCTTCCTGACTTCAGGTCCAGGGTTTTATCCACTGCACCACCCAGTGGTCTTTCAGTGGAAGCTCCATGGGAACAAGACACCGTGTCAACTTAGAGCTGGCAGTTAAGTGATGAAGGCTTTGATTAAAAGATAGCATCTGAGTTGTGCTTTGAAAGGTTAGGATAAGATTAGAAACAAAAGGCAAACATGAAGTAGATGAGCCCAGATGATCAAAGGGTCTACTATCTTAGAGAGCAAAAGGAATTAAAGTTTGAGAGGAACAGAAGGCCGAATTTTAGAGGACCATGAGAAGCAGGCAGTGAAAATCAATTAAAATAGGGAGTAAATAGTTTTGTGAACAAAGGGAATAACCTCACTAAAGGAATGTTTTAAGAAGATTAAAATAACACTTTTTTAGCTGTTCAACCTTGGGCATAAAACTTTTCTAATCCTTACTATTTTTACGATATTTAATGCTCTCTATTTCAGTGTTATGGGGGGGGCATATAATAAGCTATATAAGTGTTTGTTATCATTGTTGATGTCATGGATCCAAGATAGCAATGTAGAATAAAGAATAAAAAAGGCATTTAAAGGGGAAAATAAATAAGATTTTAACTTCAATAGATATTAAGTGCCTGCCATGCATATGGCCCTGTGCTAGGTGTTAGAAATGTGATTATTTGGGAATGAGGATTTGAGATTTTACCAGCATGGGGAGCTCATAGTCTGTTAACTCGCTCTGCTTGAGAAGACCACAACCTTTCTATAACTGAGAAAATATGTCCTAGAGAGTTATTATAGGCAGACAGAGATGGTGAGTTGCTGAAAGTCAGGTAGCGAGGTGTGTGGATAAAAAGAAAAAAAAATGTTGTCTGACTTAAAGGAATGTCAGCTACTGAATTTTACTAGCTTTGTTAACAGATTTGAATCTAAAAGCTGATGAAAAAGAAAGAGGAAGAAGCTTAATGATGATCAGAATATCATACTGGTAGATTTAGGGAAATGGTGATACCACAGACAGAATAAGTAAAGGCAAACTGGTTTGGGGTGTGAGGTGATAAGGACAGAGAAAGTAAATTTTATAGAACTATCATAGAAACTTTCGATGAAAAATATGTTTTGTTGAAAAAATTTTGAGAGATACTATGGTATGATGGATAGAGAACTGGCCTTAAAGCCAGGAAGATGTGGATTCAAGTCCTATGTTTGATACATCCTGATTATATGACTTTGGGTAAGTTACCCAACTTCTCAGTGCTCAGGTAACTCTGAAAAAGTCTTAAGTTACATAAAAGATGCCAACTTGCATTGGTAGAGTCAGTTTCCTCATATCACTGAAATCATAATTTTTTTTTAAAATACTAGTATTTCAAAGTATGATTCATTATTTAAGAGCTTACTCCGATGGGAATATCAAGCTAAGGATAAAAATGCTATTCATTTTCAGGGTGGAAAAATTGTGCCCATTGTATTATTTTGAATTAAATTTCAAAACTATATAACTCTTAATATGTGTTTATTCTTAACTTCCAGGATGCCTCTGGTTATTTTGTATATCATTTGTCACTTTTCTACTTGACCATTCTCCCTTCTTCCCTAGTCGTCTTGTCTTCCCTTGATTTACTATTCCTGCTCCTAAGTAGTACTACATTAGCTCCCATTTTATTCTTGCCACTCTCCTTTTAACTGGTGCAGTTATACCACCTTCTAAGTTTTCCCCCAACCTTTCTATTTTTCCCTCTCCCCCATTTAATTTTCTTCCTTTTTCTCTCCCTGGTTTTTCTTCCTATCACTTTAACTACTGCTACATCTCTTACCTTCCTTTCGTCTGTCCTTTTCTACATTCTGCCTCTTGTCTTTTCTATTCTTCTGAATCCTAATCTCTAAGCCTTGAACCTAATGACTCTTACCATACAACATGATTTGATTTCTACTCCTTTTGCTCTTCTGACCAAAATCAATCCTCTGGCTCTTTTTTGGAGATTTTACTCTTTTCCCACAAGCCTTTTTTTCCCCTCCACTTTCTTATTTTTTTCTCTTCTTCTCTCCTCTGTTTCCCCTACCCTTACTATTACTATATAGAATTGTAAAAATTACTTCTTCCAAAAGACTATACCTACCAGAATTCTACTACTCTATGTTCATAATGAAAAAGCTGGCATGGACCCAGCTTACTCACTCCAGAGGCTCCTGGTGCTATGCAGGAGGTGATAAAGGATTATGAACCCTACCCAACTACTTTGTTCAGAGAATGTTTCTCATTCTTCTTTGGGAAAGAATGACTAGACAGTGGTACAGCACAGGACCACTCTTGATCTTAGAAGTTCTCAGTACTTCCCATTTGTCCTCTTCTCTGCCCTGGTGTAGAACACTAAAGTTATTTTAATTGTCAAGAGGCATTCACTAATTTAGTTATCTATTATATTGCTGAGGCCACAGTTAAATTTAAGGTGAAATATATTTGTGAAATCATAAAGAAGTCATTCAAAAATGTTTGCTAACTTAAAATATATATCTGTTCTTAAACTTGTGCAATGTGTGACAAATCCTAAAATTAAAGAAATAATTTTAAAATTTAAGAGGTTTAAGTTTTTACTTGTCCATAGTCCCATTATTAAATCTGGTTTGTAGGACTTGACTATGTGGGACATTAGGTCATTTACCTTCAGGAAATAAGATTAGGATAAATATCAGGAAAACCTATTTGATATAGAAATTGACACTTGATAAGACTAAAGAAAGTACTGCCTCTTGAGATATTTTAAAATTAGATTAAAAAGAATATCTGAATTACATAATGGAAAACTAGTAGTAGGGTAACCTAGTAGATTTTCTCAAGCTTTAATGTCAGTTACCACTGCACAAATATTGACTTGGAATCCTCAAATTAGCACATTTTACTAGCAGGGTGGGTAAAAGTTAATTTAGATAGTATTTTAACTACTTTTATAAGAAATATCTTAAAAATCTAGATTTACAGATATCTTATGTCTATGATACAAGTGAAAAGTTAAAAATAAGCACTTTGGAAATGTCTTTCTTCATGTCCTCATTAGGAAACTTCTCTTTAATTTTGTAGTCAAATCAGAAAATTAATGCCCGTTGGACCACAGAGGAGCAGCTCCTAGCAGTGCAAGGTATATTGAAGATAAGCAGTTATTGTTATTAATAATTACTTTCTTTAATTTGGCATGAAAGATAACTACCACAATTCTTCCCTTCCTTTAGAATGCATCAAAGAGGGGCTCTTGTGTTGGTATTATGCAGTTTCTCTAGTCTACTTCTGGATGTGCCTCTGGGCCTCTTTTTGTTCTGAAGAGTATGGAGCACACTTTCTGCCCACAGTCTATAAATCAAACTCTGAGACAGCCAGGGGCAAGGCCTTCAGAGGTCCTGTCCCCTGCTTCTTCACCCCTACAACTGAGTTCATTCATTTTGCATTCATTCTTTAAAAACATACAGTGAAAATACATAAGTTCATAACTGCTGTATTTTGCTTGTTTCTCTGATTTATTTACATGTTAGTTTTTCTCCATTTTATAAACTAAGTAATATAATATAGAAACAAAAATGTTTATTACATAATATTATTCAGTAGATGTATTTCTAAGAAGTTATTTGTAAACTGATTTTTAAAATCCATATCATAATTTTAAGTTCCCTAAGGAAGATAACTGTTAAAGAATCATTTAAAATTATTTCATGAGTCCTTTTATATTCTTACTAATCACTGATAAATTAGGAGTTGTTATCTTTACAGTTTCAATGTAAATTTTTCTTAAATTGTTGTTTAGTGATTGTGCATGTCAATAAGATAGTCTAACTATAGGGTTTTATCCAAATCTAATTTAGGGGAATGGAATTGTCTAATCATAATTTTACCTAGTTTCCTACATAGAAAGAATTCTCTTTGTATCAACACACACATCTCTGGCATTGACAGCCTATGGGCCCATCTTTTAGTATTTCCTAAGATTTATTAGAGAATCCAATATGGAAAATGTTTGTGCAAATATTTCTCAGATTTTAAAATAAAGTAATTGAACACTAACTGTCTGATGACCCTGACCTTGGATTAGGGAGAGTTGGAATAGGCCAGTGTGGTGACACAATGGGAATCTGTCACATGAAGTTATCAGCCACTCCACTGACCCACCCAGCTCATTCTTAGCCAAAAATAACTTGAACTACTATCTTTGAGACCTTGGTTGATGTGGAAGGATTTCCCAAGAATGCCTTTCATCCCTACCCAGTCAAAGTTGGAACTGGTTTCTATATTTGTGAACTGCAGTTGTTCCTAGTCCAAATTCAGGCTGCTGACCCCAGTATGTTTCTCACATACAGTGGCACATAAGAAAACCACAGAAGTTATCATGTTAAATAAGTCATACAAATAAAAGTCATACAGTCACCTTCCAAAATTTTTAGGCTTCTTTTAGATAAATCCAAGCACATGTTAAGCAGTTGTTGCATATGTGTTTTGTTTTGTTTGGAATTTGGTCATTCATCTTAAATAAGCCATTTACAGTGGTTATCTTGATTTCAAGTCATGATGATATCTTAATTTAACAAAGAAATTGATTTTGAATAGATACTGTTATTTATGTAAAACTTGGGTTTTTTCCCCAACATAATTTAAAGTTTCTAAGAATTGAATCCTGAGTCCTTAGAATTCATTTACTTAAAGATCAGTAAAGATCTATTCCCTGATTAAGAAGGAAGTGGATAAGAGCCCTTAGCTCAGTGCTGACATTTCACTCTAAAAATCAAATTCTGATAATACTTTTTGAAATCTTTTGCCACATCCTATTTATGATAGTATCTACTTAAATTTGCACATAGTCCTGACTCTTGCTCAGAGCTGAGCCAGTGGATGCTATGGCAGCATGGGAAAATGCGAATTCAAGTGTGGCCCTGGACATAAGTCTTAAAGTTCAAATAATGAAAGATTCACACAATGAGAAGTCACTTCAGATGAACAGATTATTGGTCATATAGTCACCTCATTGGGTTGTTGTGAAAATTACTTGAGATAATGTGTGAAGTGCTTTGCAAACCTTAAAACATCATAGGAATATTAGTTATAATTTTTATTATTATCTTTAGTACTTTATAAACACTTTGAATCCCTTTAATTTCAGCTTTTAAGTGACTCTAAAGTATAATAGCAGTTTGCTAAAGGTTGTGAATGCTCTTAATTAAGGTTTTGTATTTCCTTGCAAATCATGTAAAACAGCATGTGGACTAACTGTGTGTTGAATAGGAGTTTGGGAGTCAGACAAAAATGACATTTTTTTTTCTCTTCCTTCCCAAATACCTAAAACATCCATGCAATCCACAAGAATCTTATTCTAATTGTCTTATCTAATAATAGTGTCACCTGTACCTAGTTCTTATGTGTGTAATGATAAGATATAACTAGTGTGAATGTTTTCGTGTGTAGAGTGTACCATCTACTGTTAACATCTATGAAAGGGCAACAGATATTAATGAATCTTGAAGTTATCTTTCTGTATTAATAACCAGGAGAATAGGTTATTCTAGAATCAAAAATAAAGCTTTATTCTATATAGCTCTCTTCAAAATAATTTTTTCAATCTATGAAGTCATGTCCTAGGCCTTAAATATGTCTTAATTTTATTTTCTTAGGAGAGACAGAAGCTATTTCTTAAGGAATGAAAATAATTTAACCTATTATTATTTTTCATGATAACACAAACTGAACCAAAATTTGGAAGCTATTTTTCATGGAAGTATAATAAATTACTCTTTATAATCTGGCTCAAAAATAACTACAATGATTGGGGGCGGCTACGTGGCGCAGTGGATAGAACACCAGCCCTGGAGTCAGGAGTACCTGAGTTCAAATATGGCCTCAGACACCTAATAATTACCTAGCTGTGTGGCCTTGGGCAAGTCACTTTAACCCCATTTGCCTTGCAAAAATTGTAAAAAAAATAACTACAATGATCATCTTGTAATATTAGAATATAATAGTTTTGATATTACTTGCATATAGTTTGTTTTCTCCATATAAACTAAAAGCCCATACCTTTTTTTAAATTTTTTTTAGTTTTTTTGCAAGGCAAATGGGGTTAAGTGACTTGCCCAAGGCCACACAGCTAAGTAATTATTAAGTGTCTGAGGTCATATTTGAACTCAGGTACTCCTGACTCCAGGGCCGGTGCTCTATCCACTGTGCCAACTAGCTGCTCCAAGTCCATACCTCTTAAACTAAAATGTGAAATTATCTTTCTCATCCCCCCCAAAAAAACTGTGAGCCAGCTATTTAGAAAATTTATGGAGAAGACAAGCACATTTATTTTAATATTTTATGTCTGCCTTAGCCATGATACAGTTTCTCTCCAGCTTAAAAATGTCCTGAGGTGAAACCAGAAAGGACCAAAAAGTCCTTATGTGGAGCCAGAAAAAGGAAGGAGATATAATGGGGACAATCCAGACAACTTTCCCAAGATAGGTGCTTCCCATTTAACTATATGACCTTGTTTGGAATATAATCCCTAGGTGATCCACCACCCATATTTAAATACCATTATTAAAATGTATTCTAAAGCCAGATATACATTTTTGGTTTATTCATTACATAACTTCTTAATGAAGATTATTAAGAACTGATTATATAGTTTATTATTGATATTAAGAGGCTTCATTAGATTGTTATTAACATTAACAAGACTTCTTTAGAAAATACCACTTGGCATTTGCTCTTTTAAGCATTAAATCTAAGAATAATAGAATAGAAAGATATTTCCTGTAATTGTTGACTTAATCCTTGCTTATAACTTGTAACTATCTCAAAATTGATAGTCATACAACATCAAAAGTTAGCATTCTTTTTACAGCTCTTAAATTGTAGACATTTAAAAACAGATAAAATTTTTCTGTAGTTAATTCTTTGTCTTAAGAGATGAAAGATGAGGGAGAGGAGATGAATTTGTGTATTTATGCCCATCCTTACAAGTCCTCATACACAAAGCAAGCTTATATTTCTTAAATGTATCTTAGAGACTTTTAAGTTGCAGGTGACACTAGGTGCTTAAGTAACTTGCTCAGATTCAAAAAGCTTTAGTAGTTAGAAGCAGTGCTTGAACCCAGGTCTTCCTAACTCAGTGACTGAATCAGAGAATTTCAGAGTCACCAGAGACCTCAGCAGCCATCTAATCCAACCCACACACCAAAGGACTCTTGACTGTCATGGATTCAGCCTTTCCATGAAGACCTTCAGAGAGAGGGAACTGTCCACATTTTGAATTAGCCCTTCTACTTTGGATGACTCTAATCATTAAGAAATTGACCTCCTTGTACCTTCCACCAGAAGAACTAATTCATCCATCACCAGACAGCCCCAAAGACAGCTAGCTGTCATCCAACTCCCCATAACTTTTTTTTTCCCCTCCAGGCTAAACATGCCTATTTCCTTCAACCATTCCTTATATGAAAATGAACTCAAGGCCCTTCATCATTCTGGTGGCAGCTATGTAGACATTTTCCAGTTTATCAATGTCCTCCTTAAACTGCAGAGTGCAATGGGACCATTATTTCTGTATTCCTAGAAACTATGCCTCTCTTAATGCAGCCCGAAATTGCATAATTTTTTTGGCTGACATAGTTTCTAACCATGCTTCCCCCATCTTGTATTGTAATATTGATTACTTTTTAATGCTCAGAAACAAGACTTCGTTTACATTCACCCTTTTCGTATTTTAATTTAGTCTAATACTCTAACCTGTTGAGATCCTTTTGGATATTGATGTTTGTCATTCAGTATGTTAACTTCCTCCCAGTTTAGTGTTATCTGCAAATTTATCAAGCATACCACCTATCCCTTTATCTGAATCATTGATGAAAATGGTAAACTACACAGATCCCTGGAGTTTCATGGGAGATGTCCTGTCACATTTATGTAGAACCACTAATAATTGCTGTTTGATTTAAGCCCTCCAACCAGTTCTGAGTCACTTTAATTTTATTATCCTAGAGACCACATCCCTTATCCTCTTCACCAGAATAATGAGGTTCTTTGTCAAAAAACTTTGGAAAGACCCCGTGATAGAATTGGAGTCATTGTGTCTAGGTTCAGATCCTGGCTCTGCTGCTTCTAACCTGGGTAACCTTGGGCGAGTCACTTAACTATTCTGGGCCTCACTTTTCCTTATCTACAAATTGAAGAGGTTGTTCTCTATGACCTCTGAAGTCTCTTTCATATCTAAATCTAAATTCTATAATCTAGGTCAATGGTTCTCCAAGGACCCCCAGGGCATCTCTTAAGGTGTTTTCAGATGGTCCTTGAGGTCAAAACTATTCTCTTAATAAGATATTTTAATTTCTAATATGGCAGATATGGAAAGATAAACCCATATAAACAAGTTCTTTTGGGTGGGGGTTGAAAGCATGATTCTTAGCATATAAAGGAATCTTGAGGCCAACAAGTTTGAGAATCATTGATCCAGCTAAACTATCTGCACAACATTCCCCTCAATCTGTAATCCATACACAAAGAGAAATGAAGATAGAATGGCATGGCCTATTCTTGATGAAAACTCGGTGACTTTTTGTATAATCACTCCTTCCCTCTCTAGATATTCACCAATGTTCTCTTTAGTGATTTGTTCTGTAATTTTTCCAAAAATTTCAGGAAAAATCATGTTCATTGACTCACCTTCTGTTCTCTTTCTTGAAAATGTGGACATTTGTCCATCTTCAATCTTTCCTTCTTTTCTGTGATTTTTTTAAATATTTGAGTGGTTTAGCCATCATATCTTCCACTTGTTCAATTCTCAAAGATGTGATCTTCATCTGGATCAAGTGACTGAAAGTCTTGAAGGGAACAAATTACTATCTTCTTATTCATCTTGGGTAGCCATTCCCTATTAATCATTTTGGTTGTCATTTTCCAGTCCAAAAAATTAAGTAAGAATTAAGTGGCTCTACCCATTTACTCCTATAGATATGTGAAAATGTTTCTCCCATTTATAAATATCAGTAGTTAAGTTAGCTTTTTACATATAGTAGGTAATCATTTAGAAAATCCTCCCAGTATAGATGATAGCTGAATAAAGTCCTCTAATATACTTACCAAATGGTCATCTAGTTTTTGCTTAAAGACCACTAGCAAAGAAGAAGCCTGGCTTACTTTACCAGATAACTCTTTCCATTTATAGACAACTCTCTTGGTTTGTCAGCTTTTTCATACATTGAACTAAAATCTGCCTCCCTAAAGTTTCAGTCATTGCTCTTGATTCTGACCTTTGAATCGAAGCACAACAACAACCCTACAGATATCTTTGTTTCTCTGGTTTTCTTTCCTGGTCTTATGTTATGGTCTAAGAATCCCTTCACCATTTTAATCTTCCTTAATTGGATACACTCTTTTTAGCTTATTAACATTGTAGCTTTCCTAAAATTGAGGCTTTGGAGACAGATTTGGTGTGGTGTCTATCAAATTACCAAAATAATATTTTATAGAATTAAATAAAATAGTAAATTCAGTGTTAAAATTTTTAAAGATTTTGCACAAATAAAGTCAAAGCAAATTGCTGCCCATTTATAATTTTTTCATTTCTCTTTCCCCCAATTTCAGAAACAAATCTAGAAACTCAAGAATATTTCTTTAATTATATTTTATGGTTATAATAAATTTAAAGGTTGAAATGAACATAAAACAATATGCCTAAGATACTAACAGTATTTGCTAGTCATTATCAATAACGAAATGTAGAATCTTAAAGGTGGAAAATTCAGTAATGGTATAATAGACTAGATACTCCCCAGCCTGTAATGGTAATAAAAGACCAGCCTGTAGAACCTGTATGTTAAATTTTTTCTGAAACACAAAGCTGCTATTCCTGTAATAGTTAGAAAATGAAATATTTCTCCCAGCAAGTCTGTTTTGTTCAGTTGTACAAAGCTCAAATTTTGGGTTAAAATTTATATTTGAATAATAAAACATTTATATACTTTCTCATTCTAAACTAAGTTGGAATCTCTGAAATAATGTAAATTGAAGTATAGCTTTATTTTTTTATTTCCATAAAATAAGTGTTCTCTTCAGTGATGTTATAAAACATTAATCCTGAAAAGGAAAAAAAAAACATTAAAATATAACATAAATTTAAGCTCTTAAGTCCAGCCAGGCTCTAAATCCTATTGTTCACTGGTTATTTTAACTTACTAAAGAAATGAGATAGAAGAAACCCATGCAAAAAAAACCCACTTGCCTGTGGGTAAGCACTTAGCTCAGTGGTATTTCTGAAGACTGACTCTTAGTTAGCCTCTTCCTTCCATGTCATCTGTTATTCATCCTGAAATTGGAGAGCATCCAAATAAACATACCTGTCTTTCTCTTGAGAGACTCTCCTCCCCAGCTAATATTTTTGTTTGTAGTTTAACTTGAAATTGAACACCAACATTTTCCTATTCCATTAAGATATCACTATTAATTTTTAATATTTTCTCTCCTGTATGTCCTGTTCAAATACATAATGCAAAGTAGCCAACTCTCTGTTCCAGAAGTAAATGACTTTGTTGTAAATGTTACCTTTTGCTGCCTTTGATTCTTCCTTATGTGATTTTTTGAGGGAGTTGTCTCAGATCTAGCAGTTTGTTTTCCTTTGTAATTACTGTGACCTTGAACCCTACAGTACTGTTGCCTAAAATACACACACACACACACACACACACACACAAATTCAGTACATGCAGAAACAGACATCTTTGATGGAGGTGAGAGAGAGATTTAGGAACAATATATGAAACAACAGAAGAGAGTCAGAAAGGCGCAACTATATGAAGAGTTTGCAGACTTGCCTGAGGTAGATCACAAGACTAAGCATAATATGGAAAATCTCTGTACAGCTAATGCTTTTGCACATGTTTCTTAGGGGCATCAGATTAAGGACTTGAAAATGACCTCAGTATCTTCGCCAACCCATTCAATTTTGAAATAAGGAAAGGAAACTCAAGATGGGAAAATGACTTGCCCAAAATCAGCAAGGATGCCACACCAGTCTTCTGACTCTCCCAAATCCTGGCCTTTTTCTGCTGTGCTACATTATCCTCTCTCTCTTGATTCAAAAAAACTTTTAAAAAGAGGATAAAGATCCTTGGAAGTGTTATAATAGAATATGGGAAAGGTTAAAACTCAGGATAAAATGTCATTTTATTTTTCATAAAGCAGACATCATTGTAGAAATTGGAATAATCAGTATTGACAATTTCAAGACCCACTATCTCTGGGGATATGCTACCAGGGAGCAAAAACTTAAAGGGGATGAAAAATCTCTCATGCATACATTTTTAAATATTTATTAACAACAAAGAAGGAACAACTGTCCTGTAGTTTATATCTTCCTTTTTCCTTTCTTGAAGTTTTAAAGCCAAGTGTAGTTGTAACACTTGTAGTCCCTGCTGCAGAGGTAATTAAGACTTGAGTTTGATACTTCTGAGCTTCTGAATGAGTGTCTTAGACTAAGTCTGCCACTGATTTAGTGAGCCTCTGGAAGAGCCACTGGGCTTCTTGAGAAATTTGGGAAGACACTGACCCAGCTCAGAAGAGTGGAGCCGCTGAAAGCTTTTGTGCCAGTCCCTATTAAGATAGAATGCATGTGTGGCTATGACACTTCCAGCCTAGGCAGAATAGGGAGGCTCAGGAAAGAAATAGGGAAGATTCATGGAAGGAAGGAGTAGAGGAGGGGAATGTATTTTTCATCTGTCCACAGTGGAATTCACATTTCCGCTGGATTGCATCCCCAGAATTGCCAAGTGATTGTTCTGTGCCTGACACTAGGCAAGGGAGAAGAAGGAAAAGGAAATTTTCAGACTTGTCAAACAGTAAAAACCCCCATGCTTTTCAAAGTTGGACAAGTGCCATAATGAAAAAAAATATTTTAAACCAGCCAAACTTAATTGCATTCATAGACTCTGTCTCTCTCTCCCTACCCATTTATGTGTGTGTGTATCTCTGCATATCTATGTTATATGTATATAATTTTAGCAAAGACCACTTTACACAGTTCTGCTCCACTCACATTCAATTCACATAGAAGTTGAGTTATCACCTTCATAATGTCATTGATCCTTTTCAAGAATGAAGGATGATGACCACCAACAATATGATCTTATAAAAGGCAGCAAGGTAAAGAATGTAAAGAGGCTTGTCCAAACAGCTTGTATTCAATACCTGTTTCTGGCAGCTATTGGCTGGGTGAACCTGGGCAAGTCATATAATCATTTGGTATCCCAAGGCAACTATTTAAGATTTTAACTAGTAAAAATCATTCTAACTGCAGTGCAAGAAAGAGTTTCTTCACCACCAGCCTGGACCAAAACAAAATATTTAAGAACTTAAAGTACACATTTTGAGCTACTTTGTTAGGGCAAGGGATATTTTTCATCTTAAGTAATTCATACTATGATTTTATTGGTTAATGATATCCTGTTGGTTAGCATTAGCATAAAAAATGTAGAGGTTTCTTCAGCTTTAACAAACTTCATCCTCTCATCACACCAAAGGGAGTTTTTTTTTTTAACCTAAAAGAGGGAAAACAGATTAATAGACTATTTTCTTATAGCTTTCAGGCAATTTTTAGAAATTTTGATTCTTTAATCCTTGACGTGCTTATAATTATTTTAATGTTCTGTACATTTTTTCCAATGGTTATTGGTAGTATATCTGTTTGTCCTATGAGTGGGAAGTTAACTGACCTAAGTTTTATTCATATGTTAATTAAGACAGTTTTTTCAGCCCTTTTTCCTGAGAATGATAATATAGGTCGTATTCTTTCTAATCAATATTTTGACAGTAAGGGGTGAACCCTTTACCCCAGATACAGCTAGACTCTGGCAAGTTGCTCAAAGAATTTCTATGCCATTGGTGGAGACAATAATGGTTATATTCTACATCAGAGCAATGGCCTTTCCTAAAAGAAGTGGAACAGCAAGAAGCAGTCAGGAAAAGAAGATTGCTCTACAAAATATGTGAGGTTCATTGATTAGAAGTATTTTATAATCTGATCCCACTTAAACATTTGTTGGACATGGAATCTTCAGATTTGCTCTAAATTTAGTAAGATCAGAGTTCGGTTTCATTTTGTGAATAAAACCTGCTACCGAAGTAATTTAACTGTGAAGTAATTTAGAATCCTCTTCATTTTAGTTAGTTCATTTATGATTTAGCAGAGACTGTGAAAGAAAACCTTGCATAAGAAGTTTATTTGACCCATTTTTTTCTTTTGCTAAAAGATAGTCAACAAATGTTGTACTAATCACTACAAACTTAGCCATATGAGGCATTTAGAAAAACTGACAGATTATTGGAATTTCCCATGAAAGTGGGGAGAGACTAATCTGTTGTAGGAGGGGAAGGAAATTATACAAACTCTTAACCTTGTGCCTAGGGAACTTGATCCCCCTCTCATTCATCCATACTCATAAGATACCATGTAGATCTAGGAACTACTGAAAAAGCAACTCTGTTTGGATTTTGAAAGCTTGAAGTTTAGAGGGAAAGAAATCAAAAAGTTTAACCAATAATATAGTAAAATTTGACTTTGTGGTGTATACTCAAATTTGGGTTTGTGTATGAATAGTTGGCATTATAATAGTACTATCTGGCTAAGAGTGAACAGACCTTGGTTATAATCCTGAATTCATGAAACAGTATTTGAAATACAGAGTCTTGATTTTAGTTCTTGAAATTCTGAAAATAGTGTATTCTGTTAACAGGAAATCTTGGTCTTCCAGCTATTGTAAGGTTAGGATTACCTAGCAGCATAATGCTATAATTGTAGCAAAACATAACTAGCTTCTACTGGGTAGCCACTTTTTGTTTATACCTTCACTTTTATTTGTAAAAGTGACACTAATACATGGCCTTTATCAAAGAAGTCCTTTGAAGAAATTAGAAAATGCACCTGCTTTCTTTGTAAAAGTTGGTGAAGAGAAGATCTGGTTGTGGAAAATTATCCGAGGGAGGGAGAGAAATAGATTTATAAATTGTGATGTGAGAATAAAAACCATCAATCATTTTAAGAAATAAATGGTTTAGGGATGGCTAGGTGGCACAGTGGATAGAGCACTGGCCTTGGAGTCAGGAGTACCTGAGTTCAAATCCAGCCTCAGACACTTAATAATTACCTGGCTGTGTGGCCTTGGGCAAGCCACTTAACCCCATTGCCTTGCAAAAAAAAACTTAAAAAAAAAAGAAAGAAATGCTTTGCATGGCCGTTCAATAGTAGCAACACACATATACATAAGTGTAGTACATGTACTCCATGATTTTATCACTGAATAAAACACTTACAAGACTACATTATACCAGACCCATACCTGTCATGGGATTCTAACATAAATCATTTGTTGGAAGTAAAGACAATTTAAATATATTTTATCAAAATTTTAAACAATGTCAAAAATAACAATTTTTGATTATATAAATGCCCATGCATTCCTCTGTTTCCATTTATAGTTCTCAAACCTTAAACTATATTGTTGTATTTACATACATATATATAGTGTGTGTATATGTATGATGTATATAATATATGTGTGTATACACACACACATATGACATTTACAGTAACAAAATGCTTAAAGCCATAAGTTCCAGTGCTTTCAATTAGCATTGGTGTGGTACTTATGCTATTAAGAGCTTTGATAAGGAGCTGGCTTGGTGGATAGAGCACTGGATGTAGAGTAAGAAAGATCTGAGTTGGTTTTGTGATCCTAGGCAAGTCACTAGACCTCTGTTTGCCTTAATCCACTGGAGAAGGAACTGGCAAACACTCCAGTCTTTGCCAAGAAAATCTCATTGACAATATGATCACAGGATCACATAGTCAGACACAACTAAACTTTTGAACACACACAAGAGCTTATTTTATTCTTTTTCTATAATAAATAATAAACCATTTTATTTTTCACTTAAGGCTAATTTTTGCTTGTGTTGGATTAATAAGCTCATATAACTTGATTTTTATTGCTTTCATTCTTGTCTCTTTTATTACTAAAGTTCTGGCTACTATGAATGTGGCTACCAAGTGAAGAGACCAAAATATCTGAATTTTTTTCCTAACTTGAACTAAATACCCTTCTTCATGTTACTTTCATCTTTAAATGATATAGTGATGTTAGTTCTGTATCCCAAAGAGATAATAATAAAAAGGGGGGGGGGAGGACCTACATGTGCAAAAATATTTATAGCAGCCCGTTTCTTAAATAAAGAACAGACCAACTTCAGAACTATCTGGAAAGACTTCTATAAACTGATGCAAAGTGAAAGGAACAGAACCAAGAAAACATTGTATACAGTATCAGCAACATTGTGCGATGATCAACTATGAATGACTCAGCTCTTCTCAGCAACTCAATGATCCAAGACAAGTACAAAGGACTCATGAAGGAAAATGCTATATATACATTCAGATAAAGATGTGATGGACTCTGAATGCAGATCAAAGCATTTTTTTTATTTTATTCTTTTGTGTTTTTTCTTTTCATTTGTTTCTTGCAAACTATGACTAATATAGAAGTATGTTTTACATGATAGCACATGTAGAACACATCAAATTCCCTACCATTTTCAGAAGAGGCAGGCAGGGAGGGAGAAAAAAATTGAAATTCAAAGTCTTGTAAAAATAAATACTAAAAATTGGCTTGATATGTAAATGGGGGGATACCAATTTTTAAAACTTAAAAAAAGACAGTGAAATTATTTTTATTTAAAGTTTTGAGTTCTAAATTCTGTTCCTCCCTGCCTAAGACAGTTGTACAGATATAGGTTATGCTGTGTGATTAAATATAACATGTCCATATTAGTCATGATGGACAAGAAGACTTGAATAAAAGAAAAAAGCGAAAGAGTGAAAAATATTCATGCTTCAGTCTATATTCAAACAATATCAGCTCTTTCTCTGAAGATGAACACATACTTCATCATTAGTCCTTTGGAATTGTCTTGGATCATTGTATTACTGAAAATAGCAAAGTCATTCACAGTTAGTTCTTCATCGAACAATATTGCTGTTACTCTGAATTATGTTCTCCTGGTTCTGTGAACTTATTTTTAAAAGATAAAGTTCATTAGTAATAGATAATGCTAGAAAATATCAGAACCAGGCAAAAATAATGGATTCATAAATGTATAAATTTTAATTGTATTATCCCTTGTCATATAAAACTTCCATATTGGAAAATAACTTCACCATATACATATATAGCAGCATATTTTTTAAAATATTCTATTGATAGCACTCTCATGTATAATTGCAGAGATCAACATCTAAGCAGTAGTCAAAATTACTATCTTAAATTTTATACCTTAATTGCTTGAATATTTTAAAATCTTACTTTCAAGATTGTGGTTTTTAACATTGTTCCTAACATTCCAACAATTATTTAATAAATGTTTTCTTATTATAATAATAAACCTTTGCATTTTACATCTAAATTCTGGCACCTTTTTATTCCCTCATAATGGTGCAAGCATACATTAGTGTGCAAAATAGCAGTAAAGTGAAAACATAAATTATTTCCTGGGAAGAAAACTCAGGCTAACCATTCAGGTCTTTTAGGTAAGAAGTAACTTACTCCTATTCAGTGTTGCTTAGATGTAGCCAACTGCCCAGATTATTTTTTGGGGGGGTGAATGTGGCATTGATGATGGAGCAAAGAATTCAGGGTTTCACAGCAAATGGACTGCTCAAGGGAGAGGATTAAATAAAACGCTGAATATTTTAAAACTGGTAAGTTATAAATGTTTAGTCTAAGGCAAGTGGCTGGCTCAAAGTTAGTAACAGAAATTTTTATCCTGTGACCCTGGCTTAACAAATGAGAATTTATCAACACTGGTATCTTGTATGTGTGCATGATGTATAGTACACAAAGCTTTCCTTATTGATTGTTCCTTCACAGGTGTATTATTTACTTTGCCTTCCAGGTGTCCGCAAATATGGTAAAGATTTTCAAGCTATTGCAGATGTAATTGGCAACAAGACTGTTGGCCAAGTGAAGAACTTCTTTGTAAACTACAGGCGTCGATTTAACTTAGAGGAGGTATTGCAGGAGTGGGAAGCAGAACAAGGAACCCAGGCTTCTAATGGTGATGCTTCTACCTTAGGGGAGGAGACAAAAAGTGCTTCTAATGGGCCCTCAGGAAAGAGCACTGATGAAGAAGAGGAGGTGTGTTTGTCTATGAGAACCGAGCTAATATGAGTTGAGGAATAGCATTTCGTGTGGTGTACCATAAGGTTAATTTATCAGGGGACTGGCAAATGAGCATGAAAGGTTGACAATACACTTACTCAGTGGTATGTTTCTTGTGACTGTTGAGTCATAATGTCATGCAGAGAGCTGCTTCTGGAAGATTGGAGAGTGTATTGTTCTTTCATAGTCTTATTTTTTATTTCCTCTGTTAAAACTGTTTACTAATAAAGATGCTTGCCTGATAGCTTCATTGTTTTTGTTTTTGTTTTTGTTTTATTTTAAAAATAAATACATAAAACTTGCGCTTCCAACAAATGCAGGTATTATGTTTTGTTTTGTTTTTTGTATTTTCTGTGACAATCCAAACTATATTTTATTAAGCTCTGTAGGCATGGGCATCTCATAAAGGTATTTGTTTCCTTTTTCATTTCCTGTAGGTACAGACTATTCAAGCCACCCAGCCTCTGGGCCCATCACCTCCTGCCCCAGCTTCCACTCCAACTCCAGCAGCCCCCATTGCCACTCTGAACCAGCCTCCACCACTGCTTCGCCCAACACTTCCTGCCGCCCCAGCTCTCCATCGGCAGCCTCCACCACTCCAGCAGCAGGCCCGGTTCATTCAACCTCGACCAACTCTCAATCAGCCTCCCCCACCTCTCATTCGCCCTGCTAATTCAATGCCTCCCCGTCTAAACCCAAGACCAGTTTTGTCGACAGTTGGTGGCCAACAGCCACCATCATTGATTGGAATTCAGACAGACTCACAATCTTCAATGCATTAAGGAAATTAAATTGGACAGAGCTGCAGTAACTTCTAATCCCATCAGTATGCCAGTGTTGTCTGGCAGTTGAAAAAGTGAGGAAGGGGCAAACCTTTCTAGATTTTGAAGTGGGAAGTTTCAAAGGGAGGCTGAAAGTCAATGATATGTTACAATGAACATCAACAAAATTTTTTAGTGCACCAGACTAAAATATTACACAACTTGAAGCCTCCAATTATCCCTTTTTTCTATGAATATTTGTTCAAGGAAGTATCCCACAAAAGGGGAAAAAAAGATTGTGTTCTGTGCACCAAGGTTGTTTGATTTTTACTGTATTTATTTTACTGAAGTTCTTTATATTCCAACCTCTTTATATTCAAAGTTCATAGTACAAGAATATGTCTATTTAGGAATTGTGAAAACTCCATAGACTTTGAAATTAACATGGAGTTTGGCTTTTTTGTTTGCTTCTTCGATTTAATTTTTTTAAAAAAGTATTTTCCTATGTTAGGAGTGAAAGAATAAATAGCCTGCATTTCAGTTTTTGGCAAATGTTCTATTAAAAATAGTACAATTCAATGCACCTTTAAGAAAATGCATCAGCTTGACCCTTTTTTTCCTCCAAAAAACATTGCATTCTTTCTAATGGAAATTTAGGATATATGTGTATGTATGTCTATATGTATATATCTATGCATTCCTTTGAAAGAAAGCAATTTAATCAATTGCAAAGCAATTACATGAAGCCACAAAGAATGTATTGAATTTATCCCTCTTAAGCGATGTTGGGTCTTAATACAAAGTTGAATTCTTCATGGCCCATCATCCTTAGTAAGAGAGCTTACTATCAGTATTGGAGTGATTCCTTTTACTTTTCATTTAAGAATGAGGATATAATCTGTTAAAGAATAGTGTCTTTGTTTAATTCCTTTCAAACTGAATTATTTTAAGAAAACTTCTTTTCTAGATTGTTAAATGCTACATGCTTTAAACCAATAAGTTGCATGTAACAATTACTATTTGGAAGCTATAGAAGAGAGTATTATTTATCAATTATGTGAAGGTGGTGGCTATGAAATGTTATCCTTTCAGAATTTGGGTTTTCTGAGCAAAAAATTGCCTCCCTCTCATTTCATTTTATCTTTAATATTTTATTGATGAGTCTCTAATGTGTTATTTGGATACATTTGTGAGTGTTCTTGCAACTCATGAGTTTTGTCTAGGACTTAATCATCAAAATTATTTGTTTAAAAATTAATCTGATATATACTATCTAAAAGTATATTGAATGTATGTTCATCAATTGTGCTGTTAACTAAAATAGATGTGCTATGAGCCCTTTTGTTAAGGCACCACTATATGTAACTCTTCCTTACACTATGTAATTATCAAGCACCTAATGAGAGCTCTGTAGCACCGTGCAATGAGAGATAATGTTTCAGCAATCACAGTTTTGATACAGAAATTTTTAAGTTCACTGTTGGAATCATGACATGATAAAAAGAGATAGGCTACTTGGATGCTTATTGTTGTGGATTTTAAGGTTCAATTTCTAATTTTTAGCCTTAGATGCATTCTCATAGCATAATTTCTTTAGCAGATTCAAAAACAATTCCTAATAACCCTTACTTACGTTATAGAGAGTTGATTTTTCCTGACATTGGAAAATTATCCTTATTGGGTTCTCCAATGCCTTGAAACCAATTTCAATTTTCCTGATTGGTTTCAGTGCTAAAGTGGTACTGCTGCCTTCAACATGGGCCTTCAAAGTAAATTTAGACAGTTTTCTCAAAAACTAGTAGTACCAGTTTTCGACTATATTGGAACAACTACATATAAGTCTTGATCTTCTAATAGAACCAGATGAAATCTGTGCTTCAAATTTTTAACTTAAAAGAATCCACTTAGAGCATTTTGAACATAAGTTGGAGACAGTTACAGTGTCTTAAAGGAAGGCATCTAAAGTATTTTTGTTAAGTATTAGATTGACTCACAAATGTGCGCACTATATCTTTGCAACCTTTTTTTGTCTTGTCTCGTCAATAGAACTTCAGTATACAGTATGTGAAGTGTGTCAGTAAAGTTGGTCGACACCAGCATCTATCAAGCTTCTTAGTACTTTGTGATTCAGTTAAAAAAATCTGTTCTTTCCCAGACTTGGGCCAAGGTGCTGTATCTGAGGGATATGCTATAATTTGATTTGCATACATTTAGAGCACATATAGGGAAATCTTAGCTTCAGTAGTAACATGACAATGTATATAGTGAAATGTCTTTTTATCGTGTGCTTTGCATATTATGTAAATACTTTGCACGTCTTTCCCCACTCCCATCTCCTTTTTTTTCTTTTTCTTTCTTTTCTTTTTTTTTTTTTTTTGGTTTAAGCAGTGTTTGGCCTAAAAGAGTGATATGCTTGCTGCTTAATCAAAGGATTAAAATTTTAAAGAAGTCTGTGTCTTCTATTTTTATATAATTTAACATGTGAGCAAATTAGGACCTTTTTACTGTGAACTTTATATTGAGGAAAGATTTAGAGCTATCTAAAATTAAATTTTTGTTTATTTCAGGGTCAAGCATTTTGAAAGCTATATAACTTTGGTAACTTCTAAGAAATTACCAAAGTATTTTTCAACTTATTTAAAATAATAAATGAATGACATATTGACACCGCTAATAAATGTCACAGATTCTATATTCTGCATGTTTTATCCTCAATGTGATTGTATGAGGAAACTGAATTTTTTTTTTATTTATAAAGCTGGCAAATACAAAACTGCAAAAACAGACTTTGAAATCAGGTTGAACAATCAAGGTTAAGAGAACAGCAAACTAAGAGAATGTGGTATTGGTGTCTTCATTATTATTTATAAGCAGGGCCCTACCAAACTAATGTCATGAGGCTTATAATAAAATATTGGAGTTGATGGGAGAAAAAAAAACCAAAAACCTGGAAACACGAATTTCTCTGATCAGTATGACTTCTGACAAACACAGACATTTTTGCTGGAGTACCCAGAATCTTAAATTTTAGGTGGGGGGGGATAATCTGATTTTTACTTTAAAGAGGGAATTCATTGCTCTAACATCTATGTGCCATTCTTTTGTTGGGTTTAATCTGTATGTCTTTTAATTTGTTCCAACAACGCTTGTTAAAGCTTTTGTTAAGCACCTACTGTTTGCCAAATGCCAGGAGGTACTGGTGGTACCTTTGTGTCACATTGGGCCACCAGAAAGTAGATAATACATTACATTTTTTACCTTGATACATTTAGTTTTCTAAGCCAAATCAATAAGTATTTATTAAGTGCCTGCTCTGTGTCAGACATAGTGCTGAGCTCTGGGAATGCAAAGAAAGCAAAAACTACCTGCCCTTAAGAAGCTCAATTTATTGAAGATAACATGTAAATATATATTCTGGGTAAATTGGAGATAATCAGAAGATGTTAGCATTCTGGGGGCACTTAAAAAAGATTTCTCCCAGAAGGCAAGATTTTCAATGGGATTTGAAGGAAGTCAGGAGGTAGAGGGGAAAACTGCTGGTGAAAAATCTTAGATGGAATGTTGTATTGGAGCCAGGTGTAAGAAGCCTGGAAAGGTAGAGGAGCCAGGTTATGAAAGGATTTCAAAGGCACTATATTTGATTCTGGGGATAGCAGGGAGATATTGGAGTTTATTGAATGGAATGGGGAGGAGTTTGGGATCCAACCTTCTCTTAAGATCCCTTTGATAACTGAGTAGAGGATGTCCAGGGAGACCAAATAGGAAAAAGTGTAAGGTGATGCATCGAGGTGATGCCATACAAGAGATGGTCAAATGTGGAATCACCAAATGGACAGACCAGGCTGCTAGGTGGCACCATAGTGCAGAGTGTGGAACTCATCTCCCTGAATTTAAATCTGACTTCACTAGCTAGCTAGCTGTGTGACCTTGGACAAGTCACTTCACCCTGTTTGCCTCAGTTCCTTATCTGTAAAATGAGCTGGAGAAAGAAATGGAAAACCATTCCAGTATCCTTGCCAAGAAAATCTCCAATGTAATCACGAAGAGTTGGACATGAAATTATGGAACAGCAACTTGTACCAGAAAGTGTGCTAAGGACTGGAGATTCAAAATCAACTACTGCCCTTTGGAGCTTACAGTCTACTATGGGTAATGTATACAAATGAGTGACTACAAAGTAACTGGGGTGGGGGGTAGAGCACTATCAATTAGATCTGGGGAGAAATCCCATAGGAGATGATCCTTGGGGACATAGAACTGGTATTCAGGAGAGAAATGAAAGTTGGACATGTGAGTCATATACTAAGGGAAGAGAGTTCCCTAAACGAGCAAAAAAGAGAAGGGAATGCAGGACAGTCTTAGGGTACGTCCACACATAGGAAATGGATGATGATGCTGAAAAGGAGACTGAAAAGAGAACTAGGAAAGGACAGTGAGTCATGGAAACCTAGGAAGGAGAGAGTATCCAGGAGGAGGGAACAATTACAAAATCAAATTCTTCAAAGAATCAAGGAGGAAGACCAAGAAAAAGCTCTAATAAATCATTGGGGTAAATGCTTCAAAAGAAATTGTGCAGAGCAATTTCAGTTGAGTGGTGAAGATAGTCAGGGGTTCAGAAATGAGTAAAGGTGAGGTGCAGATAGCTTTTTTCTAGGAGTTTGTGAAAAGGATAGACAACAGAGGAGATGAAGGACCATAGTTTAAGGGAAAGTCAAAGTGGAAGTTTTAAGGATAGATCTGGATTGGATTGTAAGGAAGAAGACCAGATAAGGAAAGATTGGAAAGGACCATTTGAGTATTGTGGCCTCAAGGAAAAACTTGGACAAATGTCCCAGTCAAAGAAATGTGGTTCATTGTGTCCTTGAAAAGATATGATAAAAGAGGGGCAGCTAGGTGGTGAAGTAGGTAGAGCACCGGCCCTTGAGTCAGGAGTACCTGAGTGCAAATCCAACCTCGGACACTTAATAATTACCTAACTGTGGCCTTGGGCAAGCCACTTAACCCCGTTTGCCTTGCAAAAACCTAAAAAAAAAAAAAAGATAAAAGAAAATGTAGGCAAATAATCCAAGAGGTAAACATCACT
Organism: Macrotis lagotis; assembly: GCF_037893015.1. NCBI lineage: Eukaryota > Metazoa > Chordata > Mammalia > Peramelemorphia > Peramelidae > Macrotis > Macrotis lagotis. The sequence continues at coordinate 112,997,105 of NC_133659.1, forward strand.
AATAATTTCTGTACTGGTGGAATAAGATGCTACTGCTGTTGCCCTCATTTGTTCTGCACATATATTGAGCACCAATTTTGTTCAATGTACTATGTAAACATTGGAATGATAAGATAAGACAGGTCCCTGACCTCAAATTTTACAATCTACTTGGAAGGTGAGGCATGTTTTTCAAGTAACTAAAATATACAATAGAACAAGTGTGCATGAAGTTATTAATTTGGGCTTTAAAAACGAATAAGAAAGGAGAAGCTAGGTAGCAAGGTGGATTGAGCACCAGCCCTGATCAGGAGGATCTGAGTTCAAATCCAACCTCAGATACTTCATAATTACCTAGCTGGGTGACCTTGGGCAAGTCACTTAACCACATTGCCTTGTCAAAAAAAATGAATAAGAAAAATGAAACAGATAAAAATGGAGCTAGGGAAGGCAGAGCCAGGCATTCTTATACAGTTTATAGGAAACTAGTATGATCATTCTTTTGAGAAAAAGTACCCAAAGGAAAACAATTCCCCCCCACCAGCCCTCACTTGATTTAATCTTACTGCTTTGGAAATATATAACAATCATTTTAAGGATAACTGAGCACAACATCTGTTTTAAAATAATTTCTCCTCAAATTACCTTTACCTCCTTCTCTTTCCCTCTCAGCAGATGTCCCAATTTCATTCTTGACTGGGGAAAAAAAAATTAGGATCATCTATTGTGAGCAGCTCCCTAATTCTGCCCTTCAAATCACCTTAGTGCTGTTTCATTCTTCTTTCAGTTTTGAAGAATGAACAAATTCCAGTCCTGGAAGAATAGGATTGTCTTTTTCTTTTCTAAAGCCAACCATCCTCTACTTGTACCCCTGATCCTATCTTCTCCCACCTCCTTTAGGAGTCTAATTTCTAGTCTTTACTCAATGGCTTCTGTCCCATCTGTAAATATGATCAAATCTTTCTCATCTTTTAAAAAAACCTTTCCTCAATTTTACCATCTCTTTAAGTTATTACCCTATGTCTTTCTTCTCATAGGCAAACTCATAGAAAAAATTGTCCGAAGCCAGTCACTTCTCAATAATCCTTTCTGATGGTTTCTAACCTTACCACTTAATTGAAATACTCAATCCAAAATCATCAATGAACTCTTTATTGCAAAATCCAATTTCCTTTTTCACCCTCATCCTCTGGATACTTTCTCCTTCCCTTAAGCTTTCATGGTACTTCTATCTCTTAGTTATCCTATCTATTAGATACTTTTAAGTCTTCTTTGCAGGATCATCTCCATATCCCACCATCTTTGTTTGAGTATTTGATAAGGAGTTTATACTTAGCACCCTTTTTTTTCTAATCACCCTCTTTCTGCTCTTACTAGCTCCAAAAGATTCAATTATCTTCTTTATGCAAAAAATATTACTGTATAAGAATTTCAGTCTTGTCTGATTCTTTTGACCCCATTTTGAAGTTTTCTTGGTAAAGATACTGAAGTGGTTTTCCATTTCCTTCTCCAGCTCATTTTACAAGTGAAGAAACTGAGGCAAACAGTTAAGTGACTAGCAGAGGGTGACACAACTAATAAGTTAGGCCAGATTTAAATGCAGAAAGATGTCTTCCTAACTCCAGGCCCAGCACTCTGTCCTTAGTACCACCTAGCCATCCATGCAAACAATGCCCAATTGCATAATCCAGTTCTTATCTCTCCCCTGAACTCTAGTCCCTCAGAATTCTGTTCTAGATAATATAACATCCTTCATTCTGGAAGAAGACAGTGACATCAGGGAGGTAATGCCTTGTTATGGCATTACAAGCACATGAATTGAATTTGAGTTAGGGGGAGCTGTACTAAGTTACCAGCCTCACTTTCTCTTACAGAGTCATCTGGCTTCAGTGGCTAGATGTGAAACAAGACAACTGGAGATGGACCTGGTTGTGAGACAATAAGAGTTTAGTGACTTGTCCAAGGTCATACAGCTAGTAAGTGCCAAGTGTCTGAGGTCAGATTCGAACACTGGTCCTCCTGACTCCAAGGCCAGTCCTTTATCCACTGCACTACCTAGCTACCCCTTCTTCTAGAGATCTGTATGTGTCCCATAGCTGTCTCAAGATCCATCTTTCCAAACTAAAATTCTTCTCCTCAATTACTTGATATTTATTTTGTGTTGTATTTAGTTACCTCTTTACATGTTGTTATTCTTTGAGAATGACATAGTTTCAGGAGTGTTTATGGTTTTCCTTTTTCCTGTCTTTATATTCAAGCACCCAAAGGCTAAATGAATAGACTAACCCAGAGGTTTTGGTGATACCTTGGTATTTTGCTTTAAATTATGGTATGGGAAGTTTTATAATACCTATAGATCATAAAGTCATTGAATAGTGCTATTCACCAGATATAACTGACTTTCTAAGCTTAAAGAAGATCCTAATTATTTTGCTAAATCACCCCTCCAGAGCAATAAATTGCATTGACCAGAAGTTCCAGATAGACTGCACATTCAAAGGAGCAGCATTTGTCCCTGGTAATATCTGCCTTCCTTTAAAAAAAGACTCTTTCCTGGGTTCATAATAACTGGTGATAATTGATTCACTCCCTCCTATTTCCAAGCTTGAAAAAACTGTCTCAAATAGGTTTTTGTTGTCCATGTCCTGTAACACAAAACTTCTCTGTGCTGTGTGCAGATTAGACTCATAACAATTTTCCTCTTATACAACAAAGCATTCACACATAATCTTGTAAAAACCAAATCTGGATTCCAAATATTTTCCATAGTATTCTCCAACTATTTCCTATTTTTTGTTTTAGATTTTTCAAGGCAATGGGGTTAAGTGGCTTGCCCAAGGCCACACAGCTAGGTAATTATTAGGTGTCTGAGGTTGGATTTGAACCCAGGTACTCCTGACTCCAAGGCCAATGCTCTATCCACTGTGCCACCTAGCTGCCCCCATTTCCTATTTCTTAACCATGTCATGATGCAAACAAAAAAAGATGAATTTAAATGGATGTTCCATAAGTATTTCAAACTCATTATGTCTAAAATAGAATTTTCTTTCCCTCCAAATCCTCCCCTCTTTCGAATTTCTTTTTTTTCTTTTAGGTTTTTTGCAAGGTAAATGGGGTTAAGTGGCTTGCCCAAGGCCACACAGCTAGGTAATCATTAAGTGTCTGAGACCGGATTTGAACCCAGGTACTCCTGACTCCAGGGCCAGTGCTTTATCCATTATGCCACCTAGCCACCCCCCTCTTCTGCATTTCTTGAGGGCACTACTATTCTCCAAATCACCCAGGCTCACAATCCAATGTCATCCTTGATTCTTCTCACCCATTTACTATACATGTCCAATATGCTGCCAAGTAATATCAGAAAATCCAGATATTTATTTGTAAAAAAACATCAAGAAATAAAATATATTTCCAAAACTTTTTTAGTAAAGAGTATAAATACCAATGGGGGGGGGGGAATGGACTGGACCAAAATAAACTCATATTGTGTGTGTGTGTGTGTGTGTGTGTGTGTGTGTGTGTATTTATGTGTTTAAAATACCCCAACTGGGGTTTAAAATACTCCACTGGACATCAACATTTAGAAAAATTTATTTAGACTCTGAGCAAAGCCAAAAATAATTTTATTTTGAATTTCCAATCTTGAACATGTAGCCATGCTGAGAGAGCTTCTGGACATTCTCATCCTGTTCATTCCATGTTTCCAATTACAAAAGTAAGCATAAGAAGAGTCTTTTTTGATTTGTATGTACATCAAGGCAAGCCAAAGGGCAATTCTGGCTTTGGATAAATAGATTCTACTTTGTTGTTTGTTTGTTTTTTTTAGTTTTTGCTAGGCAATGGGGTTAAGTGACTTGTCCAAGACCACACAGCTAGGTCATTATTGAGTGTCTGAGACCGGATTTGAACTCAGGTACTCCTGACTCCAGGGCCGGTGCTCTATCCACTGTGCCACCTAGCTGCCCCAATAGATTATACTTTGGGAATCAATTAGCTTCATGTGGAACCACTACAATAGTCCAAGCATAGATTTTATAGTAAGAGATCTTAAGGATCTTGGATGAGCAGGAAATACTCTACAATTCAGGACCAGCTGAATGGGTATAAGGAACAATGGATTTGACAGAAGAGGACAAAGATCAAATTCTTTGACTTCCACATACTATCTATGTGACCTTGGGCAAGTTACTTGACCTCATTTTATAGTTTCCTCATCTGTAAAATGAGGGATTTTAGCCCTTCCAACTCTAAATCTTTGATCCTATGTAAGGTTCCAATGAAGAACCCAGAAGTAAGTTACTAGAGAACTGGGTGAAGCTGAGAATAAATAAGCAAGTTATACTGAAAATTTCTCCTCCAAATAGCTACAACCTGAACCATAACTATTGTCAGGCAATAGTGAAGCTGAAGTTCTGGCAAAGTTGTATGTGTAAGGATGCAGCTAAACCCAATATTCCCTAAAAAAGATCACCTGAACAATAATTAAAATTTTCCCTTTTTCTCATCTTCGCCAATCTGATGGGTGAGAGTTTTTTTAATTTGCATTTACCTGATTATTAATTATTTGTACCATTTAAAAATATGATTTTAATTGTTTGAATTTTTTCTTGTGAAATTCCTGTTAATATCTTTAGAGCCTATCTAATGAGGAATCATTCTTTTTCATAGATATTTTAATCAGCAAATTATTATCTTTCCCCCAAAACCCACCACCTCTTCCCAGCTTCACAATTTCTGCTGAGATTACCATGTTGATTAAAAACATAGTATGTGGGGCGGCTAGGTGGCGCAGTGGATAGAGCACCGGCCCTGGAGTCAGGAGGACCTGAGTTCAAATCCGACCTCAGACACTCAATAATGACCTAGCTGTGTGGCCTTGGGCAAGCCACTTAACCGCACTGCCTTGCCAGTTAAAAACAAAAAAAAGAAAAAGAAAAGAAAGTAATGGGGGAAGGTAGATGCAGGAAAGGTTTAGGGGGTAAGATAATGAGGTTAAAGTTTTGTATCCATTGAGTTTAAGATTCCTACTAGACATTTAGTTCAAGATGTTTGAAAGGGGGACTGACTGAACTAGTTATGATCAAATACTATTGTGCTATAAGAAATGATGAAAGGAATAGTTTCAAAAGATTAGGAAGATATATAAACTGATGTAAAGCAAAGTAGGCAAAAGTAGAAGAATTTGGAGAATAACAGCAATACTTTAAAGTTAATCAACTGTAGAATATTTAGTAACTTTGATCAATACAATGATCTATCACAGAAAACTGATGGATTCAGGTTACGGAATGAAGTTTTTTCCTTTTTCTATTTCTTTTTTTTAATGTGATTATACATGTTTCTTTTGACTTCTTATCTGTAATGAGTATTGTATTTTTTTTGCTTTCTCAATGGGTGGGGGAAGGGAAGAGGGAGGGAAAATATTTGGAACTGAGAGTAAAAAACATTGAATGTGAAAAATGAAATGGATCAAAAAAGGGCTGAAAATACATACACACACACACACACACACACACACACACAAAATCACACAGAGTTTGGTGTATAAATACAATCAAATCGAACACAGGGAAACAAGCACGGATGAGAGAGAAGGGAAACCGTTTGATACTGGGAAGGGAATAAACAAATAAGCAAAACAAATTTCCTGATTGTGAAAGGGGGATTAAAAGAGGGAAAAAAAGAAAAGAAAAGAACTAGAATCTAAAGGGGTGACCATCAGTTAAGAAACAGGATAGAAAAGATAATGACATATTATTGCACCATAAGAGATGACAAGAAGGTTAGTTTTAAAGACTTCTGCATAGTATGAGCTAAAACTGTGAAATGAGGAAAACCAAAACAAAATTATACAACAATATAACATTTTAAGGAAAAATAACTTGAAAGATTTAAGAGCTCTGATCAAAGCAATGATCAGCTATAGATTTCTGAGTTAAGTTACTCAGTCTCTGAAATGAGAAGTGATGGACACAAGGTGAATAAATGAGACATACATTTTTGGACAAAGATTGTGTGTGGATTCATTCTACCTATATTTACTTACACAAGGGTTTGTTGTAGTTTTTCTTTTTCTTTTTAAGAAAGCAGGAAAATTGATTAGCAATAGTGATGCCAAGAGGGGGGGGGCAATTGAAATTTCTTTTAATAGAACATAAGAAAATTCAGAGGGAGGCATAATCAGGGCAGTTTTGAAAGTGATGTATGGAATTTATTATCCACTTTTTGAAAAGGGTAAGCAATATGAAATGAAAATTCACCATTTTATATGCAAGATTCTTTTTATTTTGTTGTGTATATCAAAATGATCTTTTTTTCTAGTGTTGAAGCTCAGAAAAAAATTAAACCAAATTAAACCAAAACCACATGCAAAAAAAGTGATATTTTTAAAGCATAGATCAGGCCATGTCACTCACCCTATTCAGAGAGTACAGTGGTTCACTATTGTACTTGGGATCAAATAAAAATTTCTTGGTTTGGTGATCTGCATTATTGAAGGAAATACCCATAGGATGAGATCACAAATCCATTTGAGGAAGTAGCTCCAAAGTATTCTGAGAATTAAGAATTAAAAGCAAGCGTAGCACAGGATACTCTGAGATCAGAGGGAAAGGGGTAGAAAATCACCCTCCAGTTTATGGGAAAATTCTATGAACATTTGGTTTAGTTAGTGAATACAAAGGTCAAATAATAAAAAAAAATCTTTATTTTATTGTTTCATGATGACTCTGGAAGAGTATTTCTCCAAGTACTGATGGCACACATAATTTCATTTAGAAAGCTGTCAAAATGGACAGGACCCATATCTACCCAGCATGTTCATTTTGTTTTAGAAAATTTCAGGGTTCTGAAATTAAGCCTGTGTCGATTTTTTAAGACACAACAAAACCTTTTCTACCCAGTTGGATGACTCACAGGCAATTAAAGCAGGTTTTGTGGGGAAAGGGGTTGGGAAAAATAGAACCTTGAGGATAGAGGGACAACACAGAGAAAGAGGAAGGAGAGAGAGAGAGAGAGAGAGAGAGAGAGAGAGAGAGAGAGAGAGAGAGAGAGAGAGAGAGAGAGAGAGAGAGAGAGAAGAAAGAAAGAGAGAAAGAAAGAAAGAAAGAAAGAAAGAAAGAAAGAAAGAAAGAAAGAAAGAAAGAAAGAAAGAGAAAGAAAGAAAGAAAGAAAGATGGATGCAAAGTGATTGGATGGGGGGGACAGGAGAAAATATAGAGAAAGGCATTAACAACTCGGGGGAAGGACAAGAGTATTCAACATGAGGTATAGTGTTAAAGTGGAACACACATACACATAAGGCCTGACAAGTAGTTGGTATTTTAAAAATGCTCATTTAAATTATACTAAATTCTCTCCTCTGTGGGTCATAATTTTCTCATTTATGAAAAGAAATTAATATTTATGCAACATACCTCACAAAGTGCATAAAGAGTTTAATTGACCATGAAATACCATTTGCTATTAATATTGGAACAGATGTACCTTTTTCTCTTCAGTCTGTCATGGTAGCAAGCTCCTTGAACCTCTGACAAAATTGAGTTCCTCTCTCAGGAACTGTCTTTTACCTCTTTTTGTCCTTAGAGGCCAGACATGGCTGTCCCATGAATCAGTTGTCCCTGGTCAACCATTAATAGAGACTCCATTAAAAATTTTTTTCCCAGGAAGAAAAATGATCCATGAACTTTTTCTAGTATGGTTCCCTTGTGATCAAAGGCATACTCTTTGGCTTTAAAGAACTGTTTCTTGGGGGTGCGGTGGGGGTGGGGTGGGGAAATCCTTTCACTAAGCTAAAAGGTATTACCCATGACCTTGGATGAGCTAAACAGTCCAAGTCTCAACTAAAATTCTTCTACAGGAAACCTTCCCTAACTCTCTCAACTCCAGAGCTTTCCCTCTATTAATTATATCTTATTTATACTAAATATAGTTTATATAGCTTATTTATAGTTTATTCTTATATATTTATTTGCATTTTACCTTCCCAAATAGAGCTCCTTGAGGGCAGGAACTGTATTTTACCTCTTTTTTGTAACCCCAGTACTTAGTACAGTTCCTAGACCATAGTAGATTATTGAATTGAAATGTCCTCGTTATTTAACCCTTCTATTTGGGGGTAAAAAGGGAATGTTCAACCCTAATTCTGTCATTTCTTCTGGAAGCAAATTTAGTTTGCTGGACTAATTGCATTTGAAATAATAATAAATCTCAATGTAATTTTACAGCTTACATAATATTTTAGCAACTCAGCTAAAAAGTTATGGCCCTTGGAAAACTTGCCTGATGACTAGTACTAATAATCATCATCTTACATTTTAATTTATGCTATAGTATTTTGGGATGTTGTTTTGTATCCCTTCCTTGATTGTAAGATGCTTATTCATCTTTTTATCCCTTCCCTCCCCCATCTCCCTTAGAGTTTAATATCATCTTTTGCACACAACAAATTAGTAGGATCAAGATTCCTAATACACTGGGTTCTAATCTTGGCTTCTTTATTACCTGTGTGACCTTAGACAAGTCACTTAACCTCACAATTTCATAGACTTTTGAAACTTCACGGTTAGAAGAGACAAAAGCGGTCATTTATTCTAATACATAACTGAATAGAAATTCCCTCCACCACAGTTCTTCTACTTTGGAATCAACTTAACTTGTTAGGAGGTTTTATCTATAAGAAAAAATTGAAATTTGCTATCTTTGCTTGCTTTACTTATTGCTCTCTGGAGCTAAAAACAAGTCTTGAAAATAATTGTCATGTCTTCCCAAAAGTCTCTTCTCCAGACTAAATATCTTTCCAACCTCCTCTAAGCAAGCTTCACATAACATGGTTTTAAGTTCCCTCTGACATCTTAATTGCTGTGCTCTCAAAATGCATTTTACTCTCTACCTCTGCCATTTATGTTTTGCTAATTATCAGTAATTCGGAGCATCTTTTCATTTGGCTATTGATAGATTGTATTTCTTTCTCTGAAAACTGTCTGATTATATTTTTTGACAATTTATTGATTGGGGATATTCCTATAAATTTGAATCAACTTCCTATATGTCTTAGAAAGGGGACTTTTATCAGAGAATCTAGTTTTGTTTTTAGTTTTTAGCTTCTTTTCTAATTTTAGCTTCACAGATCTTGTTTGCATCAAACATTTTTTCTTCTGTGATTTCTATACTTTACTTGATCATAAACTCTTTACATTCATAGATCTGAAAGATTTTTTTTTCCTTTGATCCTCTCATTTGTTTTTAGTCATCCATTATGTCTAAGTCATTTATCCATTTGGAGTTTATACTGGTATATATCAGTACTCAATACAATGTTTGGGATATAAGTGCTCAACAAATTTGAATGCAAGCATCTATCTGTCTATCTATCTATCTATCTATCTAACTATCTATCTATCTATCTATCTATCTATTTATTTATCTATCTATGGCTATCATATATCTATCTACCTATCACCCTAACTTTGGGGATGCTAGACTGAACATGTTAATCTCTAGGTAAGACCTGAATTCAAGTCTTGCTGGCTATGGTCCCTACCTTTTCTTCCCCAAATCCAAGAGGCAGAGATAGAGTCCAAGCCTTAGAGTCAGCTAAGTCATTTCCTTTGACTTTTCTTCTTTCCACCATCTTGTCTGAGTTTTGCACTGCCACTAGGATCTGCCCCAAATGACAAGTGCATTCATTACCCATGAATTTTCTCTCGGGAAGGCAAATTTCTCAATCAGGTTTGATGAGTTTGCTGGTTCCTCTGTCCAGGCTACCTCATCCGAGTTCTGGCTCTTGCTGTGTAGATCACAGATCAGAGAGAACTACACAGCAAAAACAACTCCCTCATCTTATAGATGAACCAGAGACCCAAGGAAATTAAATGAAATGTCCAGGTATAAGGATAAGAGGTGGAATTTAGGAGTGGCTGTGGATGGATGGATAGAGCATGGTGGATAGAGCACTGGCCCTGGAGTCAGGAGTACCTGGGTTCAAATCCGGTCTCAGACACTTAACAATTACCTAGCTGTGTGGCCTTGGGCAAGCCACTTAAGCCTGTTTGCCTTGCAAAAACCTAAGAACGCACACACACACAAAAAAAGAGGTGGAATTTATGAGAGGAAGGGGCATAAGATGGAAAGATGGGATGGGTCCAGGTTATGAAGAGCTTTGGACACCACTCAAAAGAATTTATATTTGATTCTGAGGGTGATGGTCACCGGAATTAACTGAATAGGGAAGTGATTTAGTTAGACCTAAGCTTTAGAAAAATCATTTTGATAGCTGAGTGGAAAATGGACTGGAGTAAGACCAGGGAGACCAACTGTCAAGTAATAGTCAAGGTGTGAGGTGATGAAGGCCTTAACTAGGATATGGTGGCATCGGAGGAGAAAAAGGGACAAATATGGAAGACATTACAAGGGTAAAGTTGGCAAACCTTGATAGTAAATTGTATATGAGGGATGAGAGAAAGTGAACAGTCAAGGAAGACATTTAGGTGATAAGCCTGCATAGTTGAGAGGATAGTGATAATCTAATCAGTAAAATACAAGTTAAGAAGAGGAGAGGGTTGGAGTTGGGGGAAGTTGAGTTCCATTTTGAGCATGTTGAGTTTAACATACCTGCTTTGAGATGTCCAACAAGTGGTTAGAGATGTGAGACTGAAGGTTTAGGATGGGTAAGTAGATCTGACAATCATCAGCATAGAAATGGCAATTAAATACATGGGAATTGATGAGATCACCAACAGAAGTAAAATAGAGGGAGAAAAGAAGAGGGTCTAGGATCAAAACCCTATGTAATTCTATTTAAGGACCAGTCCAACTAAGATTAGGAAGTTTTTCACTAGGAGAATAACTATTGGGCAATTATTTTTTAAATCAGAACTCATAAAAACATCTCTATTAGACCATACTAATGAAATTACAAATCTTTTGGAGTTCTCATAATATTTTTGGCATGACTCCAAATTATGGAACATCACAACCTCCAAAGAATCAAAATTACAAAGTGTCCAAAAAAAGGAAATGGAAAGGTTTGTGGTGGGTTAATACATAGACTGAGTATATAACCAATAATAGCCGACATGAGAACAATGGCAGAAAAAAACCCCCAAAATCTCAAGAACAAAAGTAATTGAAAAAGCAGCTCCAAGGATGATAAATTATGCAATTTCTCCTAAATCAATGGAGCTGTTAGATTTTATTAGAGGGAAGTGATATATGCACAATTAAAATACAGTATCAAATCCACACTCATGTGACCCTGGTCAAGTCATTTAACTTTCTTTATCTCAGTTCCTCATCGGTAAAATGAACTGGAGAAGCAAATGGCAAACCACTACGGTATCTTTGCTAAGAAAATCCCAAATGGAGTCACAGAAAGTCAGAAAGAGTCAGAGTGACTGAAACGACTCAAGAATTTACGAATGGAAATATGTACATATTTTTATATACATATGTATTCAATCTAGAGAAAAAAAATCATATATATGTATACACATCCATATATATATAAATATATGTATATATGAAAACTGCATAAATTGAATGAATGTTCTCTCTAGGGCAGGTAAAACAGTGGCAAGAGGAAGCTGGAATAACTTCTAGTCAGTGGAGTCAGGTGAAACCTCCAAGGAAGACGTAGCAACTGAACTGACTCTTGAAGACAGAATGGGTAAAGGGGTTGGCAAATATCCTGAGGCACGAAAGGGCAGGACCAGGGGCCAGGAAGGGATGTCGGAAGGGACAAGTAGGTCATCTTAGCCCGGATTTGGAGTGCTAGGGTTTAGAGCCCATTGTGGAGCCTGCTATTGTTGCTGATTGACTGGGAAGGTTTGAGATAGTCTAATTTTCGGGGGGAGGGACCCGTGGCTCTAGCGGAAGATGTTCCCACTGCTTAAGCAGCCCCTGAACTGCATCCCCGCGGGCCAGCTTGTGTTCCTGTCACCAGCAGCCGCTCGGGCGCGGAGGAGGTGAGAGAGGAGGAGGTGAGAGAGCCGGAGAGGAGAGCCTTGGCCTCCGTTACCTCGGCCGGCTGCTGCTCCACCCCATCGCTCTCCTCTTTGTCTAGTGCCCGCGCCACCTCCTTCCCATCTGCCCCCCCACTTTCCTCCCACCCACCCCCACCCCTCGGGCGTACTTTTGGGGACTGGGCCACCTCCCGTTGATTCACTCCTCTCTAGATCTTGGGGGGCAGGTTAGGGCTGCATCCCCGAGGTAAGTGCATGGCGGGGCCCCAGCCTGGGTGCCCGGGAACGCTCTGGACTCCGACAGGACCAAGTTAACGTGAGCCCCCGAGGCAACGCCAGGACCGAGGTAGGGAAGTGCCCCGGGGGCTAGTGGGGAGTTTGGGGAGGGGGTGAGGGGAGGCGGAGGTCTCGCCACTCTGAAACCGAAAGCGCTGCGAATTGGGGGGAACCACTTCCTCTCTCCTGCCAAGAGCAGACGGAGTTGTGGGGCGCCCCAGGACGGGCCGGGACTGAGGACCACCGCTCCCCGTCTCCTCTCCCGGGGCCGGGCCCGGCGGAGCCTGCCCGGGAGCGGGACTAGCCCCGGCCCTCCCGAAGACGGAGCAGGAAGTTTTCCATTCCCTCCACTTCGCGGAGAGGCAGTGGAAGGAGTCTCTTCCCCAGAGTCGGAGAGAGAGGCGAGGACTCCTCAGTCAAGGCAAGAAGGTTCGGGAGGAAAGGGAACGAGACCCCCCGGACCACCCCTTAGTGGCCTGGACGGGGGGGGACAACATTAGTGGGGTGGGGAGAGCCGAGAGCTTGGATTCCTGGGGTCCGCGGAGCAGAGGACGGGAGTGGGGGCGCGGCGATAGCAGAGGAGGGTTGGGCTAAGTGGTTTCCCAGGGTCTTAGCTAGGGTGCCAGCCCTGGGCTGGGGTAGGGGTGAGGGGACAGATTCCAAGGGAGGGCGGGGCATTCCGAAGTCTGGCTAGAAAGAGTAGGTGAACAAAGTGGAATTAGTAGCGGCTTAGGTTGGTTCTGGGAAGACCTTGGGTCGGGGGGGTGGGGCACTGCGGTGAAATGCCTGGATTCTGCCCCAAGGCATTTGGTAAGAGTCTTTACTTCTGTGCATGAAGTCCTCATTTACTCTTTGTAACATCCCAAAAGGCAGGAGGAGCTAATGCTATCTTCTTTCTGCAAATCAAGACCCTGAAGCATAGAATGGATTTCTCAAGGTTACACAATCCTCAATCCCAGTAGTATGAGCCAGATCTCTTTGGCTCTGTGACCAGGATTACAACCAATACATCATTGTTCGGGGCAACAAACACTTATTAAACACCTCCTGTATGTAAGGCTTGTAACAAACAAAAACTAAAAGTTCCTCGTCTAAAGCAGCTTGCATTCTCCTGAGACATAGGACTTGTGTCCTGAAAAGTAATACAAAGTAACTTCAAGAAATATAGACTGTGTGTGGGATGTGGGGCAGGAACCGGGAGGTGACACAGTGTTCTGAAAGAAGTTAGGAATTCTAGGAGCCAGAAATGAGGAAGGGAACACATTCCAGACATAGGGGCAGTATATGCAAAGGTGTGGAGGCTAGAGATGCAATATCATGTACTGCCGACATAACGGCCGGCAAATCGGTAACTTTGACCAGATCGCAGGGTGTATTTGAAGGAGAGTCGTTTGAAATAAGGTTGGAGAGGCAGAGGTAGAACCAGGTTGTGGAAAGTTTTGACCTTTGGAGAAAATCTAGGGTGTAACTTAAATTTGCCGTATTTGATTTTGTACCAAGTCCTCACAAACAAAATGAAAAGTGGGGAAGTCATTTTCTTGGAATACTTTTATTTTCCTTTCGGGAATAAGCAAATGTATAGTTCCTACTATCTTACAAATAAGATCTCATTTGGCCCTCACATCAACATTGCAAGGTAGCTGTTACTATCTTCCTTTTACAATTGACAGAAACTGAGAGGTAAAGCAACTTTCCCAATGTCACAAGAGCTAGTGTCTGACCTTGGATTTGAACTCGGCTCTTCCTGACACAAAACCCAAAGTTCTATGTAATGGGCCAACTAACTGCTTCCAAAACTATAATGTTAACAGATCCTTGAAGATAAAATATTTAGCTACACTTTTATCCTGTGTGCTTGTAGTTTAAAAAGGTCAATAACGTATTTATTATTAACATATTATATTTATTACTATCAAAATTAAATGTTAATTTTATACAATGTGCAAAATGGCAGTTTCTACCATTTCCCAAAGCCACAATGTTTACTTTATCATTCATAGACCTCCTTCACCCCTTCTGTAAGTTTTAATTTTTATGCTTTTGCTCCCTTTTTTTACTTATATTTGAAGTTCTAGATGTTGGAATTGTCCAAACTTTCTTTCTAGGGGAAACTGAACCCATTTCCTTGTTCTCATTTTTTTTGCACATGAAATCATTTATTCCTACTAATCCTGACAGTTTTCATCTTACCATATTTTAGTAAGCTTTTGTACCTTTCAGTACACAAGCAACCTAGCTTTTTGGTGCTAGGAGAAATAAGAATAGTCATAAATCCAAAAGCCTACCCACTAGTGATTCTTTCTCTATTTCCTCCAACTCTTCTTTCAGAGAACTAGAAAGAGAAAAATTTATATTTATTATTCAAATACTCACTATTGAAAATTACCAGTCATTGTGATTTTTATTAAAAGTGTGAGCCAGCAATATGAAGAAATATAGGATGCCAGTTTTCTTAGCATTACTGAAAAAAAGAAACTCGGATTCTGAATCAAACAACTGAACAAGATCAAGTCCCCCAGACTGGGTCAGAATTCAAAAAAGGGAAGTTCAATAAATTGAATGGAGGGGAGAAAAATTAATACTAATTAAAAAATGTAGAACTTCAAAAAATTTTAACCTCAAAAATTTCTCACTCACACATAATAATAGTAATTCTATTAATACCCCAGTTTAAAAGTATGCAATAATAAAAGCTATTTATGTTTTTATTAACCACAAGAAAGCTATACATATTTGAAAAATGTTCATATATTCTCTGCAAGACATATATTGTTTATTCAAACTATATATATAAAGTCAAAATTCTAATGCTGGACATCCTTTATTAATTCATGGCCCCCTCAGAATAACTTGGGCCCTCACTGTCCCCACCTTCTGAAGGGTTTACAAACCACCCAAGATGAAAACCACTGCAGACACCATAATTTCTTATAGTTCTTTCAGGTTTAAAAATTGCCTATATAGTTGGAAGAATAGATAGTAATCACTGGCCAACTCTGAACAGATATCGGTGTGATGTCCAGTGGGTTCTGAGGCATAGGCTGAGTGGCAGGGATTCAGAGGAGGAGGAGATTTGGTTCTTGCCTCTTTCTCACTTCATGATATTGAGAGTAAAGGACTCTGGGATATTACAAGGTAAATAAATAATTTACTGAGTATTAGGGAACTGCATACCAACTCTAAGCTCTTTGACCACTGAAGTAAGGGATTGGTGGATTGTCAGAGACATAATTTGGCCAGGCACTAGATGTTATCTCTACTATAGCAGGGCATCTTTGAAGTAATTAGAAATAGTCTTTGCTGTAGAGCAATGATGTTTTTCTTCCTTAACCCATCCCCCTTTCAGCATACTTGCACATTTTAAATGTAGTCCAACTTTACCCTGTGCTCCCTTATGGATTAGGAAAGGCACATCCCAGAAGCAGGAGAGCAAACCATTGAGATGAATTAGAAGTTAAACATATCTTGGGGGGAAAGAAATGGTTTAAACGGAGATTCAAGAGAGTAAACAAAAGAACTGCCAGAGTCAAAGCAGACAGAGGCAACCAATCCACAAGGCTAGGGAGAGAATTGATGTAAATTAAATATGTCTGAAGGCTGTAGCAGATCCACATGGAATACAGTAACAGGGAAGCATTGCTGACAGAAAAGTGCGAAGCCTCCGTGAGTGACAGATTACCTCCTGTAAATTGCTAGCTAGAGAGAGTGTCTTTTTATGATACTGGTGCTCTAGCTACAACCTATCCTCCATCAAATTTATCTGTCTCTCACTGCACCCAGATTTTACAGAAAAGCTGAAGCACTTAGTGGTTAAAGTGACTTATTTAATTATAGAACCTGTATAAAATAGAGGTAAAAACCAACACCCAGCCTCAGTTCTCAGTGTCTTAGACTACCAATTCTGCCTTAAACTACCAATTCCTAATCATGCACTCATCAACTGTAACCAGCAAATTTTTACTACTCAGAAAAGCTTGTACTACAAAAGGCAGTTATTTAAAATGTAAAAACTTCAAAAACCAGTGAATAGAGTCCTGGGTATGATCTGTATTCAAATCCAGCCTCAGATACTTACAGGTTGTATGACTCTTGGGCAGGTCATTTAACCTCTTTTTTTTGCCTCAGTTTTCCTTATTGTAAAATGGGATTACTGTGATGATTAAATGAGATAATACTCGATATCTGGCACATGGTAAATGCTATATTTTGCTCATTCGTTTCAGTCGGGTCTGATTCTTTATGACCCCATCTGGGATTTTCTTGGCAAAGATACCAAAGTGGTTTGACATTTCCTTTCCTAGCTCCTTTTCCAGATGAGGAAACTGAAGGTAAATAGGGTAGAACAGGAACCCAGTTTAAACCATACCTCTTCCACCTGCTACTTTGGTGACTTTGGGCAACTCATATTGTATGGAGTCCTGGACTTGAACTCAAGAATCCCTGGCTTCAAATGGTTAATGGGGATAGTAATCCTTTTAGTTTCCCCTTTGGAGTGGGGCTGGAAGGAGGAGGAAACTCAAATTGGGAAAGTTTATATAAAATTCTAGTTATGGTACAAAGGAGTCAAACATTAAAGGCCTCAGGCCAACTGCACTCCCAAGGGTGACAGAACCTAATTAAAATGCAATTGAGGCTTGGAGTCAGGAGTACCTGGGTTCAAATCCAACCTCAGACACTTAATAATTACCTAGCCGTGTGGCCTTGGGCAAGCCACTTAACCCCATTGCTTTGAAAAAAAAACAAAAAAAATGCAATTGAGGAACGTTTAACAAAATACAAGAGGAGCAGGTAGCTAGGTGGCACAGTGAATAGAGCACTGGCCCTAGAGTCAGGAGGACCTGAGTTCAAATCTAGCATTAGACAATTAATAATTACTTTGTTATGTGACCTTTGACAAGTCACTTAACCCCATTGTCTTGCAAAAAACAAAATAAAAATATAATAGGAGATAGATAATGTTTAGGTATGGGTTTCTAAATCAGTATGCAGGAGCAGAGAACATTAAGTATAGTTTGGGCATTGTGGTTTCTAATTGAGTTTAGTTCTATTAGTGTAGTAGATACAAGAGTCATTCTCAGTCTGGGAACCCTGAGTTCATACTATGAGATTTAAGCGGTCAGCACCCCTAAACTAAAACTGTCAGTTGTAAAGAAGGTGCTAATTCATGATGGTAGGGGGAGTTGATTTCTCTATATCAAAGAAATCCTAGATCTGGTCCAAAATGAAAAGTTCTTTGCAAATGTTAAAACATACTATAAATGTCAGTTTTATCCTTCAATGTCTCTGGGCCTCAGTGTCCTCTGTAAAATAAAGGGTTAGTGCTTGATGATCTCTGAGGTCCCTACCTGCTCCCAGTCTATCTAGCACCCGATGAGTCCCTCTGTTTTCTCCTTTTGAATTCATGTTCTCTCTTTCTTGGGTCCTTGTTCCTTATTCATGGATCTAAAAGAATATCTGGATTGAGGCTGAGCAGGGTGGAGTTACCATAGGTATAGAACTGAGATATTTTACTGACTCAAAGTGTAGTTTTAGTTGGAAAATACAGCTTTGGATGAATACCTTGGTTTCTACAGGAGTTGGATTCTATTTTGCCAGAAGATTGGTACTTCTGTTTTGGAGAGTTAGAAAATGTAGGCTTAAATCCTACACTTGATGCTGCCTGTATAACCTTGGACAAAGCATTGAGTCTCTGTGGGCCTCAGTTTTTTAACTGTAAAATGAATGGTTAGAACTCTATGACCTCTGATCCTATTTCACCCTTTCTTGCCTATCAGTAAACCCATCTTTGGAATTATACCTTCATTTTGCACAATTTCCAAGAATCTGGAACATATTTCAGTAGAAATACCTGTGATTTAAGTGTCATTATATGTTAGCTCCTATAGGAATAATGTTTACTCAGAGGACTTAGCATCCCTAATAAGTCTTGAAACTCTGCTAGGGCTCACAGTCAGGGTGACAGGTGCCCACATGCCAAGGGCCCTTGTCAATCAACAGACATTTATTAAATACATACTAAGTATCAGGGACTGCGCCAAACCCTTGTAATACCAAAAAAAAAAAGTGAAAAATAGACCTTGCTCTTAAAGGAGTGAACATTTTAATGGAGAAGATGGAGAAGAGTAAGCATAATTAATAGGAGTCAGAAAAAAAAGTGAACAAGAGAAAGTCAGGAGAAAGTCTGAAAAACTAAGATGTTGTAGCTATATATAATAAGACAAGAAAAATAAACTGAAGAATTAGAATAGAGAATGAGGTGACAAAACTATTACTCTTTACAGACATTATGATAGTATACTTAGAGAATCCTAAAGAATCAAATAAACTAGTTGAAATAATTATCTTTAGCAAAGTAACAGGATATCAAACAAATAAGTCATCAGCATTTATATATATATATACATATATGTATATATATATATATTTTAACAGCAAAATCTAGGAGGAAAACATAGAAAGAGAAATTCCACTTAAAATAACTGTAGTTGATACTTGAGAGTCTTCCTGCCAAGACAAACCCACAAACTATATGAACACCATTGAACCCAAGAACACAATGGCAGATCTAAACAGTTACAAAATTATTAATCACTTATGATTGAGTCAATATTTAAAAAATAACAATTCTACCTAAATTAATTTACTTATTCGGTGCCATACCAATCAAACTTCCAAAAACTTATTTCAGTAAAAATAAGAAACAAAATTCCCAAATGGTCAAGAATATCATATAAAATGAAGAAGATTTCAATTGTGTGTACAAAGAAGTAATCATGAAAATAATTGTGTACTGGCTAATAGAGTGGTGAATAGATTAGGTACATAGTACACAGTTTTAAATGACGATAGTAATCTAGAAATTGATATAGCAGTTGATAACTCAAAGATCTAAGCTTTTGAACAAGAATTCACTATCTGAGAAAAACTACTGAGAAAACTGGAAAACAGTTTGGCAGAAAGTAGGTAAAGACCAGCATTTGACAACTATATAAATGTAATCATGGATTCGTGATTTAGCTATAAAGGGTGATAGCAAATAAGGAAAGCATGGGAAATTTTACCTGTTAGATCTATGGATAAAGAAAGAATTTGTGGGGGCAGCTAGGTGGTACAGTGGATAGAGCACTGACTCTGGAGTCAGGAGGACCTGAGTTCAAATCCAACCTCAGAAACTTAATAATTGCCTAGTTTAGTGACCTTGGGCAAGTCACTTTATCCCCATTGCCCTAAATTAAAAAAAAAACTATTTAAAAGGAAAGAATTTGTGACATGAGATAGAGAGTACCACAGGAGGTAAAAATGAATAATTTTGATTATATTACATTAGAAAAGGGTTTCACAAACAAAACCAGTGCACTCAAGATTAGAAGGAAAGCAGGAAGGAAAATTTTACAGTAAGTTTTTCTGATAAAGGCCCTATTTCTCACATAAATAGAGAAATGAGTCAAATGTTTAAGATTATGAGTCATTCCCCATCTCATATTTGGTCAAAGGATATGAACAGGCAGTTTTCAGAAGAAGAAATAAAAGTTATCTATAGTCATATGAAAAATACTCTAAATCTCTATTGATTAGAGAAATGTAAATTAAAACAACCCTGAGACATCACCTCATATCTGTTAGATTGACTAACAGAGCAAAAAAAGAAAACGAAAAATGCTGCAAGAGATGTGGGAAAATTGGAACACTAACTAATGTATTATTGGTAGAGTTGTGAACTGGTTCAAACTTTCGGAGAACATTTTGGAACTATGGCCAAAAGACTATAAAACTGCATAATCTTTGACCTAGAAATGTCAATACTAGGTCTATATTCCAAAGAGATCAAGGAGATTGAAAAGGATCTCTGTAGAAAAATATTTATAGCAACTTTTTTTTATAGTGGCAAAGAATTAGAAATCAAAGGGATGTCTATCATTTGGGGAATGATTGAACAAGCAATGGAATATAATTATGATGGAATACAATTGTGCTACAGAAATGATGAAAAGGATTTTTTCAGAAAAACCTGGGAAGACTTATAATGAATTATTGCAAAGTGAAGTGAGCAGAACCAGAAGAATATTGCATACAATAACAGCAATATTGTATGATGATCAGCTGTGAATAAAAAAATGCTATCCACTTCCAGAGAAAAAACTGATGGAATGTGAGTGTAGATTGAAGCATAATTTTACTTTCTTTTTTTTCCTCAACATAGCTAATATGGAACTGTTTTGCATGATTTCACATGTACAGTTGTTATCACATTTCTTATCTTCTCATGGGTGGGGGAAAGGGAAAGGAGGGAGGGAATTTGGAACTCAAAATTTTTTTAAAAGAATGTTAAAAATAGGTAAATAACAAATTTGTTTAAATCATCTCAGAGAATCTGCAGAAAGTGAAGGAAAAGGATTATAGCTAATCAGAAAGTAGATCCACCAACCTGTTCTGGAAGAACTGACCCAGACTATGTAAGTGGGAAAATTGATTGATGACATCTGGCTGAGATAGGAAATACAGAAAGAGGATAGATAAGCAATGGACCCTGATGATCAAATCTTGTAAAGAAAGGTCTGTCTTATAAACTAGGGGGTGACTTGAATTCTGATTTTTGTTTGAAGTGAGGGTAGATATTTTTTATTTCATCACTTAGATTTCCTTGTATGTGTCTTGGTCAAGTGGGGTGGTAGGGTGGGTAAATAAGGAAAATTATTTATCTAGGTAGTTACTAGGAAGAGGACATCCAGAAAACTCAGCATTTCACTTCAAGGCTTCCTAATTGTCCAAGAGTGACTCAAGAATTGGAAAATTGGATGAATGAAATCAATACAGGGAGAACAGGTTGGCCAATGCCCAAACTGACTGAGATATTCAAAGAGCAGAGCTGCTATTCATCTGGGGCTATAATGGAACCAGATATTTTGATGTGGGTCTTCCATCTTCGAGAAGAATATGGACCATGGTAGTCCTGAGCAACTTTAGTTAAGGACTTAATCAAAAGTTTAAGCTCCATTTGTCTGGGATTAGATACATTTATTTTTTATGTTCCCTTCCAATCACCTGATTCAATGTTATTCTGAATTCTTATATTTTGGAATATGGAAACAAGAGGTAGAAGAGGAAAAAGGGAGTGTTTGCTGGAAATGGGTTTCCAAACAAAGTGGTTATGGCTGTAGCAAGAAACTGATGATAAAAGGTTAATTATAGCTTCTCTGAATTCAGGAAATCAAGATGGATCAGGGCTTGAGGGAAGGCCCAAAGGTACAAGACCATGGGTTCAGGCATAAGTGAAAATTTTTAAGTCATTGAAAAGTAAGACAGTGCTTGCCATATTGTAAATGTCCAATAATTTTTTTCATTATTTCATTCATTCAAAGTTGCTCCTAGAATGGTTCTAAGCAGAGGAACTATTTCCCTAGGATGCTGACTGTAATTTATTAAGGCTCAAGGTTAGATATTTCACAAATGTCATCTTCTTAATGAGGTCTAGGTAGAAGTCCTGTCTGGGTTCAATAACTTTACATATAGATACCTTTGTTCTCCAACTGCCTCTAATACTAATTTTCATTTGGTAACAAGAGTTTTTGTGGTTTAGCAAAATCCATCCATTCCTCAGTCAATCAGCAAGCATTTATTAAGAGCCTTCTATTTCCTGCCAGTTTCTAAACTAGGTACAAAGTCAAAAATGAAACAGCCCTTGTCCTCAAGATGCTTATACTCTAATGGGGGAAAACACATATCCACATCAAAGCAGACACAAAAATATACAGAGGATAGGCAAAGTACTTAAAATGGCAGGGGCAGAAGGAACTAGAAAGATCAGATTGGGAAAGACTACGTGTAGGAAGTATCATTTGAGCTTTGGAGAAAATTGGAGATTTTAAGAGGTTGAGGGTAAGTGAGACAGTAGATTTCAGATATGGAGAAACAACCCGTGTAAAGGATACAGGAGATAGGATGTGAGGTATGGGGAATAATTAGTAGAATAGTAATGTGCAATAAACCTGAAAGTGTGGACTAGAGCCATATTGTAAAGGACTTGAAATGTCAGACATGGCAATTTTATTCTAGAGTCAATGGGGAGGCAATTGGAGTTTTTTGGAGTGAATGACATGGTATTTTAGGAATATCAGTTTGGAATTGAGTGAGAAAGTGAGAAGAGCTTGAAGCAGGGAAAACAATTTTAATGGTTCGTGTAAAGTGTGATGGATGAGGGCCTGAATAGGAGGGAATGGATGGATGAAAGAGGTATTGAAGACATAGACTTATCATGGCCTGACAATTCATTGTTTATATGGGGTGAGTGAAGATGAAGAGTCAAGGATGACCTTGAGGTTAGAAACTTTGATGTCTGAAAAGATGATTGTGCCCTTGACAGAAATTGGAAAATTGGGAGAAAGGGGTAAGTTTTGGGGAAAAGATCATGAATTCTGTTTTGGTTATGTTAAGTTTGTGATACCTTTGGATATCTAGCGAGAAAGCAGTTGGTGACGGACTTGAGCTCTGGGAAAAGGAGAGAAAGAGGCAATAGGGAGGAAGGGGAGAGAAAGAGGAGGTGGAGAGAGAGAAGGTGAGTGGAGGTAAAGAGAAGAAGGGGAAAACAAAGAAAAGGAAGAGGAACAAGAGAGAGGAAAGAGGAGATAGAAAAACATTTAAAATGCTTAATATGGGCAAAGCATTATGTTAAATACTGGAGATACAAACAGAAAAACTAGTGTCTTCTCTCTAAGAAACCACATTCTAATGAGAGAGACCAGAAATAGAGAAGGTATCAGCTGCAATACAGATAGAAAAGTCCTATAGCTTGAGGGTACAGTGGCAAAGCAAATGTTAATGCTTCTTCATTGTCACTTTCACTGATAAAATCATATCATTTCCTGATGTTGAATTTGTTTGACAATGATGAGACTTTGGTGACAAGAACTTTAATTTCTGGAACTTCATTCGCTGGGGCTGAAGCTACTGTAAGAGCCGCTATCGGGATACATCTTGACAAGGGGTGTTTCATCAGATAATGGCTGAGGGCACTTCTCTTTCCAATGCTCTTGGGTACAGGATCTTAGTCTGTCTCCATTGGGGACTGAAGAGAGATGGTGGCCAAAATGGTGGTGATGGCTTGACTTGTCTGGCCAATGGTGCCTCCTGTCTCATCCTCAGGATGTCTTGCTGCTTCAGTTAGGCTGATTGACCTGCCCTATGTGAGGCAGTTTGTGCAGAAAACTGACTCTTTCTCCAGAGGAGTTGCTTTGGAAGGACTGGTGGTCTAAGGGGGCAGCTATTCCCAGGGTTCTTGTTCCCATCTGCCTGTTGGTTGCATAACATTGTTGCTGGCAGTGATGAGAAAGGTGGATCCTCACCACAATAATTTCTCTTGAATTCAATGGTCTAAGGGGCCCTGGTATCCTCAATGCTATTCCCAGGGTCTGGGCTATCTCCATCAGGATCTGAGAGAAAATGTTGGTCAAAATGGTGGTGGTGATTTGATTCACTTGGTATATACTTCTTTCTCTCCCCTCCCTTGCTGCTTCATCTAAAGACATTTTTTAAATTAAGGTTTTTTAATTTAATATATGTATTGACACTGGCTCCTTCACTCAGTCTGTGTACCAGATAGTCATGTATCATGTACAATTTTTGTGTTTTCTCTAGGGAAGAATAAGAGTTCCACATGGTTCAGGGTTTAACAATAGCACACTCACTTGTATGTTTGCTTTGAATGTACTGAAAAATATTAAAATTAATATATGCCAAGTTAGTGAGTCTGAAGATTATCTAGTTTTAATAAGCTAATCTTCAAAAAATGAACAAGTAGCTTAAAAATAATTTTACTAAGAAATTGTGGATTGAAAATATTGCTATTTATGTGAGCAAAAGGGATCAGCAAAATAAATGGGAGAGCTGGCAATTCTCTGATTCTTCATATGAACTCTATTAATCACATTGTAAGGTAAAGACAATGGAAATATAAACAAATCTGACAAGGTGCCAGTCAAATTAAAAAGAAATTATTAAGATGGTCATTTGAAATATAGACTTATATCCACCATGACCCTCATCCTAAGTGAATATGACTTACG
Organism: Macrotis lagotis; assembly: GCF_037893015.1. NCBI lineage: Eukaryota > Metazoa > Chordata > Mammalia > Peramelemorphia > Peramelidae > Macrotis > Macrotis lagotis. Next base: position 113,021,379 of record NC_133659.1, read on the forward strand.
CCTTGACAGAAATTAGCTAATGATAAGATGAAACAATTGCAGTTAGCAATACATCTAAAAGTTTTTGTTTCTAAAAGTGAGTTAGATATATTCAACCAATATCTACATGCTTTTAAAAAAGTTAGAACCAAAATTTTAATTCTTGAAAAAGTCTTTCAATTGAAGAATTTCATTGAACTTTATCCAACTTGCTAATAAGTTTGGTTTTATTTTTTAAAAAACCCACCTTATGGTTGACATTATGGACTAAGAAAATCTACTGGCTTAATCTTAATAAAAACATTATCTTTCTTTCAAGTATTACTCATAGATGGGATTGAAAAATGAGTACTTAAAAACTAAGAGCAGCCAATGATGTCCTCCTTTCATATGGATGGATATATCTTATGTGAATTATCTTTCTCAGGCATAATAGGAACCAGACCTGAAATTTCATTAACATAGGGTACTTCCAGGTGAATAAATTCCATCTACCAATGCAGGTGCACACCTGATTGAACACCTGATCAATTTATAATCTCAGAGCCCTGAAAGTTTAAATAACTTGCCCAGAAACATACCCAGTATGCATCAAGTCTTCCTTGCTGTAACTGGTTTTCTATCCACTATAGAACATTGCCTCTTTTTAAACTGGGACAGCCATTAAAATCAGATACCGAATTAAAATAACACCTTGCATTGCTGTATTCACAGAGTTAACGTCACAATTTTCTAAAATGATGAAGTATATTCAATCATGTTGGTGTTATCAATATTATTAGAACGTGCTTAATTATTATTTTAGTGATAGCCAAAAGTTATTTGTATCCTTTAATAAATAAAACAAAATAGGAAATTTATTTTAAAATGTGTTCATTTCATCTTTATATCATTCTTTTAAATTTTTATTTCATGTATGTTTTCAAATTATATATTGTATGAAATATATACATTGAATTGTGTTATGCTTTCCAAATGTATGTAATATAACTTATAATATAATGTAGTATATACATAATAAATATGCATAAATTGTGGATGTACCAAATCTTTTTTATTTATTTAGGTGTACAATTAAGAATACTTGGTGATGACTTGTCTATGGTTTCTTCTAGCTCTGATAGTCTATGATAGCTAAGTGATAAGAAGATATAGACTTGAAGGGTCAAAATTTGATGGAGTTATTCTGGTTATTTCTGCAGGAATAAAACAAAATCTTTTATGTTACCAATGAATGGGGATTGATTATTGTTTTGAAGGAGGCATTTGTCTTTATTGCCACAGTTTTTGCATTTAGTTGGTAAATATTGGTAAATAGAAAAGGGAAACATGGGTTAGTCATGCAAAAGATTTTGACATTCCAAAGTAGTGGCAAAGGAATGTCTAAAGAAGAGAATGAAAAAGATCAAGTTAGGGGCAAAGGAAGTAGATTGCTTAGGTTGGAACAGAGCTTTGGATAGAGGCAGGGGTGATCAAGAAGGAGAGTAACAGGAGATGAGCACTTGATCTTCTTGGCTTCATTTCATGAAGATGCCATGACATTTGGACCTTTCCCAGGTATGTATGTGGGCAGGTGGATTCTGAAAGTATAGTTGGTTCCTGTTTCTTGGCTAGACAGACTGTCTTGGTTCTAGGAATTCCATTTCTGTAACTTAATACTCCATTTGGATTAAATTGACTTGCAGACAGAAAGAAATGATTTATTGCAAAAAAAAAAGTGAAAATCAGTAGCAGCAAGTTAAAGGAAAAGTACTAGGGAATAAAAGACAAAGTCCAGAATCAGTCTAGAATTCAAGGTGATTTTTCAATTCATTTTCTCCTCATTGCCTACTTTTCTTATAACCTAATCTCTTGCTACTCCTCAAAATAGATGCCCCTATTTCAGCCAAGCTTTTTAATTTTCTCTCCTTTAGAAATGTTATACTCATTCCAGTCCTTTTATTTCTGCCTGTAGTAACTTTCCTCTGAGCCAACAGTACATGCCTTTCCCTTCCTTCAGAACGTGTTCAAACATCACCTCTTGTGGGAGGTTTTCTGTGACTAATTCTACTCAAATTGATCTGTCCCTTATTATAAGTCCTCTCAGAATTGAAATAAAGTTTATATTCTTTTATTGGCTACTTAATTATATGGTTCTGCTAAAATTATGAATTAAATTGTTTATTTTGATGCCTTCTAGTCTTTATTTCTCTACCCTTCTATTGCTACAAAGTATTGATTGCAAATAACTCTTTGTACTTGCTTTCTGCTAATCTGCTTACTACCTGCTAAGGTCTTTTTCTATGTGATTTATCTGAATAATTTGCTTGGTTTATCAGTGTGAACAGGAACCATTCAGTAGAATAGCTTGGAAAGCTTTGATAAGTCTTCCAGGATCTTCCCAGAGAACATAATATTCCCATAGTCTAACTATAACTGTATTCTGACACTGAAACAGCATATCCAAAAAAGAGAGGTTTAGAAAAGAATTAACACAGCTCCAAAATCAAGGAAAATAGTTAAAACATAGTCTAGTACCTGACCCAAGTTGCTCAGTATGCCTATAATTTAGGAATCAGGGGACATCTTTTTAAATGTCATTCTAACCCTTGCCACCTGGTAGGTCCTGGACATCTTTTCCTCTTCTAGAAGTTTCTGTGGACTTTGGACTGTGGAGATGTTAAAGATGGAAATCACAAAGTAGTTTGGGAGCATTGAGTGAGTACTAAGTGAGTTTCCTGTCACTACGGCTATAACCATTTCTTTATTATTTATTGAACTATATAAGCCCAGGGTAGTTTATTAGGAGGGCAAGGTGATGAGTAGAAGTAGAATAGAGGAATAAGGAGGAGTTGTTTCTTTCAGAAAATGTTATAAAAATGGGAGATGGACAAAAACCAAATATATATCTATTAATATGTATGCATATGTGTATCTATCTGTTTTGTGTGTTTGTATAGTATATCATATATATGTATGTGTAAATGTGTGTATTTATATAACCATGTTTAATTAAAACTTACCTGGTGGAGGTAGTAGGAAAAAAAATGAACAGTGCACAACAGAACAGAAGAAAACCTACAAGAAAGCAAAGATGTTTAATTTTGAATATAATGAACAATATTATATAATGTGTAATATTTAATAATATAAGCTTTCTTGAAATTAAAAGTTATTGTTTTCTATTATTAAGTTTTGCCATGCATATGATAAGTTTTTTCAAAATAAAAAATAGATTTTTAAAAATTCACATAAAAAAGAAACATTTAGATCAAGATCTTTCTTATGGTTTTCAGGGAATTCAATGATTTTTAAATTATCTCTTGACTTGTTTGCAGTAAATTTTTAAATATCAGATAGCTTATCTTTTTTCAGTTTTTTTATTTTATTCTAAAATTTCTAACTATTTTATTGATTTGTATTTGATCTATTCTAGTTTTCACAATGTTGATTACTTGAGCAAAGTTTACCACTTTCTCTTCTAAACTATTTTCCTTACTGATTCTTTTCCTCGGGAGCTTTTATTCCAAATTTCTTGCCTTATTTCTTCCAGGTAATCATTTAACCTTTGTGGAAAATACTGTTTTTCCATTGTATCAACTATTTGAAGTTATTTCAGAGATATTCTCTCCTGTTTAGGAGGAGATTTCCAGATTTGTAATATTTTTAATACTGGTTGGTGTTTTCTTTGATTTCTTCAGCTTTATTTCCTGAATTGAGGTTTTGTTTTAACACTGGGATCTGTTATAGTTTTGGATAAGTTGGTTGGTACTGTCTAGTATTGGCCCCACTTGGCCTTGACCCTAGTTAATCTTTTTTTTTTTTTAGGTTTTTGCAAGGCAAATGGGGTTAAGTGGCTCGCCCAAGACCACATAGCTAGGTTATTGTTAAGTGTCTGAGGTTGGATTTGAACTCAGGTACTCCTGACTTCAGGGCCAGTGTTCTATCCACTGCGGCACCTAGGCACCCCGACCCTGGTTAATCTTGCCCCAAGTTCCTTGAGTTCCCGCACTGACTACTTCTCAGGGTTAATCCTCAGGATCTTTAATGTTCAGCGTTTCTTATGGCATCTCAGTCTTGAATACCTGGATTATTTTTTTTTTTTTTAGGTTTTTGCAAGCCAAATGGGGTTAAGTGGCTTGCCCAAAGCCACACAGCTAGGTTTATTAAGTGTCTGAGACCGGATCTGAACCCAGGTACTCCTGACTTCAGGGCCGGTGCTTTATCCACTATGCCACCTAGCAGCCCCGAATACTTGGATTATTAGAACCTATGCAGTTTCCAAAGGTCTCACTATAGGTGCCCTGGGGCTTTATGGAGTTGAAAAGTTTCTGCTCTTATCTAAGCAAAGTATCCTGGGGTCTACATGTGTTTTTGGCCCTTCTCTGGTCATGTTGCAAGGCTGTAGGTTTATTTACTCACATTGGCACTGCTTTGGGGGCAGCCCTCTTTCATATGCCTGTGGGCTGTTGACTTGAAGAAGTTCTTTATTTTTGTTTCTCATTGAATCTTGACCATTTTTCTGATGGGTGTGATGAGGGAAATGGGCAGACTACATTCAGGCAGTCATCTTGGTGAGATGTTGCTTAATAATCCTTTGTAATCTATGGCTTATTGGAGTTGCCTTAGCTGCTTTTAGAAGACTAGTATTTCCTTGATCATGAACTTCTCTTAATAATAGTTCACATATATGTAATGCTTTGTAGTTTACAAAACATTTTTCTTACATAAGTTCATTTAATAATAGCCATCAATGAATAGACTATTGGAAGACAAAGTGAATATTTGTTCTTTTGGGCCCTTTTGGAACAGTGATCAGTGAAAGACAGAATCGGGTACATAATAGACACTTAAAAATACTTGCTTTTTGATTAATTAAAAGATTAGTTGGATCTGTGTCATTCTGGGTAACTTGAGTGGGAAGGCCACTAGACTTGATTTCTGTGCAATTGGAAAGGACCTGTTTTGGTCTGCTGGTCTGAGGTTTTGTGTAGAGAACTAATTTTGGTTTCCAACTTAAAGGGGTTTTCTGGGGGTCTGTTGATCACAACACCCTCTAGGATAGTTTGTAAATCTGATTGGGGGCTTTCAACTCTTCTAGCAGAAGATGGTTTCCTAAATGTTGCATTAGTTGTAAGGGAGGTCTAGAAATTAGTGTGAAATCTGAAGGAATGGAGATGTCTTTGAATGAGCTTTTGGACTGACTTGGATGCTTGAGATTTCACGGGTCATCCTAGACCACTTCTGAATGTTGCACTTTAAAAAATTGTATTTAAGGCAATGGGGTTAAATGACTTGTACAAGCTCACACAGCTAGGCAATTATTAAGTGTCTGAGGCTGGATTTGAACTCAAGTTCTCTTGACTCCAGGGCTGGTACTCTATCCACTACACCACTTAGCTACCCCAGGACATTGCACTTTTTTTGACATGATGCTACCATGCCTTGATGATAGCCTAAATGACCAGTGACAGGACAGATAGTTCTGTTTCACTGTGTATGTTTCCCAGTTTCTGGGAAAAGAATGAACAGGGATAAAATGTGACAGATCATGAAGTATAGTCAATTTATGTAGCGGAGGTAATTATTTCCATTGAGTCTTGAGAATCAGCATAGATCTGGAAGGTAGCTGGGCTGAAGTACCTTTAAATACTGAAAAAATAGCTGTCTAGCTATTGCAAATTCTCAGGACACTATGGTAGGATGAAGGATGATAATGATAAGTTTCACATTCTGTGATTCAGCAGTAGCACAATCACAATAATTGGGCAGGTTTATATAATCAGATATTATGACAAGACATCCTCCACCTTTAGAGGTTTCAACCTCTGTTCTAAGAACTTCAGCTCTTCTGTATTTTGCTTTTTTTTATACCTGGTTCTTAGTACAGTGTCTAGTATATAATAAATGTTTTGTAAATTGATTGCTATTGACTAAACTGGTACAATGGTGTTCATAGAATTTTGCCAATAGCTCATATCAACTATATGAATTTGTATGCCATCCATGCAAGAGATGTGCATGCTGTCAAGACATAGTTAATTTCTCTCTTTGGCCTCAAAGATGATGGTAAAGCATGTTCATTAATTGTTTAATATGAGAGGTGCTTCATATAATTCAAATGATAGCACACAGCATTTATACTATCTAACCTGTGTCTGAAATGGTATCTTCTATTTGTCCCTAGACCAGATGTTTTATGTCCTCTTTATATTTACTTTTTTTTGCAAGGCAAATGGGGTTAAGTGGCTTGCCCAAGGCCACACAGCTAGGTAATTATTAAGTGTCTGAGGTTGGATTTGAACTCAGGTACTCCTGACTCCAGGGCCGGTGCTCCACTGCACCACCTAGTTGCCCCTATATTTACTTTCCTAAAAACAACAAGTCTTGCCTTATCCACAATACCCACAGATGAGAAAAGTTTCAAATCACTAGGAGGGGCCTTTATCTCTGATGATGTCCTGTGAAGGATTCAGTAGTTGTGAACTTTTGTGAACTGATACACTTTGGAGGCCCCAGGAAAGCTTATACATATATTTTTTAGATTCATATCTCTCCCAGTACCCCCAAGTATTAACATTTCTAGTTTCTTCATCAGGAGAATAGTTTTTTCTACCACTTCCAGATTCTATTGAAATAGTTACTTCCTTTTCCCTTCTATTCTTTTGCTTTTGAAGAATTGGTTACCATCTGCAGTGGATCTATCTTTTTTTTTAAGGTTTTTGCAAGGCAAATGGGGTTAAGTGGCTTGCCCAAGGCCACACAACTAGGTAATTATTAAGTTTCTGAGGTCGGATTTGAACTCAGGTACTCCTGACTCCAGGGCCGGTGCTCTATCCACTGCACCACCTAGCCGCCCCGAGAATAGTTTTTCTTAATAATGTTTTGTCCTTCATTTTCTAAGAAGACCATGACATCAGGGAGGTAATGCAATGATAAGCACGTGAGCTGGATTTGAGTGAGGGGTGCTGTGCTAAGTCACCAGTCTCACTTTCTCCTCTAGAACTATCTGGGTCCATTGGCCACTATGAATCAGGATAACTGGAGTGACCCTGGACTCAGGGCAATCAGGGTTAAGTGACTTGCCCAAGGTCACACAGCTGGTAAGTGGCAAGGGTCTGAGGCCGAATTCAAACCCCCATCCTCCTGAATCCAACGCAGTGCTCTATCCACTGTGCCACCTTTCTTAACCATGAACTGACAGTTTTAGTTTAGGATCCATAAGGATCTTCTGGAGCAATGACTAATAGAACACAAAGTAGAACTGTACCTTAATGGGGACCTTTACTTAGATGTCTACAGGATCAACCAGTAGACAAATGGGAAAGGTTCTCTGCCCTGTCCTTAACAAGATAAATAACTGGGTCAGGGAGAGTACAATGGATAGCCACACTCATTCTGATTTGGAGCAGTTAGTTATCAGTTGGCTAAGTTGTCCTGAAGTTCTTGGTCATAGGATTGTTTTTACTTCCCCTGCTTGAAATTCCAAAATTCTAATTTTTATGATAGATCAGTAGATTCTTCTGTCCTAGACCCAAAGTATTTGAAATCAAGATGAAAAGACAAGGAGCCATCTGTCCTGGTCCTAGCTTGTGTTCTAGGACTACGGGAGATGCTTCAGTTTTCAGTGATCTGGTTGCATAGTGAGTAACGCATATCAGTTTGCTTCCTTTATTTTGAGTAGTTCCCTTTTTCCAGATCATAAGACAGTGTGCAATTGAAGAGAGTTTACAGGAAGATAATATGGTACAGTAGAAAGTGGGCTGGATAAGTGGCTTGCCCAAGGCCACACAGCTAGGTAATTATTAAGTGTCTGAGACCGGATTTGAACCCAGGTACTCCTGACTCCAGGGCCAGTGCTTTATCCACTGTGCCATCTAGCCGCCCCTTGGTGTCCTATTCTGATTAAAAGTGTGAATATAAAATAAGAAGGCTGAATTGTGCCTTGTTTATCTATATGATAGCCCTTCCAGAACCTATCACATGTCATTGCGCAGGATTAAGTATAGAATAAGTGTTTGTTAAATGAGTAAAATAATGAGGATTGCCATTTATTCTTATCAGCACTGAGAAAAGACAGGAAGTGTAGAGTCAGTTATCAACTTGGAACATTCAACAGTATCACAAGTCATTAGGCATGATTGATGTGGACAGAGATAATTTTGGCTATTTTAAATGTTGTTGAGGAATGGCTGAGAAACCAGTAGAAATGTCTATTAAGAAGCTAGATGATCTGTAGTCTACCAGAGGCAATTATGGCAATGGAGCTTTAGTCTAATGGGTTGAAACAGATGGCCAGCTAGATTTGGTTTGAGAAGAGAAAAGAGAGATTGGAGCTCTATGGGCAACTTCATCCTTGTGGCACCTCTCCATTTCCTTCCAAGGGCCCCCAATGAAGAGAGCTCACTAGGTACCACTCAGACTGCCCCGAGGAAAGATATTGCCCTCCTTATTGCTGGTGAATCAGAATCAGAATCAGAACCGAGCGGGGGGTGGGGGGAGGCGGACGGATATTTAGTCAAGAGAAGAGATCTAAGAAGATTTGCTAGTTGTATTCAAGTATCAGAGTTTTCATATGATAGTTGCTAATAATAGAAATAGCTAACATTTGTATAATAGTTTAAAGTTTGAAAAATTGTTTTCATGCTTATATTTGATCCTCATAACTCTGAGAAATAGTTGCTTTTATTAGCCTCCTTTTACAGATAAGGAAACTAAGACAGGCAGAGGTTAGATGATTTGCCTAGGGTCACACAGCTACTACATGTCTGAAGCAGGATCTGATCACTCCAAATATAGCATTCCAAGACCTGAGTTTAAATCCCAACTAAGACACTAGCCACTATGCCATCTCACTGTCTCATGAAAGAAGGAATAAATGAAGCCTACTTTGCCTGACCCAGGCATGAAGAATTAAAAGTAGTGAGTGGAAGTTTCTGAGAGGCTGATTGCCTTAAGGAGTAATGAGTTCCTTTTCATCAGAGGGCTTGAAGCAGATGCTTAATGACCACAGCTAGGGGGTATGACAGAGGGATTTCAAATGTTCAGATATGTGTCAGATTAGATGACCTCTGAGGTCCCCATGACAGTCACTGCCCTCCTTACACCATCTGGATGCTGAAAGCATCCCCCATGCATGTCATCTTTCTCAGAGCTCTCCTGCACTCTGTGTCAATGGCTGCCATGTGGCAAAATTCATAGTAAATTATGAATCACTCATAGCTTCCCCATCCCTCTTAGGATATACTTACTTTTTAAAAGCAATCTCTGTGGTTTAATTTCAGATAACTTGACAAAGGGAAATGAAAATTTTCAGGTAGTGTAGGAATGAGGAATTCAGTGTCCTTTTAAAACTGAATACACTCAGTGACCTATTATGTCATCCTTTCTTGCTGGAGAAACTAGGGTCTATTGGTAATTTTACTTCATTTTTTTGTTTGCATGATTATGTTCTACAGCTAGGCTGTGAAGCATCCTTTCCTTTAGTTTTACAATATAGCATCTACTGCTGGTATCTGCACACAATAAATGCTCACCATATCAAATGAATGTATGGAAGGAGAGATGAATAAATGGATATAGATGTCAGATGGAAATAACCAAGCATATGTTTGGCAAGGGGAGAGAGTTAAAAATCCAAATAATTTTGAACATCAGTAAGCACTATAGATTATATAATTTTAAAATGATAACACTAAGATCTATAAATAAAATGTTTTAATGGAAATATACTAGAAAAGTTGACAGATTTAGAATCAGAGAAATTGAGTTCAAATTTTGACTCAAGTATTTATTATCTGTGTGACATTGGACAAATCACTTCATCTCTCTGAGCCTCAGTTTGTTCTTTAACAAACTAATTGGACTGGACCAGATGACCTCAAAGACTTTTGCTTCCTCTAAATCTATAATTCTAAATATGCCATAGATGAAACAGTATGATATATATCAGTATAATAGAACACTGAATTCACAGTCAAAAGATATGAGTCAGATTCCAAGCCCCCACTACTTTGTGACATTGAAAAGATCACAACCTTTCTAGGCATCAATTATCTCATTTGTAAAATGTGACAATAATCTTTATCATTACAATAATAATGATAATTATTTATATAAATAATATACTACTGATCTCATAAGTTTATAAGAGAAATGTATTTTTAGCCTTAAAGCTCTCCCTATTCTGTTATTATTTTTGCCCAACAATTTGTTTTTGTTTTTTTTGTTTTTCTTATTTTTTAATTTGTTTTTGTTTTAAAAGAGATATAGAGAAAATAGGGAGAGGATTATGAAAGAGAATGACTATCATTAAGGAGCTGGAAAGTAGTCAATTAATCAGTAACATTTACAAATAGTCATCTGCCAGATGCTGGGGTTGCACTGTCCCTACCCAAGGAGCTTAAAATCTAATTGGTGAGACAATATGCAAACAAATATATATTATATATATATATATATATATATATATATATATATATATACACACAAAGTGAGCTATATACTGAGTAAATAGAAGATAAATAAGGGAAGGTCCTGCAATTAAGGAAAACTCCCTAAAGAAAGTGGGATTTTAAGTTGAGACTTACAAGAAACTAGGGAGATCAGTAATTGGAGTGGAAGAAGGAGGGCATTCTAGGCACTAAGAACATCCAGAGAAAATGTCCAGAGTCAAGAGATGGAGTGTCTTATTCCTGGAATGTCACTAGATTGAAGAGTCCATCATAAGAAGAAAGCAGATTTTTTTTTCTTGACACTTAATATTGTCCATTGCATTTTTTCCTCATTTCCTCAGAGAGGGAAAAAGTATGGAAAATTTCAAACACTGAGTCTGAGACAACATGCTCTGGGGGGGAAAAGCTATGAACTAAGATCTGGATTTTGACTGAGCTTTGACATGTAGGAGCTTTGTGACAATGGACACAACATTTATCTTTACTGAGCCTCATTTTCCTCATCTATAAGGGGACTAAATTGTGTCTTATTTATCCCTATATCTCCTTTAGGGTGTATCACATAGCATGGCTCAATGTTGAATGAATGACTTTGAAATCTCTTAGATCTCTTCTAACTCTAATATTTTATGATGGGGGGATCCTATTTTTTTCCCTTTTTGACTTTAACTTAGTTCTTCTGTCTGTCTGCCCTATACTTTTTCTCCTTCACAGAATCTCAGAATTGACATGCATCATTGAATCATTTCTAACATCTGTCCAACAAGCCTTTGCTTAAAGACCTCCAATGAGAAAGAATTTACTACCTTTCAAAGCAGTCCAATCCCCCTTTGATTAATGTTTATTGCTAGGAAGTTTTTTATTTCTTTAAATTTAAAATATGAATGTCTCTAATTTCCTTTCATTTCAACTAGTTCAGGTAGTCTTTGGTAAAATGTATTATCCAAGGCTGAACACAGCACTCCAGGTAAGATGTGATAAGGGAAAATACAGTAGGACTATTGCTGCCCTATGCAATGACTCTTGATGCATTTCAAGTTCATTTTAGCTTTTGTAAAAAGTCTGATTTTTTTATGTGAATTCTTTAGTCAGACTTCCCCATCTTGTATTTGAAAGGTTTACTTTTTTAAACCTAAATATAAGATTTTTTTCATGAAATCGCATTCTAGTAGATTCAGTCTACCATCCTTAGACTGTCATGCCCTTTAAAGATTCTCATTCTGTCATTTAATATGGTACCATACCCTCATATTTAAGTCAATGCTTCAAAATCATGGAATGCAGGTAAGTACTTCTTTTTTTTTTAAACATTTTTTTTAGGTTTTTTACAAGGCAATGGGGTTAATTGGCTTGCCCAAGGCCACATGGCTAGGCAATTATTAAGTGTCTGAGACCGGATTTGAACCCAGGTACTCCTGACTCCAGGGCCGGTGCTTTATCCACTGCACCACCTAGCTGCCACCTGGCTGCCCCCTAGCTAAGTACTTCTTTATCCACCTAACCTATCTTGGGTTTCAGCTTATTAGTTATTTTGTTCTGATTTTTAAAGTTCAAAGGTCAATTCCTTTATGGAAAAAATGGAAATAAAAGAAAAGTTGAATAACTTTATCTTTCTCCACTGGTGATTTATTTGTAATTTCTTTGTAATTAATTTTATTCTACAACCACAGCCCATTCTGAGTTTTTACACTCTTGCAACTATTTTTTTTAGCATGATTATCTTCTTTATTTTTTAAAAATTTATTTATTTTGAGCTTAGGAAATAAAATAAACCATAACATAGTAGAATAGAAAAAAAATAATTGTATATGAAACTGAAAGCTTATTATATACTATTTGCTATTCCTTTAAAATATATAGCAAAGTTACCATGTAACTTTTATCCTTTTATTCTCTCGCCCAGAGATGGCTATTATTAGACATTTGTTTATGTGTATATGTGTGTGTGTGTATATTATATATATATATGTGTGTGTGTGTGTGTGTGTGTGTGTGTATAAAAACAATTCTAAACATTATTTTATTTATCATTTCTTTTTCTGGATGTAGATAGCATCTTCTTTCATATGCCCTTTGTAGCTAACAGGTATTTATAATAATCTTAAAGAATAAGCTCATGCTATTGTATTCATTCTCTTTTATCTAACCTTTTTTAAAAAATGTTTTGTACCTATATTTTAAAATATGTTAGTCTGCAAGTCCCATGTGCATTCATGATTTTCAGACATCCTGTCCCCAGCCCATCCCCTCTTTTTCCTCCTCAATGGTTTGTTTTTCTTTGTGTTTTAGAATTTCATTCTTCAAAGTTTCCTCCTCCTGGACTGATTTCCCACAATAGAATTTAAGTTCATGGGATCCTACTCCTTTATTGTCTGAAAGAGTAGCTCTAACCACCCCCCTCTCCATTTCCCTGATCCTCTGTTGCAAAAGTCTAAATGTTCATGGTAATTCATATTGCATGTATTCTGAATGTTGCATTGAGGGAACTTAGATGTTATGTCCCTCCTTAACATCATTATAAGATCCAAAAGGTTAAAACACTATTTCTCTAATAATTTTCTGTTTCCCCCAGTGTCTAGAGCAGTATTCCAACATATTAAGTGCTTACTGAATAGTTGCTCATTGGGTTGGGTAAGCATATATTGGGTATATATTAGACTAATGGAAATGGGGTTAAGTGGTTTGCCCAAGGCCACACAGCTAGGTCATTATTAAGTGTCTGAGACCAGATTTGAACCCAGGTACTCCTGACTCCAGGGCAGGTGCTTTATCCACTGCGCCACCTAGCTGCCCCATCACAGCAGTCATATATTTCTAACAGGTGCTAGATGCTTTCCCAGCACCTAGTCTACCATCAAGCATTGGATGCTTTTGAGTGAATCCATCTGTCTGTCCCAGCAGCTGAGGAGAAGCTGAAGGTGAAGCAATCTTTTCATTCCAGTTTCATGGGAACACTCTTAGAGGAGTATTCTTGATGAAACTGGTTTGTAGGGGATTTCCAGGTTTGCCCTTTTTAAAAACTACAGTGCCCTATTCTTAACCACAAACTCTCCCTTCCCTAGGCAGGGAGATTTCTCAGGTGCTTATCTGGTGTTGAATTCATAAATCCAAAGTATGTGCCAGTTCCCTTTGGGTGTGGATTCTTGGTAGAGGGCATGATACAAGAGGCAGGCCTTTTGTAGTGAGTACAATTCCAAGAAAATTCCTTGAAACCACCAATAAAACATGCTAAGACAAGGCTTTGAGCACATTAATTTGCATTGGGTTATATTGTCTTTGAATCTCCCAATACTTAACATAATTGTCTCCTTTTACAAAAATTATGATTATCTTTTGGTTTTACATTTCCTAGATTTCTTTCTGTACATCCTTCCTTACACTATCAGAGAGCTATCCCATATAACATTTTTTTAAAGTAAAAAAGAAAGCCAAGAAAAACAATTCGGCAAAACCACTTAATACAATGGAAAAAATCTGGCATCATATGCAGTATTTCACACTCATGGAAACTCCATCTCTGCAAAGGAGGGGAAATAGCCTTTCATGATGTAATATTTAATAGGATCATAGATTTAGAGTTGAAAGGAACCTTAAAGATTATCTAGGCCAATTCCCTCTTCGAACCAAAAAAAAAAGAAATGAGAGCCCATAAGGTTAAGTTAATAACAAGCTGGATTTCAATCCAGTTTCTAGGAATCTGAAGTCATATAGTAAGTACCATGATGCCCATTCAAGAACTCAATTATCAATTCTAAGAATTATCATTGTTGTAGATTATTTAGTTATATTATGAATTTTTAACATGTGTGTGTGTGTGTGTGTGTGTGTGTGTGTGTGTGTGTGTGTGTGATGGTCCTCTCTGGCAGTCTGGTAAAGCCAATGAACTCTTTCCCATAATATTGTTTTTAAATGTATACAAGATATAATATTACAGAAGAAATAAAGCATACTGAAATATAGGTATCAAAAAAGTTTTTAAAAATAAGTTCACAGCTAGAGGATAGAGCACCAGCGCTGAAGTCAGTAGGACTTGAATTCAAATCCAACCTCATAATTACCTAGCTGTGTGACCTTGAACAAATCATTTAACCCATTGCCTTGCCAAAAAAAAAACCAAACTGGGGGCAGCTAGGTGCCCCAGTGGATAGAGCACCAACCCTGGAGTCAAGAGTACTTGAGTTCAAATCTGGCCTCAAACACTTAATAATTACCTAGCTGTGTGGCCTTTAGCAAGTCACTTAACCCCACTGCCTTGCAAAAAAAAAAATACAAGTTCACGGATCCCCAGCATAACAGTCCCCCCAATCTAGAGTAATAACTTGCTGTTATACAGGGCTTGAAGGTTTGCAAAACACTCTTCCCACAATAAATCTATAAGGTAGGAAGTGAATATGTTTCTATTCTCATATCCATGTATACATTACACATATATAAATCCTTATTATTTTGGTGGAAAAGTTTAGACTGCATCAGATAACTAAGTTTCATTGTGGTCCCTGACTTCATGGAGCTTACAATGAACACAGGGATAAGACAGAGAAATAATACAATACCTAGTAATACATGAACTACATTGGAGAGGCACAAAACTTAAGTACTTGTTTTCAAAACTTTTGAAGAAAGTTGTTACCGATCCAGGGATGAGGAAAGACTTTTGAGGTGGTAACGTTTGAAATAAACTTCTCAAAGATGAAAAAGAAAAAGACATTCCAACCTTAGGCAATGGTATAAGTTAATCATGGCTTTCATTTAATGTTGTGATTTAGGTTTACAAAGCTCTTTTCTCACTCAGAGGCCCAGATATGTGGCAGAAATTATTGCATTTCACTGGAAAAATAAAAATATGTATAAGGGATTGAGATGATGTGCCTGAAAAAAAAATAAAGTGATCCCAGATTGTGGAAATTTCTTGAATGTTTGACATTATTGAGAGTCAGTGGAGATATTTAAGCAGAGGCAGATAGAAAAACTATTAGACCTGCAGCTGAAATATTCCATATGTATTATCTCTCCCATTCCAGTGTGAGCTCTGTGAGGGCAGAGACTGTCTTTTCAATTTTTCCCCCAGTGCTTACAGTGTCATGTAAATTTAAGAGCTTAATAAATGCTTTATTCATTCACATTTTCAAATTTATTCATATTGATTCCTCTTAGAATAATTGAGTAAACACTATATACTTATATACGCACATGCACATGTTCTTGTATTTTGCATTAGTATAACTGTGAATGGAGTATGTGTGTGTGGGGGGCAATATATTTATGTTGTGAGGGAAAGATAGAGGTGGAACCCATAATTCCTCTGACCTCAATTCACACTGTACATTGTGATCAGGGAAGAGAATACTCCTACATCATTATGTTCAAATGAATCATCAAAACTCAGAGAAGTCTTTTTAAAGCATTACATGGTCAAGTTGCACAGCTATGATAAGTTAATAGGTTGATGGATACAGTTTCTCTTAGCAATTCAGAGACTAGGACAACTCTGGGAGACTTGTTATGGACAATACCTTCCACATCTGGATGGAAACATAAAACCCCCAGAATTTGAATGAGCACTATGTTCACTTTTTAAAAATTTCTCTTAAATTTTTCCTTTCTATCCCATAGTTTTCTTTCTTTTCCCTTAGTCCTAATTCCTTATACCTAAAATAACTAATATGTAAACATGTTAAACACTAATTGTACATTTACAATGTTCACTCAACTGTTTGCTGCTGAGGGGAGGGGGTGGAAAAGAAGGGTGGAAGTAAATTGTGTAACATAAATGTGGATGAATGTTGAAAAACTTTCATGAAATATAATGAAAATTTCATGAAAAAATAAAATATCTATCAAAAAATAAGTTAAAAAGTTTTAGCTAAAGGAAAAGGAGTAAGACAATGCTATATGATGTCACCTTAATCATCAATTTCAGATATGCAGACAAGACCACTCTGATGGCAGAAAGTGAAGAGGAATTAAGAAGTCTTTGATAATGGTGAAGGAGGAGAATATAAATGCTGATTGGAAATTTAATATAAAAAAACTGGGGCAGCTAGGTGGCGTAGTGGATAAAGCACCGGCCCTGGAGTCAGGAGTACCTGGGTTCAAATCCAGTCTCAGACACTTAATAATTACTAGCTGTGTGACCTTGGGCAAGCCACTTAACCCCATTTGCCTTGCAAAAACCTAAAAAAACAAACAAACAAAAACCCCTAAGATCTTAGTGACTGGTCCCATTATTTACTGGCAGTTAGAGGGAGAAGAAATGCAAGTTGTGTCAGATTTTACATTCTCCGTCTCAAAGATCACTACAGTCATGAAATTAAAAGATGCTTACTCCTTGGAAGGAAAGCTTTGACAAATCTGGAAAAAAATGTCACCTTGTGGACAAATGTCCATAGATCAAAGCTATGTTTTTTTTCCCAGTAGCAATATATGACTGTGAGAGTTGGACAATAAGGAAAGCTGAGCATCCAGAATTGACACTTGCAAATTGTGGTGATGGAGAAGACTTTTTCAGAGTCTCTTGAACAGAAAGGAGGTCAAATCAATATTTAAGGAAATTAATTTAGGCGATTCACTAGAAGGGCAAATACCAAAGCTGAAGCTTAAATACTTTGGCTACATAATTAGAAGGGACTCACTGGAAAATACCTTGATGTTCTGAAAAATTGAAGGCAAAAGAAAAAAGGGATGACAGAGGATAAGATGAATAGTTAGCATAATGGAAACAATGAAGATGAACTTGGTCTTTGAGAGAATAGAGGATAGAAGGGCCTACTATGGTACATAGAATCACAGAGAGTTGACACAATTGAACAAAATATCAACAAAAGCCAAATAACAGAATTAAAGCATTAAACCAATGTATAAATATGATCCATTTTTATAAATTACCTCCTTTTAATACATTTGATTATTTCTTTGATAGAATATTGTGAAATAAAATGTTTTATTTGTCCGCCTGTTTATATGCTGGGCTTGAAGTTAGGAAGACCTAAGTTCAAATACAGTTTCAGTCATTTATTAGCTCAGTTTCCTCAATGGTAAATTTGGGGCAAAAATAGCACCTATCTTACACAGGAGTGGTGTTAAAGATAAAGTGAAATATAAAGTACTTTACCAATGCTTATTATTATTACTACTATTATTATTATTACTGTATTTTTCTAGTGATAGTCAATAACCAGTTCAGATGACATTGCTTTAAAAAATACATGCATTCACAATGCATAGTATTCTTTTTATCACTCTTATTTTTCAAAAAAGAAAGAGTATTTTAGCATGTAATAATGTCATGTTCTATGTAATTACAACCACACATTTTATTAATAAAAATAATAAATTAAAAATAATAAAGTCTATTGATAAATAAAAATTTTACATTAATTTGTATTAAAATACTCTTTCCACTAGGACAAATAAATAAATAAAATCTAAGCAAACCAACCTAAACCTACACAAAAACTTTTCTAGATTTTAGTGTAATAATCCAAACTAATATGTTTCTGATTTTTGTCTTCATCCCTACCACTATTATTCATCTACAGAATCAAGAATTTTAAAAAATTTATTAAGATTTTTATTATATGGACATGCTTTTCATTCCATATAATCACCATCATCATCATCCAGACTTGCAGACTTAATAATTTTTTGACTAGTAGTTGATAACTTAGTCAAAAGCAATTGTAACATTGGTGGTAGAAGAGTTTGCTGTAAAACCTGTAATAACTGAAAAGAGGAAAAGTACATATATGTGCAAAATTATTTATAGAAGCTCTTTTTTTGGTGGCAAAGAATTGGAAATTGAGGTAACGTCCATCAATTAGGGAATGGCTGAACAAATTGTGGCATGTGTTTATAATGGAATACTATTGTGTTGTGGTGTTCCTCCGTGTGTGATTAGCAGGATGCTCTCAGAGAAACCTGGAAAGACATGTGTGGACTTATGCAAAGTCAAATGCACTATATAGGAGAAGGTCTGTGACCTGAGCTGAGTTAGCTAGGGACCAGAATCAGTCAGGAAAGTGTTTCTGGCACCCAAACATCAGCCATCAATAATCACCAGCATGGTTTTCTGAAACAATCAAAAATAACTTTGAAAGACTTGTGATGAATAATGCTACCTATCCCCAGAGAAAGAACTGATGGTGTATAAATATGGATTTAAGCACACTTTTTTTTTACTTTCTCTGTTTTTCTTGAGGTTTTTTTATGTTTTCTTTCACAACATGACTAATATAGAAATATTTTGCATGACTACACATGTCTGGCCTATATTGAATTGGCTTCTTGATGGGAGGAAGGAAAAGAGAGAATTTGTAAGTTTTAAAAATGAATATTAAGAATTGTTTTTACATCTAACTGGGAAAACATTTAAAAAAAACTTACAAGAACTGCTGTGCCTACTCATGGGGAGCAGAGACATTGATCAAATGGTCCACACTTTTTTAATATTCATTTTGCCCTAATGATTCCTCAACAAGCTTTAATTTTTCAAGGAAGAACTGAACAGAATTAATATCTTTAAGGTTGGGTAACCTGGAAATCTCAGCTCTCTCTTTAGCAAGTTTATGTTTCTGTCTCTGTTCTTATGGATTACTTTGACATTGGGGTGTTCAACATGGATGTAGTAAACAATGAAAAGGACCCTGCATGTGGCCAGTGACAGTGCTTCTCCATGTGTGACCTACTAGGTTTCCTGCTGCTGAAGGTGGTAATTCTAGTGTTTATCTCATGGTTCATTTATTTAAATAATGTCTGCTGTCTTCATTATGACTATTAGTAGTCCCTAGCCTCCTGAGTTTTAAACAGTTTGATGTACAAAGAGACCCTAATGAGAAAGGGTAAATATAGCATTATAAAAAAAATTGGAAAAATGACTTGATTTCTTTTGGTGTTGATATCTAGGTCTTTTTCTTCCCTCAGCATGGCATCCTCAACCACCGAAGAACAGGGGAGTGCCTCCAGCAACTTCCTCCCCCAGAATTCCAGTAACTACATATCCTTAGACTTTGAACCCAACACAGAGTACCAATTTGTGGAACAATTAGAAGAACGATATAAATGTGCATCATGCCATTCTGTGCTTCACAACCCGCATCAGACTGGCTGTGGACACCGATTCTGTGAAAACTGTATCCTATCCTTGAGGTAGGAGAAGATCTGTGACATGAGTTGACTTATTCAAGGACCAGATACAATCATGAAGGAATTTCTTAGACCCAAACTTTAGCCATAGATATTCGCCAATATTCAGTTGTCTAAAACAAAATGGGGAATTTTTCCAGAACACTTCTTCCGGGACTTAAGTATTTTTTGTATTTATGAGTGAATTTGCATATATTTTACTGTCTTAAAATGGGGGTTTCACCTTTAGTTCACAAAATGCAAATTTGTGGAGAGTTGGCCAGGAATGGAGTATATATAGGGACAAAAGTTCTTGCTCCTCAGAATTCTCCTTTCTGTACTCAAAGTATAAAACTATGATAAGGATGGTTTTAACATGAATTAACTTTTGTAAGCAAAGAAGTTGTTGGTTTCTGGTTACCAAATCTCTTCTTGGTTTGGATCATAGCATTTTGGTGAATTTTCCTCTCTTCCTGGACTCTGAGGACCAAATTGTTGCCTTCTTTAGGGCTAGAAATGGGGAAATTCAGAATGATGCTTTTATGTTTGGCATATGACTATTTACCCAATAGGAAAATAAATACTATTAGCTTTTTTCTTTTTTCTTTTTTTGATTCTAGAGAATTAAATGCAGTGTCCATCTGTCCTGTGGATAAAGAGATTATCAAACCCCAGGAGGTAAGTGGGCAGTGCTTTGATATTTATTGATTGACTGATTGATTATCATGGTCTCAGTTTTATTCAGTCATTCAAAAATTAGCCAATTAGATAACATGTGCTTTAGAGTTTGGGACAAAAGATTGGGAGGCAAAGACTTTCTTAATATCCAAGTTCCCTTCAATGTCATTTATTTTTATTATGTCTTTCAAGCGACTCAAGTCCCTCAACTCTTAACAACAGGTCAGAGCACCGAGATGTATTGCAGTTCACTGAACATACTAAACTGACCCATATACACTCACAGTCTGCCCTCCACCCCTACCCTAGAAGACATGTACACTATTACTTCCTAGAGATGGAAATTCTGCTATTGCTAACAAAAGTAGGTCAAGGAATGCAGTATTGTCATCATACCTCCCTTACTTACTCCATGCCCCCCACCCCAATACAGTGAAGTCATGCACTAAGTATAATTATCATGATTTTATTGTATTGATGGTTGTTACAAGGAGTCAAAAGACTTGAATCAGTCATTTATTACCTATGCAACCCTGAGCAAGACAGTTCCTCTTCTTGGCTCCTCCCAGTGTCCTTTTCAGTAAAATAAGGGGTATAATTAAGATGACTGTCACCATCAATACAATAAAATTTGTGATTAAATCTCTCCATAAGTGAGCACTGATCCAGGTCCCAGAACTTTCTTCCCTCTTCCCATCAGATCTAAAATGACTTTCCTTGTAGATCAGTAGAATAACTGTAACATTAAGGAATACAGATAATACAATCTAGGGGGAAGTCACACAGCACAGAAGTAAGGAATTTCCACCAGATTTTAGAGCTCAATGTTATCTTAGGACTCATTTCATCCAATTCCTTCATTTTTATAGATCCTAGGGATTCAGTGATTGGCTCAAAGACATGCAACCATTGAATGTGGTAGAATCAGATCTAGAATTTTGTTTTCTGAGTCCTGTTCTGTTGCCCTTTATATGATGCTATGCTGTACCAGAGATGGATATATGTTTATGTGTGGATGTTTATGTAAATATGTGTTAGTAAATGAATATGTAAAAGACTTCCAGATTCCACTGTAGTATAAGATTTTCAAACAATTGGCATTCTTTCTCCACCTCATTGCCATTCCTATGTGCAGTAACTGGATTGTTAATCCCTAAATACAGCTAATTTTGCAGTATAATTTGGTTTATAAATACTGAAATTTTATTTTGTCTTCCTTTGGATCTGCATTTGGTTGAGTTCATTGTTTCTCAGAGACTCAAAAACTGTAAACCTTAAAAAATATAGAATTAAAATAAATGACAGAAAATATAGGTTAGATGTGAAGTCCCTGGGATTTACCATTAAGCATAGTTGGAAGCCATTATGATAATGATCACACCAAACTGAGGGAGATCAGAATACTTATACAGCAATTAAGGGAAGGAGACAGAGTATATATAACAATAGGAAAAACCTTAAATTTCCATGGAGACCATCCTATTAAGTTGATCATCTTTATAAAAATGCTTTCTGTTATCTCTTTCTTGACTAGTCTTCCAACATCCAGTTCACATAAAATGAAAGCTGAATATTGATCTAAAGAAATCAACCTTTTTACCAATAATTTGGTTTTGAAAAACTCATTATTATTATTTTATTATTATTATAATTACACTTAGACATCCAATCCTTCAACCCATACCTATTTTTTCCCCAGTTTTGTAAAGCAGCTACTGGGGAAGCACAGACAAAGTAACCTACTAAACTCTTAGAGAACCTAGTAGGACATATATGTTGTTTGTAGAAAATGGGAGGATTGAAGCCGAAAGGGGTTTCATTCTTTGATCTGAAAACATTCTCAAAGAATTAGAAATATGTAGAAATATGAAGTTCAAGAAGCATTGTACTGAATTTTGTGCAGAGGTAGCAAAGAATTTTGGTTAATGTTCCCCTGTGGTTTAAGTCTTATGGAAGGACATTGAAAGGCAACATAGCAAAATTAATATAGTCTAACTTAAGTACGTGTATTCAGGGATGCTGATTTGTTAGGCAAGGTAGTTCATCTGGGAGACCTCCCTGAATAAGTTGAGTAAAGTATTGAACAGAGAAAGGAGTTTGGATTGACAGAAAGGAGAGTTAAAAGACTTTCTACCTTTGTCCTACAAAAATTGCTTTCTAAAGTCTTGATGCTGCCCTAAGCACTAGTAGATGCTCATATATGTGAGTAAGGTAAAGGGCTCTTAGACAGGAAATATCACTTCACCCACAGCCCCACCTCCTGTGAGATTTTGAGGTCAAGTTCACAACTAGGTTCCTCATGTAACAGATCTCTGGGCATAGGGTTACCCAGCTTCTACAATAAAAGCTCCATCAGAGCAATGTGTCTGTGATAGATTTTTTTCAGTTTTGTGATGAGTCAGAGTTTTCCTTTCAAGGAAAGAAAAATGTTCCTGTTCAATTAGTTTTCAAACCTCTGACTGGAAGTTTCCATCTATGGATTTAGCTTATATCCCTTCTCCTTTGAAGTGTCTGATGGCTAAATTATTGTCTTCATTAGCCTACACACACACACACACACACACACACAGCCCGCTTTTCTTTCAGGTGTTTAAAGATAATTGCTGCAAACGAGAAGTCCTCAACTTACAGGTGTTTTGCAAAAATGCTCCTTGCTGTGCTGCCAAGATGATTCTGGGGCGATACCAGGTGAGTCTGAGATAATCTGCCTTTAACTCACATTAAGGTTCTATCTTTAAAATCCTATGGGGCCCCCCAACACAGTAACAGATGTTCTATAAGAGTCTTTGTTCTTTCTATGAGCTTTCTATAGCTGAAGATAATACTCAAGTAGACTGAGAGAGTTGGTATGTTTATTAAAGAAAGGCCATTATAAGGGAAGGATTTGCATAAAGTACAAATGGAGGAAATGGTGCATTTGGTGTGTGGGTGTGGGTGGTTGGGTTTGTGGGGTGGGGGAGCCCAAAGTAAGTTTCTCTTGGAGGTTTCACTTCAAGCTGTCACTCGATTTCACTTTTCCATTTAGCTGAGGAGACATTCTGTTGAATAGAAACCTCAAGCAGAAGATGTAATGGTTTTATTTTGGCAGGTCTACATCCGGTACATGCACAGAGTAAATAAGTAATAATATTAGTGTCTCTAACATTTAGCAAACTGCTAGGAGATGGTTGAAACTTTTCTTTTCCTCAGACACATGTCTTCCCCATGTTTCATTCATAAGATTCATTTCTTAGTTCTATTGTTATAATTGTTTAGTCATTTTTCAGTCATGTCCAACTCGACTCCATTTGAGTTTTTCTTGACAGAAATGCTAGAGTGATTGTCCATTTGCTTCTCCAATTTGACTTACAGATAAGGAAATTGAGGTAAACAGAGTAAAGTGACTTGCCCAGGATCACACAGCTAGTAAATGCCTAAGGTCAGATTTGAATTCAGGAAAATGAATCTTCCTGACTCCAAGACTAGCACTATGTCATCTCCTCATTAGTTAGAACTATCTACTAAATTAATAATTAGATATTTATCATTTTTAAAAACTTCTAGATATGATGACAATTACAAATCATTATTGTCCCAATGAATGCCTCTCCCAGCAAGATCAACTAAGGAAAAAGAAAGCAAGCCATTTAATGTCTTGAGATATAATGTTGACAAAGAAACAACTTTTATTTTTTTATTTTTTTTAGGTTTGTTTTTTTTTTGCAAGGCAATGGGGTTAAGTGGCTTGCCCAAGGCCACACAGCTAGGTAACTATTAAGTGTCTAAAACTGGATTTGAACTCAGGTACTCCTGACTCCAGGGCCAGTGCTCTATTCACTACACCACCTAGCTGCCCCCCAAAACAGCTTTTAATCCTACTCACAGGATTACCTAGAAAAATTCTTGTAAGGTATATAAGGAAGATGATAGTTATGCCAACATCCACCAAAACTTTGATCCAGTCTTGGTTTGTTAGGCAAGTCACCTAATCCCGTTTGCCTCAATTTTCTCATCTGTAAAGTGAGCTGAAGAAGTATCTAGTATCTTTGCCAAGAAAACCCCAAATGTGGTTAGAGAGTCAGAAACAACTGAACAACAACAAAAATTTTCAAATCTGATAACAAATTTGATTAAGAACTCTTCCCCTATGCTTTTGAAAAATATCTTCCTCCCTAGCACCTAGTATATTTCTTAGTACCAACAGATATTAATTGAAAAATATTTAGATGTAAATTATATATCTTTACTTTCCTCTTCTTTCCTAATTCTCTAATTTTCTCCTCTAATTCTCCAAAGACAGTTTTTACATTTTCTGCCAAAGTAGCTCCTCTTTCTCCTTCTTCCCACTATTTACCTTTTTTTTTTAGCAGAAATGGCTTTTGACTTTAAAAATGATAGAATTAGAGGTGGCAGGTCCAAACACAGAGGTAGCATATAATTTCATCAGACTGTTATTTCCCATATGACTTCAAGTAGTTCTTTTTATAGAACTAGAGAGAACAATGAATAGAGGGCTGAATCTAGAGTTAAAAAAAAAAACCCAAAAACCTGAGTTCAAATTCAGACTGTGTAATTTAATTTGTCTCAATTTCCTCAACTATAAAATTAAAGTTAAAAAGAACACCTTCTCACAGGGTTGTTGTGAGGATAAAGTGAGATAATATTGGTGAAGTGCTTAGCACAGTACCCAGTGCAAGGGCTTAAATACTTTTGTTCTTTTCCCCCCACTAGGATGATCCTTGTGTGTTTTCTCTCTATATTGATGCTAATTAATTGAAAATATAGTCATATTTGTATGTGTTTTAGGATCACCTTCTACAGTGTTTATTTCAATCTGTGCAATGTTCTAATGAGTGCTGTCAGGAAAGAGTCCTTCGAAAAGATTTGAAAGATCACCTGGACTTGTATTGTCAGTTTCGAGAGGAAACATGTCCATATTGCCAAAAGGAAATAGTGGTAATCAATTTACAGGTAAGACTGAATAATCTGAATAATTGTAAAAGAATAGATACTACACAAAGAACACATTGCTAAACCCAAAATTTCTGACTTTAAAAATCTATCCTTTTTTGGGTTATACAGCTGTTCTATAGAATCAAAAGATTGCAAAATATAGAAAGACTTCTAATATAAACTCCTCAGTTTGCTCCTGGTAACAAAAAGATGTTCTTTCTTTGGACAGACGTATTTCAGTTCTAATTCACTTAAGAAGCAGAGGCATATATCCGTGGTTATGGGTAATGTGACATAAATAGCAATGAGCTGTTAAAATTTTTGAATGTACTATATAAGGTTTCAGCTACCAAATTGCAATAGAAATGGGTCTTTTTCAGATGAACTTTCCAAAACATTTTCATTGATGTGTTCCTCTGCATCATGGTGGCAGTGTGGCTGAAAACAATTATCACCTCCCAAAATGGGAACCCTCACTTAACCATTTCCTAAAGTTTGATACCCCTTGGCATTGTGCTGTCCATCACTGAGCCAATAATTCTAATTTTAAAATCATAAAATATTTGGGAATCATACCTTTTCCTGGATCATCAGATTGTTTTGAATCAATGTTGATTTAATATTTAGCAAAAGTATAAAATACTATTGTTATTAATTTTTATTTCAGAACCTTCAGAAAAGACCACAGCAAATACTCTCTGATTTTCAAGAGTTTCCACTATAGAAAAGAAAATTAGAAATTTTTAAATACCACACACAATGAGACTTCTCTTTCTAACCTCTACTAAAAATAAAAGACAGCCTTTACATATTTTGTTTTCCTTTCATCACCTATTTTGTTTTTCAGAATCACAAGGAAAAATTTTGCCCTGACTACCCTGTATCTTGTCCCAATAATTGTTTACAGATTATTCCAAGAACTAAGGTATTGTAAATTAGTCATTTGAGTACATTTGCTAAAAACTTTTAGCAGTTTTCAGTATTGTAGAGTTGATGGTCCTAGAGATATAATTTAATTGTTGGGACTAGTCTTCCCACTTCTCTGTGATTTTCCTCCCTTCTGTAGTCCTAAGTATTTTTTTTCATCATAGTCTTACCCTTGCAAGCTTAAGCATCAGCTTTTTTTTCTTCCTGTCATTCATCCAAATATCTGTCTCTTCCTTTTCCCCCTACTGGCCAATCTTTGCCTCCCTAATTTTTAAGGGTATCTATTTCCATATTTCTATGAATATGATTTCATCAATGGGGGGGGTTACTTCATTGTTTTAACCCATTTATACTATCTTCTCCTCTGTAAATTCTGTCTTTTTACTCCCCTAAATCTTCCATGGTAGTTGACTCATTGGGCAAAGTCCTTCCTCAATTCCTCTCGACACTGGACCCAAACTGTCTTTGTTGGTTATCCCTGACTCAACTCCTTATCCTGCCATACACCTTTCTGATGACATCTGTTATATTGACTTTCCTGCATTTAGTTCTTCATATATTGAAGACTTCATTGCATCATGCATTTCTCCATTGCTCTTTGGATGACTGGCAACTTTGATTCTTCTGACACTGTGATATGATATGACTCATGACCATAAAACATCACTAGAAGACTATTTATATTAAAAATAAATGTCTAAGGGCAGTTAGGTGGTGCAGTATATAGAGCACAGGCCCTGGAGTCAGGAGGACCTAAGTACAAATCCGGTCTCAAACACATAATAATTACCTAGCTATGTGACCTTGGGCAAGTCACTTAGCCCCATGGCTTCACAAAAAATAAATACACACACACACACACACACACACACACACACACACACACACACACACTCTTAGAAATCCTAAATGCTGGGTGGCTAGGTGGCGTAGTGGATAAAGCACCGGCCTTGGAGTCAGGAGTAACTGGGTTCAAATCCGGTCTCAGGCACTTAATAATTACCTAGCTGTGTGGCCTTGGGCAATCCACTTAACCCCATTTGCCTTGCAAAAACCTAAAAAAAAAATCCTAAATGTATCCTGTAACTGTACCCATTTCCTCAATTCCTTGAATTTTCTGGATAGCTGTTCATGATATTGCCCTTGATTTCACTATCCAGCAGAAGATCTGGCACTTTGTACTTAAGTAATTGATTGATTGGTGCTTTTATCCCCATCACCATACCACATCAAAATTCAACCTTCATTAAGACCTAGTTCAAGTCTTACCTACTTCATTAAACTCTTCCATGTAACCAAATGATCTTCGAATTCCTATAGAATATGTGCCACCCAAAGGGCTCTTAACATATACTATATTTTGTTATAGGTATGGGTTATAGTTATAGGTATGGGTTATAGTTATAGGTATGGGTTATAGTTATAGGTATGGGTTATAGTTATAGGTATGATTATAATTATAATCATAATGACATTGAGAAGATCTTGAATTCTCAAAAGCAGTGTCAATAGCTCATGTAAGTCCTACCAGCTAGTACAGGCCTGTTGACAATTGGATACTACCCTAGTTGTTAGTAGTCTAGGCCCACTTAAATCAATTTATATTTATCTATCTGTATTTAGATTATATCTTTCTTTCTTTCTATTTGCTGAATAGAAATAATTAACCATAAAAGTATGCCACTGTGTGTAAAGCTCCTTGAAGGCAGGAACTGGTTTTTGCATTTCTTTGTATTTCCAGCATGGAGTGAGAGCCTGATCCATCATAACTTAATAATGCTTGTTGAGTGATTCATTGGAGTCGAATCAGTAATGTATTATTATAGCTTGGAATTCTTCATATTCACAGGTTGGTGAACATATTACTGTGTGTCCTGAGGTAGAACAAGAATGCCCCTATAAGCATTATGGTTGTCCTGTAAAGGTATGGAAATTAATACTTTTTAATTTGGCTCTCTCTGCCACCTTCTAAAACTATGCAATTTATTTCACAGTCCTTGATGGTATTTTTGCATGCAATCTAAAAACTGAGGCTTCCATTTAGGGTCCAGAATAATCTCCTGAAGTTCTGGGAATATAGCAGTGATAGTCATTCACAGCTTTGACTCCAATTCTCCTGGAATTTCTTGAGTTTCTTACAATAAATTGATTCCCATGTGTGCAGTATAATTTTTCTTGAAATAATTTCCATTACAAAATCATGTAGACAATAAAAAGATTCAATTTGTCCAAAAGAATCTTTGAAACCTAGTAACTGGAAACCTTAGGTATCAGTGCCTACTGTCTTTAAAAAATTGTCCCTGAATACAACCCTCAACCTCTGGTTGTGATGAAAACAATTTCAGAAAATCCTCTTTGAAAAATGCTCTAAAACAGAATGACTGAGAATGACTAATTTATTTGAGGTCTGAGTACAAATATTATGTTTGTTTTATCTCTAAGTTATAGTTACTCTCAGTTTTGTATCCTGATTAGAAGTAGTAATCACACAGAAAAACTATAAAATCATTCCCTTTGGATTGGAAATTTGTTTTTTTTTGTAATAGTTAAGTTGGGCTGAAATAAAAAAATCAGGTGTGTTTTGTACACATCAGGTAATTAATGAATAAATTGCTCAGGTCCTTGGTACAAATTTAATAGATCTAATCCACAAAGTAGATAAATTTTTAGAGATAATGTTGAGTTCAGTGTAGCTATATGAGGTACAAAAGGCTTGTGACCTCAGTGAAAAGGAAAAATCCTTAGACATTCCATTAATGATCAAATCTTTTTATCTTCCCCTTTAGAGAGCCTACCTTTGTCTTTTGAGATTGTCACATATTATAGTGAATTCACAGAATTTCAAAGTTATAAGAGACTTTAATAATGATTTAGTCTAATCCATGAACTAAAGAGTCCTTACTAAACAGCATGTCTCACAAGTGGTTACCTGGCATTGACCTGAAGATTTTCAATGAGGGGGAACTCACACTTCCTGAGGCAGTCCAGTCACCTTTGGATACCTTCAAGTTATAGGAAGCCTAAATTTGTTTCTTTGCAGCTACCTATTGATCCTATTTTGATCTTCTGTAGTCACTTTCCTTCTGTTGATGAGAGTCAGCTATAGAATTGCACCCTCCCCCTCTCCTTCCCTTCTCCTTTATTAATAAAAATATTTGGATAATTGAAGCAGTTAGGTGTTACGGTGGCTAGAGCACTGAGCCTGCAATCAGGACTTAAGTTCAAATTCCTCCTTAGACAATTACTAGGTGTTTGACCCTGAGAAAATCATTTAACTTCTGTCTGCATTAATCCACCAGAGAAGGAAATGGCAAATCACTCTAATATCTTCACCAAGAAATCCTCATCACAATTGCCTGTCTCTGTTCCAGGCTTGTGATCTGTTTACTAAACTCATCTACTACTTCTTTCTATCCATATGGTCTATAGTATATTCATATAATAAAACTGCTTTTATATATGTCTCCATTGAACTTCACCCAAACAATCTCACCATTTTTTCCTCTCTGACTTTTGGATCTCATTGCAGGTTACCTCCTTAGTAAACAATACTTCCCATATCATCTTTCAGCTATCTTTTTTCTTTTGAATTTGCTGCATTCATCCAGATCTATATTACAATAATGTTTATTCAGCTCAAAAAGTCTTATTGATACCTTTGAGATCAGATTTGCTCCTTTGCATTGGGACCTATTGTTCATCTTGCTTGTTGCAATATTTGGATATTTGAAGCCATTCATTTTATCCTTGACTCCTTTTCTCTTTGTTTCCTATGAATATCTGGGAATTTCAATAGTTATTTGTCCCCTTATATAGTAGCACCTCTCTATTGTGTCTATATTTTCAGCTAGATAGAATCAGGAAAATGGGAATCTATTCTCTGGCATTTGGAACTCACTAGCTGTGTGACCTTGGACAAGTCACTTCACCCTGATTGTCTCACATCCAGGGCCATCTCAAGTTGTCCTGATTCATATCTGGCCACTGGATCCAGATGACTCTGGAGGAGAAAGTGAGATTAGTGATTTAGCACAGCCCCCCCCCCCACTCAAATCCAATTCATGTGTTTGTCATGGCATCACCACCCTGATGTCATAGTCTTCTTTGAGAACAAAGGAAAAACATCATCATTATTTTCAGCCACAATCCAGAAATGCAAATCAAAATGCAAATCACATTTTCAGACATGATATTCTTAACCAGTTGTTTATGTCCTATTATGTTGATATATCTCTTGCCTTCAGTGAGTAGCAAAGATTAAAAATACTTCTAGTATTGCTGATGTAATTTAACAAGATACTATAATCTTTGGCAATACTTTTTTCGATTCTATCTATACTTATAGTCATATAAACTACCAAAAATAGATAACAAGTCCTGGGATGTTCTCTGCTGTTACAACATCCACAAATGGATGTTCCAGTTCCCCAGTATTATAAAACTACCAGTGCTCATCTCTTTTTTTCTCTGATTCCAATTGGATGATTTCCCATTTGATAATTCTTGGGGATCTACCTCATCAATCCTTGGAGATCTTGCAGCTGTTGTCATCCTTAAATTACTGAACAGTGTTCCCCATTCTTTTTTTAATTTTATTTTTTCCAATTATATGTAAAGAGTTTTCAGCATTCATTTTCTGTAAGATTGAGTTCCACATTTTTCTACCTCCCCCTCTTCCTTCCCCTCTCCTCTCCCTATGACAGAGAGTACTCTTAAATAAGTTATATATACATGTACAATCAAGTTAACATATTTCCAAATTAGTCATATTGTAAAAGAAGAATCAGAACAAAAGGGGGGGAAAGCATGAGAAAGAAAAAAAACCTAATTTTTAAAAAGTGAAAATAGTATGCTTTGGTCTGCATTCAGACTCCAGTTTTTTTCTCTGGATGTGGATGGCATTTTCCATTCATTACCAGGCTTTTAGAATTTTCTTTGATCAATGTACTACTGGAAAGAACTAAGTTTATTATAGTTGATAATCACATTGTTGCTGTTGAGATGTACAATGTTCTTCTGGTTTTACTCACTTCATTCAGCATCAATTCGTGTAAGTCTTTCGAGGGTTTCTGAAATCCAACCTGCTCATGATGTCTTACAGAATAATAGTATTCTATGACATTCATATACCACAGTTTGTCCACCATTCCTAATGGATGGGTGTCCCCTCAATTTTCAATTCTTTTCCACTACCAAAAGAGCTGCTACAAATATTTTTGTACATTTGGGCCT
This sequence comes from Macrotis lagotis, assembly GCF_037893015.1. NCBI lineage: Eukaryota > Metazoa > Chordata > Mammalia > Peramelemorphia > Peramelidae > Macrotis > Macrotis lagotis. Next base: position 113,052,680 of record NC_133659.1, read on the forward strand.
TTTCCTCTTTTTTTATGATCTGTTTGGGAGACAGATCTAGTAGTGGTATTGCTGGATCAAAGAATATGTAGAGTTTTTTATAGTGCCTCTCCATTCTTAAAAAAATTTCAGATTTTTTCATATATCCTGAAATTAGAAGAGGATCTTGCCTTAAAGCAAATGAATAAACAAACTCTGCAAGTGAGCAAAGGCATTAAGACTATCCTTAATGAAAAATGTCCCTATTTTCCAATTTCTGAGGCTTATTGACTGCTTTTTTCTCTTCATTTTTTTTCTCTTAAGGACAAAAGGATAAATCTTAAGGAACATGAGAATTCTGCCTTGAGAGAACACATGCTCCTGGTTTTAGAAAAGAATTCCAAATTAGAAGAACAGGTAAACTTTAAAATGTAAATTTAAGATACAAATTAGGATTTACCTTTTTTCTAAAAATCCTTAAATATTTGTATTTTGCTGTACATCAAAACAAGATAACTGGAAACGTGTTTTTCTGTGAAGTAATTGTTTATATTTTTTTTAAAAAACTGCCAACAAGGACAGCAAAGGAATTATGAGCAGGGTTTTTGTTAGGTTTTGAGTTTTTCCCCTTGAAAAATCTACTGCTGGATATGTACATGACCTGATTAACCAGGTTTAGTTCTGTTTCAGGTCCAGGGGATGTCATTTACCAAAATCAAGTCGAGGACCACATCTTTCTCTAACTGTAGGAAGAGACAGAATTTTTCCATCTTGAGTAAGCTTAGTATTATTTGATAAAGCCTCAAACTACCCATGTTAACTCCCCACAAAATTAACTAGGACCTGAATTAAATCAGGCAATGAACAATAGATTAGAAACAAACTGCTGATCATATGGCATAAAATGAGCTGCTTTGTAAGTTTTTCTTATTACTTTGTGTACTTTGTAGGATAATGGGGAAAAACCACTGGCTTACAATGAAAAGATCTGGTGTCAAGGTTCAGCTTTATTACCACCTACCTGCATGCACTTGGACAATAATTTAGCCTCTCTTAAGTCTCAGTTTTTCTATCACTAAAATAGAGATAACAAATAATATTCTGCCTACTTCAGAAAGTTGAAAAGATCGAATGAAATTTATTTGAAAGTGCTTATAAAATATAATGCTATACAAATATAAGGTTTTATTATTTTTGCATGCCTTATCTCCTTATCTAGATTATAAACATTCTTGAGAATTTAGGCTTTTGTCTTGTGCTTTTATATTCTATATAGCATCTAATGTGGCAATTTTATGTAGTAGTTATTCCCTAGACAAATATAGAATGAATGAATTTAATACCAGTCTTATAATTCTTGGATTAACGGTTATTGCTACTAGAGGTACTACGTTTCAATATCATTGTCTTAAATTTTAGAAAAAGATCTTATAAAATTTTAGGAAACACTGCAAAATTGCCTTTTTTTCCACTATTACTTTATATTATTTATTTTAACTTAAACATTTTAAATGGCTTGATTTTTTTCATTATTCTAATTTCTTTTATTAGATTTCTGACCTCCACAAGAACTTAGAATTAAAAGAAAACAAAATTCAACAGTTAAATGAAACTGTGAAGAAATTTGAAAAGGAGTTTAGGCAGTTTGTACAGCTATTTGGCAAAAATGGTAATTTGCTGGCAAGTACTCAGGTGAGTTTCTATCCTTTCAAAATTTGTTTTTCCTCTCATTTGCCTACAAAGTGTGATAATAACTATTATGATCTATTGGACCAATAATATTCTCTTATTCCCAGAGTCACTGCAAGGATATGTAGTTTTATGTTGTACAGTCAATAAAGTGAAATTAATTCCTTTGAAAATGCTATAGTCTTTCTAAAATTCCTAAAGTAAAGCTAAAATGACATTTTACAGTTCACAAATGTCAATGAATTATTAACGGATTCCCACTGTCTACTGAATTTATCATATATTTGAAAATATTTAAGAAGTTGGCTTACATATATGTCCAAATGTAGTTTAAGCAGAAAGGACTGCTTCCATGGAGTATAGCTCATATACCTAACTAGGTAAGAAAGAACACAATTGGGTTATAGTTTCTTCCACAAAAAAAAAAAAAAGATTTTGGACTACATGATCTCAAAGCAAAGCTATTGTGAGGCTTAATTGATGGCAATAGAAGGGAAGCACTTTGCAAACCTTAAAGTGTAATTTAAGTGCAAATTAGTATTATTTGTTAATAAGCCCTCAAGCCCTCAGACTAGTAATGACTTCATTCTCTGAATTTTCTATTGAAGCTGAGCTCAAGCAAATATATAGAGAGACAGAGAGGTGTACTACTAAATTTTTATCAACAGAGCTTTCTGAAAAATATTTTAAAAAGTACTTACATACACTTTTAAGTTTAATCTGCATTATTAAGACTTTCTTAAATCTAGAAAATCAACAAGAAAAAAACATGATTTATTTGTAGAGCTCACCCTTCTTTGCAATGTATCTTTTAACTCTAAATACTGTGATCCATTTGTTTTGGATTCTATCTATTCCTAGCACTGTTATGAATAGAATGGAAGTATGCAATTGGAGTGGGAGGGAAGGAAGAGTGAGGGTTACTTTGAAAAATCATGAATATCGATGAATCATGGTAAGACACTGTATATTTTTGAAGATTAAATAAAATGGTTTACATATAAAACTAAATTACTATACACAAGGTAAATGGTATAATGAAAAAGGTGCTAGATTTGAGTTCAAGCTCAAACATTTGCTAACCTTTATCCTATGGGAAAGCAATTTAATCTTTGTTCCTGAATTACCTCCTCCACAAATTGGACTATTTCTATTAACCCTTAGAATTGATGTAAAGAACAAACTTTACTATATGTATGTGTGCTATATATGTGAGCTATTTTATAGAAAAGAATATTTTTGTGGAATATAGGTGATGGCAGTAAACCTATCCAAGGAAATGGAATAAACCTGGAATATTGACTGAAATTCTCTTTTTTTCCTCTCTCTTTCAAATTTTATGAACCATATTACACTTGAAGGTTCTTGCCAGTCACATTGATAAATCTGCTTGGTTGGAAACACAAGTAAGGGAGTTATTAGAGGTGGCAAACCAGCAGCAAAATAAATTTGATCTAAGACCTCTGATGAATACAATTGAAACTATAAAGCAGAAGATCACTCTACTGGAAACCTATGACCAGAGACTGGGTATGTTGATGTTTTATTTATTGCTTTTGGTTGTTTTGGAAACTAGGGCCAAATTACTTTGAGTTTATGAAACAGAGGTAGATAGGTGGCAGAATAGATAAGAATGCCAGAAAGATGCACATTTGACTCTTGACTTAGACTAGGTTTATCTTCTCTCAGCCTCAATTTCGTTTATTGTAAAATGAGGATAGTAATAGCAATTGCCTCTTAAGGTAATTGTAAGGATCAAATGAGATAATAATATATATGTTAAGCACAGTGCAAAATTCAAGTTGTTATTATCAGAAACAATTAAAAATAATCCAGACAAGACAAATCAAAAACTACTGTCCCTAACTATGATTAAAGCAAAACATAAAAAATGTATTGCATCTGGTGTGCATGAAACTGGATAATATTATAAAAAGTAAGATCTCTATAATTAGCTTCCACTGGTCTAGAGAAGGCAATGGATGTAGAAACGGGAGTCAGAAATGAGGGAATAAAGTGGATGGTAGGTGGCAGTTGCCAATATAAAGGATAAAAAAAATGATTGCCTTGAACTTTTTATCCAAATCTTTGAACACCCTATTCAAGTTGTACTGATTGAGTCTTGAGCACAGTCCTCTCAATCCCCAGCTTTCTGTAACACAGAGAAAAAGCAGAGACTTTTTGTTTTGTTTGGGAATTTTGTTTTTATTTATTTTTAATAACTTGTTGGGCAAGTGAGTCATTGAAAAATAACAATTCAAATCATCTGGTTTTGGTCTTTGTATACATAGAGTTCATGTTCATTGTGTTAGATTTCAACTACATTTTGGATGAATTCTTATGGCAGCTTTGTCTAAGGGGAAATTTGGCACTCTCTTTTCTTTGTAGTCACTTTGGAAGGCCAAACTAACAGACATGATGCCCACATTAATGTCCATAAAGCCCAGCTGAATAAAAATGAAGAGCGATTTAAAATGTTAGAGGGTACTTGTTATAATGGCAAATTGATATGGAAAGTGATGGACTACAAGATGAAAAAAAGAGAAGCAACAGAAGGACGCACAGTGTCCATATTCAGCCAACCTTTTTATACCAGCCGCTGTGGCTACCGACTGTGTGCAAGAGCCTACTTAAATGGGGATGGTTCAGGAAAAGGGACACATTTATCACTGTATTTTGTGGTGATGAAGGGAGAATTCGACTCATTGCTGCAGTGGCCTTTTAAGCAGAGGGTTACCATGATGCTTTTGGACCAGAGTGGAAAAAAGAACCACATTACAGAGATCTTCAAAGCTGACCCCAATAGCAGTAGCTTTAAAAGACCTGATGGAGAAATGAATATTGCATCTGGCTGTCCTCGTTTTGTGGCACATTCTACTTTGGAGAATCCCAAGAACACCTACATCAAAGAAGATACACTATTTATGAAGGTGGTTGTAGATTTATCTGACCTTGAAGACCTGTAAAAGTATCCTGATTCACTGTTGCTAAGATGAGAGAAGCTCTTGAATTCACAATATTGATGGTCAGAATTAATTGCCAGAGTGAACTGAATTTCAACCCATTACTAAAATGTGTTTAGATTTTTTGTCTTAATATTTTAAAGCTATATAATGATGCCAAAGTTTTAGCTTGTCTTTTCTTATCTATAGGCTAAATGTATTCCTCATTTTGATTGTTAGTACACTCACCCTATTCCCTTTCATATTATTATATATCTTTTGATATATAAGCCTTTCTCTTCAATTAGATGGTGGGTTTCTTGAGGGCAGGAACTTTTGTGTCTTTAGCACTTACAAAAGTGCTTCTCAATAGGTTTGTTAATGGTGTTACTAATGATGATGATAATATAAAACTATGACTCTAGACCTGACTTTCCAACTCAAGAAATACCTTTCATGACAAGTTATTCTCATTTTGTAAATAATTAATTTTAGTATAGGTCTAAGATAGCCAACTAGGACCAGACCCTTTGGGGCGATGTTTTAATCATATGATTATTTGAGCTCTATTAAAAGTTTTATGAAGCTCTTCAGTAATCTGTAAGCATGGTAGTAAAAATCCTACTTGAAGAAAGGTAAATGAATTGAACATTTGTTCTTCCTTCCCATAGTGGAGCAGAAAGATGCTGAAAGGCACAAAAATAGGGTGATAGGGAGGTTTGTTCAGCTAATATTTAGCTTCTATAAAAGGAAAGGGGTTTTTATTATTCCCTTTAGTTGGAGGTTAAGAATCTACAAATTAGTAGGGTGAGAAACACTTTGAAACTCCCAACTGAATTACTTGGGAGATAGGTAGAATTTTGTATGTATGAAGAAAAGAGTGAAGATAATGTCTAGCCATGTGACAAAACTAGGGATAATCAATGGGCAGTTATTGAGCTCCATTGGTATCATCACATTATTGAGAGAAGGCTAGGAAAATTCCCCTGCATTTTGTGTGGATTCTTTATGGGAATCTTAGACATGGACAGGCATATCATATCCCAGGATGATAAGGCATGGACAGATTGTGCACTTCATTAGATGAGATCATAGATCCCTTTGAGTATTGTTGAGGAAAATAGAATGAGGAGATTGCAAAAGGGCTTTAAAGTAGAAGATCAACTTCATTTGGGCATTGAAACTGATTTTTAATATAATACAATTAGTAAATACTGATTTCAAAAAGTGATGCATTTTTTTGTGAGGACTATGGAATTCAAAGTGTGGGATAATGTATATTTTACTGAACTTTGGGTCAGGAAAATCTGGGTTCAAATTCCAACTCTTAAAACTTATTAGCTTTGTGACCATGGGCAAATCATTTCATTTTTATGAGCTTTATTTTTCTCTGCAGTACCTACCTCATAGGTTAGGAGGTGGAAATAAAATGTATTTGGCACACTTTGAAATCCAATATAGATGTCAGTTGTTATTATATGAAAATAGGAATAATAGGAATGCATAAAACTTAATTGCATCATCTTTAATTATTTCTGACATATTATTGACAGGAATTTTGTGAAGAATGGAAAAGTTAAAGGTTCTCATTCACATGTTTAGTTCTAAGAATAAATACAATTCTGTTTATAATGGAAAGAGTATTTATTCCTTTTGCCAAAGAATGGCATTCTGTTTTGTTTTTTTAGGGTTTTTTTGCAAGGCAAATGGAGTTAATTGGCTTGCCCAAGGCCACACAGCTAGGTAATTATTAAGTGTCTGACCAGATTTGAACCCAGGTACTCCTGACTCCAGGGCCGGGCTTTATCCACTGTGCCACCTAGCTGCCCCTAAAGAATGGCATTCTGTTGAATGCAATGTTTCCTGTAACTCTGTTGTCATATGCAATATTTTCTTATGTTATTTAAAAATCAGTTTGTTTTTGCAAATGCATGCAAAGGACAATATTGTTTCTTCATATTAGAAAGTAAATTACTCAATGATATAAGGGTAATAATGGCCTACTAAATAATAACTGCAGTATCAACTTAAAAAAAAGCCAACTGTGTAAGTCTCTTTTGAGACTGATGGAAACCATACATTTCCCATAAAATATTAAGATGTTGAAAATAGTTGTAAAGCAGTTTTCAGAAGGGTCAAACTATTTATAAAGACATATGGAAACAACAGCCTTTCACTGAAGATTCCCTCTGTAACTTCTGGTATATTGTGTTGTGTTTTGCAGATTTATAATGTGAACAGATGCTCTCAGACAGACATTGAAAGCATTTTATTATTTTTTTAATTCATATTAAGCCCAGGTGGCTACAATTATTTATGATGATTTTTCAGTGTTTTTTAATCACATTTTTTAAGCCACATTTGTCTGTTCTGAAGGGTCATGAAAATGTTTTAATGAGTTTAGTGTAAATCCTAAGTGTTTGACAAAGTTCTTATTTTCATCAAACTATGTATAAAAAGTCTAACTTTTGAGCTGATTGGTTTATTGGTTCAAACCACCATTAATCAATAATTAAGATATAAAAATAATTGTGGTTAGAAGATATCATTTTGTTGATGAAATAAAGGTGACTGGTGTTTTTAAAATAATCTAGTGAGACTTATTTTTATTCATTCAAGTTATGAACACTTACTTTTAATCTTTTAAAGCTATTTTTAAATTTTTAAATAGTAATATTTTAAAAATATTTTTAAAAATTAGTATTTTTAAAAATGGTTTTAAAAAGTATTTACTGTTTGTCTTCACTAATGTTCACAGAAATCAAAGCTATATAGGGTTAAAAGGAACTTCAGAAACCATCTAGTCCAACAGCTTCATTTTACAGATGAGGAAACTGATACATTGAGAACTTAAGTAACTTAAAGAAATAGACACACATTATAAAATTACAAGGTATTATCATTCATGAGGGTGGGTTACAGAAATATAGTTAAGAATCCATGTAGTCAAGTTTGTCTCCTTTCCAAATGATCCCCAGATTTGGTAGCATACGAGAATCAGCTAAAATTTCACATAACAATATTCACAACTTTCTTTTTTAAATAATATTTTACTTTTTCCAATTACACGTAAAGACAATTTTTTTATTTAGTTTTTTTTTTGCAAGGCAAATGGGGTTAAGTGGCTTGCCCAAGGCCACATAGCTAGGTAATTATTAAGCGTCTGAGACTGGATTTGAACCCAAGTACTCCTGACTCCAAGACCCGTGCTTTATCCACTATGCCACCTAGCCGCCCCAAGACAATTTTTTTTAATTAAAGATTTTATTTATTTTGAATTTTACAAAATTTCCCCCTAATCTTACTTCTCTCTCTCATCCCCCACAGAAGGCAATTAGTCAGTCTTTACATTGTTTCCATGGTATACATTGATCCAAATTGAATGTGATGAGAGAGAAATCACATCCTTAATAAGGAAAAAAACATAAAGTATAAGAGATAGCAAGATCAGACAATAAGATATCAGTTTTTTTTCCCTAAATTTAAGGTAATAGTCCTTGGCCTTTGTTCAAATTCCACAGTTCACCATTGCAGAGTCCCAAATTGTCCCTGATTGTTGCACTGATGGAATGAGGGAGTCAAAGTTGATTGTCGCCCCCATGTTGCTGTTAGGGTGTACAGTGTTTTTCTGGTTCTGCTCATCTCACTCAGCATCAATCCATGCAAATCCCTCCAGGCTTCCCTGAATTCCCATCCCTCCTGGTTTCTAATAGAACAATAGTGTTCTATGACATAAATACATATATAATCACTGTTTGTTAAGTCATTCCCCAATTGAAGGACATTTACTTGATTTCCAATTATAGAGATAATTTTTAATATTCGTTTTTTTAAAATTTTGAATTCCAAGTTTTCTCTCTTCTTCCCTAATACAGTGAGTCATTTCACAACTTTCTGATAGATAATTTTATGAACTCAGACCAATTAAGCATTTATTAAATAACACCACTATGTTCAAAGTGCTGTGATAGGTTCTGGATAATAGAGAAACTTTAGGAAAGATAGTCACCAATATAATACAGCCTGATATTCAATAAACTCTAGTGACTTCTTATTGCCTCTAGGCGAAACCAAGATAATTTGTTTGATATTCAAATCCCTTTACAACTCAACCCCCTCCTACCCTAATCCCCAAAAGGCACTTTTCAATCCAGTGCTTCCGGGATGTTCCCTAAACAAGACACTCCCATTTCTTGGTTCCAGCATTTTCTCTGGTTGTCTTCCATGCTGGGAATACTCTTCCCTCCTCTGCGCGGACTACTGACCTTTCTGGCTTCCTTTAAATCCTGATTAAAATCCCATCTTCAAACAGGAAGCCTTCCTCAACCCCTCTTAATTCCAGTGCTTTCCCTCTGTTAATTATTTTCTATTTATCTTGCATATAGCTTGCTTTGTATGTATATTTTTTTCATGGATAGTTGTCCTTTATATTATAAACTGCTTGAGGGCATAAACTCTTATCTCTTTTTTATATTCCCCAGTGCTTTGCAGTGAATAGGCACTTACTGTTAACCAAGCTGAATTGAGAACTGAATAATATGCAAACAAAAACAGTACTAAAAAATAATAAGTATATAAGAGAAATATAGGAAAAGTTTTATGAAAAGGTCATTACTAATAGGTTCAGAGAAGCCTTCCCAAAAGAGGTGGTGTCTGGAATGAGCTTTAAAGAATGGGTGGAAAACCAAAGGGAGCAGATAATATTACAGGCATAATAGAGGAATGAGCAAAGGAACAGAGGTAGTAAATCTCAGGACATGTGACCATGAAGTTGTCCATTAGATTGTGAATTGAGAGGACAAATACTGGTTTGTCTTTTTTTTTATCCCCAGCTCTTAAGTACACTCGCTGACACATAGTAAACACTTAATAAAGGCTTAGTAATTAACAGTTAGCAAGGGACAGTGACTAGTCCTACTTAGATAGAATGCAAGATACATGGAGGACAGTAGCACCAAATATTTGCAGTATTTTTTACAGTAACAAAAAAATGAAAATAAGGTGGCTTCTCATCAGTTAGGGAATAACTAAAGAAGATGCAGCATATGAATGTAATGAAATATTGTTATAGTAGATAAGGGAGAATGAACAATGCAGAGAAAAACACAAGATAAGTTTGCATGGAGAGGGAGAGCCAAGTGAACAAAAACTACTAGAAAAATATACACCATGCTACAATAATGTAAACAAAATTAGTACCAATGAGACAAAAGAAGGGGGGGAGTCATATGTAAAAAACATTCATAATAGGAACTTTTTGTTAGAGCAAAAACAAATCTGGAAATAAAGGGAGTGTCCATCACTTGGAGAGTGACTGAAGAAATGATTCAAATGAAATATTATTGTATCCTAAAAAAGGGTGAAAGGGATTCAGAGAAACCTGGGAAGGCCTCTATGAAATGATATATAATAAAGTTATAGAAACAGAAGATTAATTTATACAATTAGAGCTTGTAAAGGAAAACAACTGAAAAACTGAAAGACTAAGTGCAAGGACTAACTGGAATTCTAGAAAATTAATGGAAAAACATGATTCCTGTGTGTATATAGTACATAATAAATATATATATTTATATTCCTACATATATAGTATGTAAAAATATACTAATTAAAATTTTCAGAGACTAGTCTGAGCAAAGGAAAGTCTTTATTTCCTTTTTTTGAGAAAAGGGAGGACTCCCAGGCACACCAAGATAGTGTCCCTCGACTGACAAATTGCTTTCTGGGGGGTGGGGGGAGTGAGATTGGGGAAAAATTGTAAAACTCAAAATAAATAAAATCTTTAATTAAAAAAAGTGTCCCTCAAAGAGCCATGTTCAAAAGTATGGTTTATAAAGATTTTAATTGCAATTCCTCCCCAACCCCCCCTTCCCTTTTAGCCCATTGGCTGCATTTCAGGGGGTACAGTCTATTCACAGAAATCTACCCCAGCAACAGACACAAAGAGAGGAATGTAATGTTTTCAAAATATGTTATCTCACTAGATGGTGGGATGACTACTACTGGACCCTCATAGTTTAGAGTTCCTAATGACCTTCATATGGTTTTGACTAGAAAAAGTACGACTCCCATGGCTAATGCCTCAGTTAGCAAAACAGTCTTATTGCAAAAGCAGAATATCCTGGGTTCCTTGGAATGCAGGGTTTTCTTAATATAAATGCTTCTTTAACACTTGAGAGGACTTCACCAGCACAATTCCCATTTCTTGATAGAGAGGGACTAGAAGTGTAAAATGAGATGCACTTTCAATAGCAAATGGTCAATGTGTAAAATTTTTTGCTGTTTGATCATTTTACTTATTTTGTTTCAAGCAGGGTTTTTTTATGAAGAGTTAGGGGAAGGGAATGGGGAGTATTGGTAATTATTCCATTTTTTAAAAAAGGAAGAAAAGAATATTAATGAAATTCAAGAGAGCAGAAGGAAACTCAGAGTATAGGGTATAGCTAAACATGGCACATCTGCTACCATCATGTTAAATTATTTTAATAAATACTTTTAAAATCCAAAGCTCTACATAAAAGATTCAGTTTCATATTAAATTATTTTTAATCAATAAAAAATATTGATATTCATCATTTTAAGTTCATAATAAATGTTTGTCCTTCATTTTTGAAGAAGACCATGATGAGAAATATGAAGAGAGAATTGTTACAATTACAAAGACTGGGGTTTTGCCTATATTGTTGTCTATGGGCAGGTACTGAGTTAAGATAAAAGATTTAGCCTCAATCTCATCAAAAACTGATGAGATAACTTGGGGTCTTTGACCTTCTCAGACCTTTCCTTTCTGCATGCTGGGGGAGGTAGCTGTCTTGCTCATTAGTATGGTGAGCAGGGTGGGAGAAACAACTAGATTGTAACTCCAGCCAATGATTGACATGAAGGGCAGGAACAAAGCTTTTCAAAGTCCATAAAAGACCTTCCACTTCTGAGATTCCTCACCCTTCTCCCACCCTGAGAGAGATGTACCATTTATTAAGCTATCTTAACGAAATGCATTTTAATCACTCTGGACTAAGTGTATTCAAGAGCCATTTGTAACAACCATGACATCAGGGAGGTGATGCCATGATAAACATGAATTGGATTTGAGTGAGGGGGACTCTGTGCTAAAGTCACCAACGGATTTCTCCTCCAGAGTCATTTGGGTCCAGTACAAACTAAAAGAACCTATTAAGTGCCATTTTCTGTGCTAGATACTGAGAATACAAAGGACAAGTGGGGCAGTCCTTGCCTTCAAGAAGCTTGCATTCTATAGGAAGGACATAAACAAGTTTATGCAAAATAATGCATATTCATATCAAGAAGGAAAACTCTTTAGGGAAGGTCTGTAAGAGGAGCTAAGGATTTCATAAGGTAGAGGAAAGGAAGAATATATTACCAACAGAGAGGAGCACTTCTTTCTGACTTCACTGTCAGTAATACCAACTACTGAAAAGCTATTGAAATTTAAATATTTAATCCAAAGAGTCTAAAAAGAGCCATATGTAAAAGAAAAAGGAATTCACAATAGGATCTTTTTGTTAGAACAAAAAAAAAACTGGAAATAAAGGGAGTGCCTATCATTCGGGGAGTGACTGAACAAATGACTCAAATGGATTATTATTGCAGCCTAAAAAAAGAATGAAAGGGGAAAATTCAGAAAAACCTGTTTGAAACCCCATGAGAAACTCATGTTTGAAACTTTGGTTATATCTGACTCTTCCCTCTATTTCAGTTCATATTCAACTAGTTACTAAATCACTAAGTCACTCCCTCTACTGTAATATCCCTTCCAACGATTCTCTCCTGTTTTCCATTGCAATCACCCTAAAACTGGCCATTCATTATCAGAAACCTGTGTTTTGGCAGTCCAGAAGTCCCATTTGGTCCTTCATACTGTTACCAAGCTAATCTTCCTTATGCCAAGATTTAGTCAGGTCAGCAATAAGAATTCTGGGCGCCACATGCTGGATAAAGTTCAGTCATTTTGCCTGGTTCAACACCCTCTTGGGTGCCACTTAGGCGTCATGCTGGTTTCCCAGCTTTATTTTCCACTACTCTACCACATCTTTCTGTATCAAACTGAGAACTATTCTGAATATCCCTCGTTCTTTCTGAATTACTTTTCCTTCTTCCTCGCTTGTTCAATCACTCGGCTGCCACCTTCTCCCTGAAGCTGCCTAGGCCTGGGCGAATGCCCCGGAGAAGCCGTCACATGAGCCATGTGCCTTCTCTCATCTTGGCATCTTCTGTGGAGCTTGGTACACAACTCCACACAGGAGGGGCTCGATCCGTGTTCTTCCCCCTCAAACCCCAGGTAGGCTCGGGGTGGCCATGCCCCGGCCTCCTCATTCCGGGTGCAGCCCCCGGCGCCGGCCCGCTAACTTCGGTGACTCCCAGCCGGTGGGAGCCCCCCGCAGCCCCCGCGCTCTCCCTCTGCTAATTATCTCCTCTCCGTCACGTTTACGGTGCTTGGGGTCTCCCCCCACAGCACGGCCTGTCTTTTTTCTCTCTTTTTTTTGGATATCTTGTTCCAAGCGCGGCGCCTGGCCCAGAGCAGGCGTTAAACGCCGACCCCGAACAAGGACCAGAGTGAAGGCGGCCTGCCAGGGGCGGCGCCCCCCGGGACAGGCGCGCGCACGCGACCGGCACGCCCCCCCGCCCCCCCCTCGGAGCAGGCGCAGAGCGTTCCCCGAGCAGCCGCGAGGCAGCCCGGGAGCGTAAAGAGATCGGAAAACGATCGGTCTTGACTTCCGCTTCCGCTCCGGTTTCTGTCCCTTCTCCCCAGCCCTGACTCGGTCGGAACCCGGGGGTGGGGGGGGAATGACGCGTCCTTCCGGTCAGTCTCCGGAGGAGAGCTGCGCTTCCGCCCTCCCTCCCCCTCCCGCGCGCGCCCGCCTGCCGCAGCTTCCGGCGTCGCTCAGGTTTTGTACGTCTCCTTCCGCTTCTTCGCACTTCGGCTTAGTCTGGATGGGAGAAAAGTAGGTGAGGTGCGGCGCTCCTCCTCCTCCTCCTCCTCCTCCTCCTCCTCCTCCTCCTCCTCCTCCTCCTCCTCCTCCTCCCCCCTCCCCCTCCCCTTCCCCCTCCCCCTCCGCGGGGCCGCCGCCTTTTAACATTCCTCCCGCTTCCCTCCCCGGGACCCCGGCCGGCGCCCCGCTCCCCCGGGCCTTTTCCCGGCGTCGAACAGCATGGAGTGGGCGCTCACTGGTTGCTTCTTCCCTCCCCCCCTTAGGTCACTACGAATCCCACCGCAGCAATTAAATTCATAAGGACCCGATAAATCACAAAGACTCGCCCCAGTTTCATCGGAAACCGGGGAGACGGCTTCCCTGGGATGGCAGGAGATGAAAGTACATGTTATTGGGGACCATGAGCCGCGGAAGAGGTGCGACACCTGACTGCTCGGGCTCCCTGGGCTCTCTTTAGGATTCCCGCCAAAGGAGGCGGTTGTGAGGCCTAGAGATGCCCCAGGGGCGGCTGGGTGGCGCAGTGGGTAGAGCGCCGGACCTGGAGTCAAATTTGACCCCAGACACTTAATAACGACCTACCTGTGTGGCCTTGGGCAATCCACTTAACCCCCCTTCCCAGCAAAAACACCTAAAAAATAAATTAAATTAAAAAAAAATTAAATAAATAGATGCCCCAGTGATCTCCTTGTCCCTCCCTCCCAGAGACCTGGGACTGGGAAAGTTGCTTAATGTTCACCAGCTTCGGTTTGGGAGTGTTCAAAGTGAGGCTTGCCCACACACGCAGACACCACCACATCCTCTTCCCCCCTTCCCAAGGTTGTAGAGAGAGCATGAGACTCTCTTTAAGGAGCATTGGGCTCCAGCTGTCAACCCCCATGGATGCTCCTTTTTACAGAGTTCCAATCCAACGTTCAGTCCACACATCCTTATTCTCCCAGTTTCTTTGTCTCAATCTCCTAGCGTGGATCTTTTTTGAATCTTGCAATTTCCAAGTTGCAAGGAATCTTAGAGATCTTGTCCCAGCCCCACATATACCCTTTATTTTACAGATAAAGGAAATGAGGCCTTAAATATGACTCCTAAATTTCTTATCAATAGATTGGTCTAGTGTTTAAGAAAACCTAACAATTTAGATTTGCCAGGATCACTTTTTAGGTTTTTTGCAAGGCATTGGGGTTAAGTGGCTTGCCCAACAGAATCACTTTTAATACTGACTTTGTAATCCAGTGTCCTGGATACAACCCTCTTTACTTTGTGACATCTACAAATCAGTTCAAGCAGATCTTTATTCAAATCATTAATGAAGATATTGTAATTTTTTCATTCATGTCCAGGCCCTCCATTACTCTTTGAGTAGCCTGCAACTTTAAAATACTTAAAGACCTTTTTTTTCTGAGGGAAAAAAAATGGAATCATTCAAAGGTCTGTGTAGTATATCAACAATTGCCTCTTGTTCCTCTTGTTCAGTATTGAGTCCAACTCATTATCCATATGAAATGTCTGGGTTCTTGCTCTGACAATATATCATATCTGGACAATAGCCATTCAGAGTGCTCTGTATTCAATAAGTTACAAAAATTGAGCAAATCATTGCATCAACAAATGTTCAAGGAGCGGCTAGGTGGCATAGTGGATAAAGCACTGGCCCTGGAGTCAGGAGTACCTGGGTTCAAATCTGGTCTCAGACACTTAATAATTACCTAGCTGTGTGGCCTTGGGCAAGCCATTTAACCCCGTTTGCCTTGCAAAAAACCTAAAAAAAAAACCCCCAAAAAACAAATGTTCAAGATGTCAGGGGCTACTAGATGCATGGTACCTATCTTAATTTAAAATATACCAGAGGACTGAGAACACATGCATAAAAAATAGTTATGTAAGGTAATACATACCATTGCATTGCATGTAATTCTGCAATTCAGAAGTGAGAGATTTCTGTGATCTGAGCAGGTAGGGCTGGTTTTACCAAAGATGTTAGATCTCTTTCATTTGGAAGAATAGCTTGGACTTAAGCACAGAGGAAGGAACCATGCTAGAAAGCAAGGAAAAATTGAAGGGAAGGGGCTTCTGATTGAGGGATGAAGCAGAGTTCCTAAGAAGGAAATGCATATTGGTGTGGAATGAAAATAATGGTGGGATTGATTTGGTCAGAACATAGGGCTCATGTAGGAGAGAAATGGGAAAATAAAATTAGTGATACAGTGCTGGAGACAATTTTTTGAAGGCCTTTGAATGACAGAACTCTAAGGGTAACCAGAAGTAAGTGAAGGTTTTTGGAGTAAGATTAGCACAAGCAGAGCAATAGTTTAAGATTAATTTATCTTTAGGAAGAATTGGGTTGAGGAGAGACAGGAAGGAGGAGCAAAACCAATAAGGCACTTGATTCAAGTTTTAGGTGGGAAAAAGACTTGAATAAAGGGAAAGGATGAACTTAGTTTTGGAAGAGTTGACAGGATTGAGTAATTTTTGACTTAAATCAAAAATGATTCCAAGATATTGAATCTAGCTGACTAGGGAAAATATGGTATTACTGATAGAAACTTTAAAGTCTGGAGCTGATTTTTGAGTAAAGATGACTAATTCGTTCTCACTTAAAAAAATAGCAAGACATACAAACAGAAATGTTTAGCAGGCAATTGGAAACAGAACTGGATACAAGGGTACATCAGGGATGGAGATGTCCATCAAGGAAGGGTAAAAACTGGTCATGTGAGCACATGCTCTCTCTAGAGGAAAGATTGTGCAGATCATATTTAGAAAATCATTACAATAAAAGGGGGGCCAATGAAAGAATGAGAAAGATCAACAGATTGTATAAGGGAAAACCCCAATCAAGAAAATCAGTATGAGTGATATTTTGAAAGTAAAAAAAAAAGAATTTCAAAGAAAGGTTAATCACTCATAATCAGATGAGGATATCTGAGTCAGTCATTTCAGATCAGAGGAGATCAAGGAGAATGAGAAATGAATGATGTCATTGGATTTTGTGGTGACTTTGAAGAGCAATGTAAGTAGATAGACATGGGCAGAAGCCAGTTTATGTTATCTTAAAGAATGTATGGGTAATGAAGAAATAGAAACAATGAGTATTGACTGCAGTTTCAAGACTTTGGTGATAGAAACAACAATATTTGAAAGGACTAGGAGGATTAAATGGATGGTTTTTTCACAAAGTGGTGACAGCAAAGCATTCATAAACAAAAAGCCCTTAGATCACCAAGGTAAGTCTTAAGTCAGGTTCTTTTAGTTATTGGAATTAGGAGAGTACTAAAGTTTGTCAATTCTATTTCAACCAGAGTCATTTGGAAAACAAGGGTGCCCTATTCAGTCTCATCTGCCATAAAGATGTTTGCCATTTTGTTAATATATATACATATTGTTTCCATTATAGCTTTGCAATTACTCATATGACACGGGCTGCATCTAAGGAGGAGAGAACAAGAGATAAGTCTTTTGTATTTTGATAAGGTTAAAATATGTAGAATCATAGAATTTTAATTTAGAAGGGACTTCAAAAGTTATCTAGTCCAACCTGAACAGAATATCCAGTATGACATAAGTAGTACCCAGTCTCTAGTTTGTAGACTTTCAATGAGGTCAAACATAGACTGTTTCACATTTGGACATGGTGTTAGATTAAGGAGTTTTGGTTTCGATTCACTCCTACAAAATGACAAGTTCACACCAACAAAACTAAAAAGAGTATATGTAATAAAGTGATTATAAAATGGGTGAAAATAAATCAGTTTTACAGCAAAAGTAACAGTAAGTCCCATATAATAAAAAGAAGAGTAAAGCCTACATAAAATAGATATTAAGAAAAAACATCACCAATCCGGGGAGCTTCAGCATCTGAATCAGCAGTGACTGGGGAGTCCTGGGGTACAGCCTTCAGATTTCCAATTGGGAAAGCCCCAGGCAGAGGGTCCTCTGCATGGGTGAAACTCCAATTAGATGAGGGTCTAATTAAATCTTATATAGCTTGAGAACAAAGAAGGCTTCTTGCCAGTTTTTTTGTGGAATAAAACCAAAATTTTCCAGGTTGTCTGAGGAGGGAGCCACCCCTCCCCGAACCCCAAGAATTATGGTGTTTACCTTCAGGAATCGCTAGTTTCTGAAGAGATAGGCAATGTTCATTAAGTACAGCCTTTAGAGTGGCCAGGGACTAGTCAGGGATGTACAGCGGTTCTTTTAAATACCCAAGTTGTTTTAAATATGTGCATGAGACCAATCCTGCTCATCTCCCTTCCCTGTACATAGGGGGTGAATTGGGGGTCAGTGGTACTCTGTATACCAGAGGTAAATTGAAGGTCAGTAATTCTCTGTAGCTAAACTATAAGGCTCTTACCATGGAAAATCTTATGTCCTATGTATTAACCATACACATGGGATAATACGAGATAACATTATAGAAAGTGATTTGTAAATTTTAGGGTTATATATATGCTATCTATTAACTGTTAGTTTACCAGGATATTCTAATGCCTCATACTGCTTGGGAGGTGATCCTTGGTTCTTCTTTCTTTTCATTCTGAACTTAACAAGTAGGTTAAGAATAAAGTAGTAGGGAAAAAAGGGACATTGGATGGAATCTGTGGCTTAATTTTAGTGTTGGAAGTATCCTCTTATACATATAAATAGGAATTACAGAATATGAAAGAATGTTCCTGGAAGTTCACTTGGAGGTTTCTTTCAGGAGATAAGTGGATTTTTTTTTTTTCTATTTCTACCTCGTCCTCTAGTTCTAAGAGATCTAAATGGTTTTCTTCGAAGATTTCTTGAAATATGATTTTTAGGCTCTGGTTTTCAAAAAATCAAGTGATTCTTAAATTTCTTTTTCTCTTAGATCTGTTTTCCAAGTCAGGTGTTTTTGTGATGAAATGTCTTTTATTTTCCTCATTTTCCCCATTCTTTTGACTTTGTTTTACTATTTCTTGTTATCTCTTGGAGCCATTGGTTTCAATTTGGTCCATTTCTAATTTTCAGGGAATTGGAATTTTTTTAAATATAGGAAAAGCTTTTTGGTTTTATTTTGCCTCTTTTGCCAAACTATTCTTTTTAAGGTTTTTTTTTTTGTTTTTTTTGCAAGGCAAATGGGGTTAAGTGGCTTGCCCAAGGTCACACAGCTAGCTAATTATTAAGTGTCTGAGGCCAGATTTGAACCCAGGTATTCCTGACTCCAGGGCCGATGCTTTATCCACTGCGCCACCTAGCTGCCCCTGCCAAACTATTTTTTAAGAAAGATTTTATTTATTTTGAATTTTACAATTTTTCCCTTAATCTTGCTTCCCACCCCCCATAGAGGACAGTCTGTTAGTCTTTACATTGTTTCCATGGTATACATTGATCTAAGTTGAATGTGATGAGAGAGATATCACATCCTTAAGGAAGAAACAAAGTTTAAGAAATAGCAAAATTACATAATAAGATAATTTTTTTTTAATTAAAGGTAATAATCTTTGGTCTTTGTTCACACTCCACAATTCTTTCTCTGGATACAGATGGCATTCTCACCGCAGATATCCCCAAATTGTGCCTGATTGTTGCAGTGATGGAATGAGCAAGTACATTAAGGTTGACCATCACCCCCCCAAGTTGCTGTTAGGGTGTACAGTATTCTTCTGGTTCTGCTCATCTCACTCAGCATCAGTTCATGCAAATCCTTCCAGGCTTTCCTGAATTCCCATCCCTCCTGGTTTCTAATAGAACAATAGTGTACCATCACATACATATACCACAATTTGTTAAGCCATTCCCCAATTGAAAGATATTCACTTAATTTCCAATTCTTTGCCACCACAAACAGGGCTGTTATGAATATTTTTGTACAAGTGATGTTTTTACCCTTTTTCATCATCTCTTCAGGACACAGACCCAGTAATGGTATTGCTGGATCAAAGGGTATGTACATTTTTGTTGCCCTTTGTGTGTAATTCCAAATTGCTCTCCAGAAAGCTTGGATGAGTTCACAGCTCCTTGCCAAGCTGTTGATTGCCATTTCCATCTTTCTTCTGTAGCTCTCATTTCTTTTCCATTATTTTTTCCTTTAACACTCTCCTTTCATTTATAAAGTTTTTTTTTTTAATCACTTGTTTTCTTTCAGGATTTCTCTTGAGTTTGTGGCCCAATTGTGTTCATCTTTGAGACTTTGCTCATAGATAGTTTCTTCTTCTGAGTTTGTATCTTGAGCATCCCTATCACCAAAGGACTTCCTCTGGCCTAGTTATCTAGCCCTTCCTTGTGCTGAAGTGCTCTTCATAGAGGACTAGTGGCCAGAATCTATCCCAAATATCAGCAGACCTAGCTCCCAATGCTGATCTAGGCTAAAAGAATGTCTTTTTCTTGAATTTTCCCATTAGAATATTTTCTGGTGAGTTTTCTAGATGTGAATGTCAAATTTTTTTGGTAGGGGGAGAGTCAAAAGGGGAAAGGGGAACCCAATGAATTTCTTCCTATTGTCTACCATCTTGGCTCTTCCTTCTCAATACCTTTTGTTTTTATACCACCTATACCCTTATATCTTTTCTCTCACCTTCACACAGACCCATCCTTTATAACAAATAACATTTCAAAAAAGAAAGAGGAAGAAGAGAACAAAATTCAGTAAAAACCAATATCATAGTTTTAAAAATCTGTTTCAACACCTATGAATCCTGATAAAAAGGAGTAGTTTCTTTGGAGCCAAGCTTGTTCTTTAAAATTTCACAACATTCAACTTTTATTATTTTGTGGTGGTTCTTTCCATTTACTCTGACACTGTCCTTGTATATATTATTTTTCTGGTTCTGATTACTTCAATATTTTATCACTTCATGTGAATGTTTTCATTTCTCTCTCTATATATATCATATATAGTAAACAACAAACATGTTTGTTGTTTATCATATTTAGCAAAGACCAGGTAGCAGCTTACAAGAAACATGCAGAGACTTGGTATATCACTCCCTGGAATATTTGGCAAGAGAATACTACACACCCAGAAATCTTCAATTATTGATGTGTCTTTTACATTCAACTTTGGAATGTTTAATGACCAAAGACCAAATGTTTGTTTGTTTATTTATTTATTTGTTTTTAGGTTTTTGCAAGGCAAACGGGGTAAAGTGGCTTGCCCAAGGCCACACAGCTAGGTCATTATTAAATGTCTGAGACTGGATTTGAACCCAGGTACTCCTGACTCCAGGGCTGGTGCTTTATCCACTATGCCACTTAGCCACTCCAACCAAATGTTTTTAATCATAAAAGTTTATTTAGAAAAACTAAATGAAATACTAGCTATATAGGTTAAGAAAAACAAATTGATAGAATAAATACAGATATAGAATAAGTGCAGATGATATAATTGTGTCCTTACAGATCATTAGAATGTTAGTTAAAAATCAGTTTAAATAACTTCAGCACAGTTATAAGATATAAAAAAATGAATCATTAGTATTCATAACCAACAAAATTAGTAGGAAGAGCTAAAAAGGACAACTCAGTTCAAAATAATTACAAAAGCCACAAAATATTTGGAAGCGTATTTACCATGATTCAGTCAAAAACTATATGAAATCAACTATTAATTTGTAGAAATAAAGACAATCTAAATAGCGGGAGAAATATTAAGTATTCATAAGTAAGCTGAAGGGCAGCTAGGTGGTGCAGTGGATAGAGCACCGACCCTGGAGTCAGGAGTACCTGGGTTCAAATGCGGCCTCAGACATTTAATAATGACCTAGCTGTGTGGCCTTGGGCAAGCCATTTAACCTCATTGCCTTGCAAAAAAAAAAACAACTAAAAAAAATAAGTTGAACCAATATAATAAAAATAGGAATGCTACCTAAATTAAATTACTCTTTAGTGCTGTACCAAACTCTCAAAGTAATATTTTATAGAACTAGAAAAAACCCCAGTATTTATATGGAGGAAGAAAAGCTCAATAATCTCAGAGTAATAGAGGAAAAATGGGAGGAGGGCAACTATACTACAAAGTAGTCATTATAATAATTTGGTACTGATTTTTTTAAGTTGCAGTCAATGGGACATTAGCAATATACAGAAGCAAACACAATAACGATTCAATAAACTCAAAGATCATAGTTACTGGGTGAAAAGCTGGTTATTTGACAAAAATTGCTAGAAAACTTGACAATAGTCTGGAACAAATTAGGTTTAAACCAGCACCCCTTACCATATATCAAGATAAGCTTCAAATGGATACAGAACCTAGAAAGAAAATGGATCACAAATAGAGTGGTAAGAAATTTTCAGATATATGGCTAGAGAAAAGTTAATAAATATACATACCTATATATCTTTATAGCTAGATATATAAGCAAAAGAGGATCAAACAAGGAAAAAGTGGACAAATTTGTCTAAATAAATTGTAAAGGTTTTACATGAACACATCTAATGTCATTTAAAAAAATAGGGACAAGGTAAATGGAAAAAAATCTTTGTAGCAAGTTTTCTTTTTTGATAAAGGTCTCATATATAGGTATATAAGAAATGCATTCAGATTTTTTGACTTACCTATTTCCCAGTAGATAAATGGTCAAAGAATATAAACAAGGCAGTTTTCCAAGGAAGAAATCCAAGCTATCAACAACCATGTAGAAATGCTCTAAGCAATTAATGAGTTGCTAATTTATCAAAATGTGAAGTGGGGCAGGCACCCCTAGTTTTATGGGTTCTCACAGAGAAAGACCATGATCATGGCAGTAGGAAGTAAAGTTTCACATTTTAAAAAATTTATTCTTATTTTAAGGCAGTGGGGTTAAGTGACTTGCCCAAGGTCACACAGCTAGGCAATTATTAAGTGTCTGAGGCCGGACTTGAACTCAGGTTCTCCTGACTCCAGGGTCTGTGCTCTATGCACTGTGCCATCTAGCTGCTCCAAAGCTTCACATTTTAATAAGCCACAGGGTATGGGAGCAAATGGGAATAGAAAGATCAGAGATAAGCCTAGAAGGGGTACAGAGACACTGGGTCAAGGATAAGGTGATGGAGAAAGGCTGGAAAAAATGGGGAAAACAGAATCATTACTCACGTAACCATGAATTAGAATTGGGAGCATTCAGCAGCATAGACTCAAAGAAGTTGGAAGAGGACCAAGGGGAGGAACAGACAGGCAAAGGTTTGAGGTGTCATCAGTTTTGTTTTGTTTTCTTTTGTTTTTGCAAGGCAATGGGGTTGTGACATACCTAGGTAAGTATTAAGTGTCTGAGGCAGAATTTGAACTCAGGTCTTTGTGACTTCAGGGCCATTGCTCTGCTACCTAGCTGCCCTGACATGTCATCTTTTTTGTTTGTTTTTTTATGGGAAGAGAGTAGCTCTAACTATGCCACCTGAGGGTTAGTTCATTAACACATTCAAATCTTCTCAAAGCTGTCAGTAAAATATTAAAGTTAGAATACCATATCATCTCAAAAATTAGAAACATTTGGTGTGCTGCAGGTCTTGCAGCAGATGTTCTAGAAGTTGTCTGATAATAGGACCAAAAGATCTTGACGGCAAAGCTTAGATGACTTCCTGATTTAGAACGTTTACTGGAATATAATTTTAAGTTAATATATGAGACAATTTGCAAATTCTGCTCCTTTGATTCTGGGGATATTTTTTGCATGACTTGGTTCCCCTTTGCTAGCTTACTTCCTGCTCTTGTTACTTTATTGGCTGCTTCTAAGCTTACTATGCTGGCTAGAAGGGAGGGATAAGGAGGTTGGAGTAGGGTCTGAGGGGGGATCAGAAGAGGATATAATTTTAGCATACTAATAGCTAGAGAAATGCAAATTAAGGTAACTTTGAAGTTCCACCTCACATCAATCAGACTGATAAAGATTACAAAAGAGGAAAATGACAAATATTGGAGGGGTGCAGGCAAATAGACACACTAGTGCAATCTTGGTAGAGCTGTGAAGTGGTCTAGGAATTCTGGAAAGCAATTTAGAACTATGTTCCAAAATTATTAAACATTTTTACTCAGCTATTTCTCTATTGGGCCCTTACTTTGAAAGGAACAAAGAAAAAGAAAAATTACTTAGATGTACAAAAATATTGATAGTGACTCTTTTCTTGGTAGCTAAGAACTAGAAACATAAGGAGTATCTTCTTATTAGGGAATGGTTAAATAAATTGTGCATGAATGTAATAGAGTATTATTGTGCCATATGAAATGACAGTTTTAGAGAAAATTGGGGAGACCTCTATGAACTATGAAGCAGAATAAAGAGAATTAGAAGAACAATTAATATAGCAACTATACAGATCATCAACTTTGAAATGCTATAGGACTCAGGTCCATGTAATAATAAAATGATAAAGAACACTACTTACATTTTTGCAGAGAAATTCAGATGAATTTAAAATGAAGACAGTTATACATTTCTGAACATGGCCAATATGGGTATTTATTTTTCTAAGTTATGCAGCTATGTGTTAAGGTTTTTAGTTTTCATTTTTCATTTGTTCATTGTGGAAGAGGGAGAAAAGTCAGATTAATTAAAAGAAAGTCTCTGTTTAAAATATTAATAAAATTATTTCTTAAACTATAAATAATCATTAAAACATGGAAGGACTTAAAAACATTCAAACCTCATTATACTTCCAAATGTGTTTATAAATATAAAATTCTTGCCTAATTAAGAATACTTGCGATTTTAGATGTCAAAAGATTTATAAAACTGGTGATTCATGTTTGAAAATTAAGATTGATGGAACTTAGAAAATACAGCATAAACATTTTCAAATTAATTTATTAATTTGTAATTTATTGTAAGAGGATATTCTAAATAATATGATTGGGATGCCATCTAGCCTATGGTCATTTGAAATTAATATTGGCATATGACCAAATGGTAGAAAGGGCAAGAATCAAGTCAGCAAATAATTGAAATCTACATATTGATCAACTATTATTACTGTATTACACATTTTCCCTGGATCCTCTATTTGAGGAAACTTCTTCATCAGAATGATTTTTTCAAATCCAACTAAATTTATGACTGTCTTAACTACTTCCCATTTTCAGCTCCCTTTTATGTGTTATGTCCATCATTAGAATGTAAGCTCCTTGAGGGCAGGGACTAATTTTGCTAGTATTTGTATGCCCAACCCTCATGTCCCTGGCACTTAGTTTTATCAATTTGTTTTCTAGGAAAAGAGATCTGCAAAGTAGATTCTGACTATTCTACTAGGTTTAAGTACCTTTAAAATAAATATTTGCTAGGAGATACAAGAAACCTCAGGGTTTCATAAAATACTGCATTTATGTTATTCCTACATTGTAAGGAATTATTTTCTGCAACAAATAAAAAGCATGAGGGAAGAGGTCTGTTCTAAAATGTCTGTTTCATGGTCCAAAAATCTCACAGAAAAATAACTTCCACCTAATAGATATATTTACCCGAGTAACAACACAACCACCCTGGATTTTTTTATCTCTTCCTTTAGCTCTGGACCCACAAAAAGACTAGATTCAAAGGATTCAAGAAAGGATTCAGACTCCTGTTCTCATGATCTCTGACTCTTACCAAGTATCTCCTCTGAGCTTCTGACAAAAAAAAAAAATCTCTTAAATTCTAGATTTGTCTCATACTAGGGTCTCCCAAAAGAGGGAGTTGAAAGGTACTCAGTGCAGTGTAAAACAGGTAGAGGACAGATTTTATTTACTTCTGAGGAATTTGAGGGGATTAGAAGAGCAAATAGTAGTTGGAATTGAGTAAAACAGCTGGCTTTAATTTATGACTCAATTATGAAACTAGCTTAGTTCCTTTCTGTTCATATGGGGTTGGTTCAGTTTCTTTCTAAAGTGAGAAAACTTTATTCCCATATGGGAATTGGGAGATCTTTTTGCATTGCTTGAACCTAGCCCTGACATAGTTGGACCACCCTACTTAGAGACTCTTAACCAAGGATCTAGAATATGCTGCCTAGAAACTCAGTCTGATCTGAAGATTGATGCCAGGTCACAATTGTATTCTCAAGCAACCCCTATATCTTTTCTGAAAACTGGTTTGATCCTCCTGATCAATCAGATATTGTTTCTATGTTCCTTTGACTGAGAACAGACTCTTGGGAG
Source organism: Macrotis lagotis (assembly GCF_037893015.1). Lineage (NCBI taxonomy): Eukaryota > Metazoa > Chordata > Mammalia > Peramelemorphia > Peramelidae > Macrotis > Macrotis lagotis. The sequence continues at coordinate 113,078,278 of NC_133659.1, forward strand.
GAGTTAGGACACCTCTTCTGATTTTTGGGTATTGCATTTTCCTGCCTCTCAACTTGGAAAGTCTTTTATCTTTTCCTCTAGTTAGAAATCAGATTACTTAATTTTGCATCCTGCTAAATTGTTTTTTGTTAATTAGTTATACATGATTAATTTTTTTCATATATAAAAGTCTTATCAACCCCTATATTCAGAATCCAGTCCCAAGCTATGGAGTTCTGGTCCCAATTTGCTATGCAATTTCCATGCATTGCTTAATAAATCATTATACTTGGAAACTTGAACATTTGCTTCCTCAGTCATTTCATCATTCACCTACTAGACTTCACAAAAAAGGAAGAGGGAGTTAACACATAAGATTCACAAGTGAATGTCAAAAAAGTCTCAATAAAGTGACACAGTAATGGGGCAGAGTCAAGATGGTGGCACAAAACTAATAAGCTCCCAGAGCCTTTCCTTACCTAAGATACATGAAGCCTCTACTCTGACACACTATAGGTCCCACAGAGAAAAAGAGAAGATTCAAAGAAGTTTTCAACTTCAGCCATCATAGAGGATCTTCAATGAAGGTCTGTCTCTTTGGGGGAAAAGAGGAAGAAAAGTCCAGGAGGCAAGGGCAGGGGCAGCAAGAGGCTTTTAGCCACAGTTCAATCCAGGTCCCAACAGCTTAATAATAACAGAAGTCTCAGCATCTGGATAGCAAGCCGGCAGGGAGGATCCCAACATTATACAAAGTTTGAACCCAGAAATGCCTGGGTAGAAGACTGGACTGGGTCAGGAACAGGGTAAAAGACAGGACTAGGTCTTCTGTTAAGTCAGAACTTGGACATAAAGGTGGGGGGAAAAAAACCTGCAAAGGCAAGCTTGGCCTGGACTGCATAGGCAACATTTATTTTTTTTAGGTTTTTGAAAGGCAAATGGGGTTAAGTGGCTTGCCCAGGGCCACACAGCTAGGTAATTATTAAGTGTCTGAGGCTGCATTTGAACTCAGGTACTCCTGACTCCAGGACCGGTGCTCTATCCACTGGGGCACCTAGCTGCCCCATCATAGGCAACATCTTAACCAACAACAAGCCAGGGATCAGGCCCCAGCAAAAATAAAAGCTTGGATCTATACTCCATATACCCCAGGAGCAGAACTACAACAACAAAAATGAACAAAAAAGCTAAAAGAGCATTCACTATAGAAATTGACTTTACAAAGATGACAACAATGCCATGTCTGAAGAAGAAAGCTGTGAAACATCACTCACAGAAGAAGTATCAAAATAGTCTATAAATTGTACTCAAATACAAAAGCTCATTGAAGAGCTTAAAAAGAATTTTAAAAACAAAAGAAATGAGGAAGAAGAAAAATGGAAAAAAGAAATGAGGAAATTAAAGAGATAATTGGGAGTAACTTTGCCAAACTGTATGCCAATAAATTGGACAACTTGAGTGAAATGGATGAATATTTACAAAAATACAAACTGCCTAGATTAACAGAAGAGGAAATGAATTACTTAACCCTATTTTGGAAAAAGAAATTGAAGAAATCATCAATAAACTCCTTAAGAAAAAGTCGCTAGATCCAGATGGATTTACAAGTGAATTCTACCAAACATTTAAGGAACAATTAATTCCCATTTTACATAAACTATTTTTAAAAAATAGGAGAGGAAGGAGTTCTACCAAATTACTTTTATGACATCAATATGGTGCTGATACCTAAACCAGGAAGAACCAAAACAAAGAAAATTCTAGACCAATCTTCTTAATGAATATTGATGCAAAAATCTTAAAATTTTAGCAATGAGACTACGACAAGTTATTACCAGGATCATGATCAGGTTGAATTTATACAAGGCAGGTGAGGTTGGTTCAACATTAGGAAAACACTCATAATTAAACATTTCAACAGTAAAAACAACAGAAACCATATGGTTATCTCAATAGATGCTGGAAGAGCCTTTGATAAATACAACATCCATTCTTATTAAAAACACTAGAGAGGCAACAAAAATGTGCCATACCCTTTGTTCCAGCATTACCACAACTGAGTCTATACCCTGAAGAGTTTATGAAAAAGGGTGCCATCACTTGTACAAAAATATTCATAATAGCCCTATACTAGTGGCAAAGAATTGGAAATTAAGTGAATGTCCTTCAGTTGGGGAATGGCTTAACAAACTGTGATATAATATGTATGTGTGTGTGTGTGTGTGTGATGGAACGCTATTCTATTAGAAACCAGGAGGGATGGGAATTCAGGGAAGCCTGGAAAGATTTGCATGAAACTGATGTTGAACGAGATGAGCAGAACCAGAAAAACATTGTACACCCTAACAGCAACATAGGGATGATGATCAACCTTGATGGACTTGCTCATTCCATCAGTGCAACAATCAGGGACAATTTTGGGCTATCTGAGATGGAGAATACCATCTGTATCCAGAGAAAGAATTGTGGAGTTTGAACAAAGACCAAAGACTATTACTTTTAATTTAGGGGAAAAAACTCATTATCTTATGTAATTTTGCTTCCTTAAGGATATGATATCTTTTTCATCACATTCAACTTAGATCAGTCTATACCATGGAAACAATGTAAGGACTAACAGACTGCCTTCTTTGGGGGGGAGCAAGATTGGGGGAAAATGTTAAAACTGAAAATAAAATCTTTCTTAAAACACTAGGGAGGGGCAGCTAGGTGGCGCAGTGGATAAAGCACCGGCCCTGGAGTCAGGAGTACCAGGGTTCAAATCCGGTCTCAGACACTTAATAATTACCTAGCTGTGTGGCCTTGGGCAAGCCACTTAACCCCATTTGCCTTGCAAAAACCTAAAAAAAAAACACTAGAGAGTATAGGAATAAATGGAGTTTTCCTTAAAACAATAAATAGTATCTATCTAAAACCATCAACAAATATTATATTTAATAGGAATAAACTGGGAGCATTTCCAATAAAGTCAGGGGTGAAACCAGGATGCTCACTATCACCATTACTATTCAGTAGAAAAGCTAGCAGTAGCAATAAGAGAAGAAAAAGAAATTGAAGGAATCAGAATAGACAATGAGGAAGCAAAACTTTCACTCTGCAGGTGATATGATGGTATACTTCGAGAACTTGAGAAAATTATCTAAATAACTCCTTGAAACAATTAACAAATTCAACAGTTACAGGTTATAAAATAAACCCACATAAATTATTAGCATTTCTATATATGAACAACAAAGCCCAAGAACAAGAGCTAGGAGGAGAAATTCCATTTAAAAATAACTGTACATAAACATTAAATACTTGGGATTCTACCTCCCAAGACAAACCCAGAAATTGTATGAACACAGTTATAAAGCTCTCCTCACCCAAATAAAGTCAGTTCTCAATAATTGGAAAAATGTCAAATGCTCATGGTTAGGTCTAGCTAATATAATAAAAAATGACAATTCTACCCAAATTAAATTACTAATTCAGTGCCATACCAATCAAACTACCAAATAAATACTTTACTGAGCTGGGAAAAAATAATAACACAATTCATCTGGTGTAACAAAAGGGCAAGAATAGCAAGGAAACTGGTGAAAATAAATGTAAAGGAAGGTGGCCTAGCTCTATCAGATCTAAAACTATACTATAAAGTGGCAGTCATCAAAACTGCCTGGTACTGGTTAAGAGATAGAGTAATGGATCAGTGAATTAGGATAGGTTCAAAAGAAAATGCAGTAAACAACTACGCAATCTACTATTTGACAAACCCAAAGACATCCGCCTCTGGGATAAGAACTCACTATCTGACAAAAATTGTCGGGAAAACTGGAAAATAGTATGGCAAAAACGAGGCATATATCCACATCTCACACCCTATACCAAAATAAGGTTAAAATGGGCACAGGATTTAGTCATAAAGAGCAATATCATAGAAAAATTAATAGACCAAAAATATTCCAACTACCTAATCTATGGAAAAAGGATAAATTTATGACCAAACAAGAATTAGAACCCATTATAAACTGCAAAATGAATGATTTTGACTATATTAAATTAAAAAGGTTTTATGCTAATAAAATCAATGCTACCAAAATTAAAAGAAAAGCAAAAAGCTGAGAAACAATCTTCACAACCAGGAGTTCTGATGAAGGTCTCATTTCTAAAATATATAGAGAATTGCATCAGATTTATAAGGCTGTAAGTCATTCCCCAATTGATAAATTGGTCAAAGGATATAAACAGATAGTTTTCAAATGAAATTAAAGCTATATATAAGCACATGAAAAAATGCTGCAAATCACTATTGATTAGAGAAAGGCAAATTAAAACAACAATGAGCTATCATCTCACACCTATTACCCTAGATGAGAAAAATGGAATATGATTCAACATTAGAGAGGCTGTGGGAGGACTGGGACATTGATGTATTGTTGGTGGAGTTGTGAATGGATCCAATTTTTTTGGAGAGCAATATGGAGCTATGCCCAAAGAGCAATAAAACTGTTCATACCCTTTGACCCAGCAACTCCAATTCTAGAACTATATCCGTAAAAAAATGGAAAAAGTCCTACATGTTCCAAAATATTCATAGTAGCCCTTTTTGTAGTGGTAAAGAATTGGAAATTGAGGGGATGCCCATCAATTGGGGAATGGTTAAAAAAATTATGGTACATGATTAATATGGAATATTATTGTTCTATAAGAAACAATAAATGGTCAGACTCTAGGGAAGTATGGAATGGCTTATGGGATCTGATGCTGAGCAAAAGGAGTAGAACCAAGAGAACAATGTACACGTGAACATTATGAGATGAACAACCTCGATGGAAGCAACCCCTCTTAGCAGTCCAGAGAGCTAGGGCAACCATATTTGACAGATTATGGACTATATTATCTGCAACCAGAGCAAGAAAAACAAAACAAAACAAAAACAGAAAAAAAAACCACCCCTACTGAATCTGATGAACACTTTATAAAAATTTTCTCTTATAGTATCTATTTCCCTTAATCTTAATACCTCATGCCCAAAACTACTAATTTGTGAATATGTTTAACAAAATATGTATGTAAAATGCTAATCTGACTGGTCCCAACTGAGGGGGGTGGGGTGGGAAGGAAGGGTGGAGGGAAACTTTGTAACTTGGAAAATACATGTACAAATAGATAAAAATAAAATTTTTAAAAAGTGACATGGTAAAGATAACTTGGCATATCTGGGGGGGGGGTCTTCTGCACCCAAGTGAGAGAGTACCACAGGCTGTGTGGAGCAAATGGGTCCAAGCAATTCAGGGCATAAAGGGAGGTGACTGGGTCCATGGTGGTGATGATGGGTTCCAGTCCTTCTCCAAAATACTCTTCTGGCTAGTGGCTGACTGGTCAACTCTGCTCTTTGTTCGGTCTCCCATGAGTGGTAGACCCTTGGCTGTGCCCTCTTAAAGAACTACCCCAAAGGTCTAGCACTAATAACCCTCATGTAAGCATATAGCTTCAAGGCACCATTCTCTCCACCAATTCAGAATCATGTTCTGTAGCCTGTGGCACAGAACTGCCCCTCTCTCACCCAGACTGGGGAGAAATCAGGTTAAAATTCCAAAGTGACAAATCTCTTGGCAGAGCCAAGATGGCGACTAGAGAGGAACATCTCTTATGCGCTCTCTCATAAAACTTCGAAACTAAGGACTCTAACTACTTTCGAGAGACAGAACCCACAGAGGGACCCAGTGAGGGAGGCAGTTCTCCTACTCAAGGTAACCTGGAAAAGAGCAGAAAGGCTCTGCTCCCTGAGGTTGGAGGGACAGCCTGCCAGAGGGGTGGCCTACCAGAGCGAAAGAATTTCAGCCTCCATGCTCACAGCAGTGAGGGATTTTCCTGACCTATGCCCCAGGGAGCACCAGGTGCAAATTGAGGGATTGAGGGAACAGTGGGGGACCCCTGCCAGAGCGAGCACAGGAAGCCCAGCCCTCAGGGCACACAGCGAGCAGCTTGGCCACTGCAGCCCAGATCCAGGAACAGAAGCAGGCAGAGTCGGTAAGCAGGAGCCCCCAGGGCATGAGCCCATTGAACCTAGGGAGGGGAGTGAAGAGAGAGAGAGAGAGAGACTGCAGAGCTCTGTCCTCTGCCCCTGGAACAGGACTCTGGGGCTCTGAACACATTCAGATCCTGATCGTGGTCTAGGCCCCGCCATAGAAAAATCAGGTGGGGCACCTCAGCCCCGTGGCAGAGGGGGGTGCATATGGTCATTCACAGACCTGGAGGGAGGACAGATCCTCACACACTGAGACCCTTGTGGGAGTGTCCCAAAAGCTCAGGAAACACCCCAAAACCAGGCTCAGGCTGGGAAAATGAGCAAGCAGAGAAATAAGACCATTGAGAAATATTTTGCATATGAGCCTAAGAAGAATCAAAATACTCAGTCTGAAAATGAGGAAGCACAAGCTCCTGCATCTAAAGACTCCAAGAAAAAAACAGAAATTGGGCTCAAGCTATGACAGAGCTCAAAAAAGACTTTGAAAATCAAATGAGGGAGTTAGAAGAAAAACTGGGAAAAGAAAGGAGAGAGATGCAGGAAAAAACATGAAAATGAAGTCAGCAGCCTAGTCAAGGAAATCCAAAAAAATGCTGAAGAAAAGAGCATGCTAAAAACCAGCCTAGGTCAAATGGATAAGACAGTTCAAAAAGTTATTGAGAAGAATGCTTTAAAAAGCAAAATTGGCCAGATGGAAAAAGAGAGCTCTCTGAGGAAAACAAATCCTTCAGACAAAGAATAGAATTCAGGGAGACTGATGAATTTATGAGAAATCAGGACTCATTACTTCAAAACCCAAAAAATGAAAAATTAGAAGAAAATGTGAAACATCTCATTGAAAAAGCAACTGATATGGAAAACAGACTTAGGAAAGATAATTTAAAAATTATTGTAATACCTGAAAGTCATGATCAGGAAAAGAGCCTTGACATCATTTTCAAAGAATTACTACAGGAAAATTGCCCTGATATTCTAGAAGCAGAGGGCAAAATAGAAATGGAGAGAATCCACCGATCCCCCCGAGAAAGAGATCCCAAAAATCCAACCCCTAGGAATATTATAGCCAAGTTCCAGAACTCCCAAGTCAAAGAGAAAATATTACAAGCAGCCAGAAGAACACAGTTCAAATATCATGGAGCTGCAGTCAGGATCACACAGGACTTAGCAGCAACTCCATTAAAAGCTCATAGGGCTTGGAATATAATATACCGGAAGGCAAAAGAGCTTAGAATGCAACCAAAAATCAACTACCCAGCAAAACTGAATGTCCTCTTCCAGGGAAAAAGATGGACTTTCAATGAACCAGAGGAATTTCAAATGTTCCTGTTGGAATGGCCAGAGCTCAACAGAAGGTTTGATCTTCAGATACAGGACTCAGGTGAAGCATGGAGATTGGAGGAGAGGGGGGAAATATGAGGGACTTAATGATGATGAACTGCATGTATTCCTGCATAGAAAAATGACACTGATAATACTCATATGAACCTTCTCAGTTAATAGAGCAGGTAGAGGGAGCTTTTATAGTTGAAGCACAGGAGGAAGCTGAATTTGAAAATAAAATACGGTGTAGAAATGGAGTCAATAGAAAAAAGGGAAATGTGATGGGAGAAAGAAAAAAGGAGAGGGGGGGAATAGGCCAAGATATCTCATATAATAAGATTATTCTTTATTACACTGAGTTATTGCAATGATATGGAAGGGGAGAAGGCAAGGGGGAATGAGGGAATCTTTGCTCTCATTAGAGGTGGCTAGGAGAGGAAACAGCATATATACTCAATGGGGTATAGGCATCTGGAGTAAGAAGGAGAGAGGGGGACAGGGGGAAGGGGGGGTGATGTGAGTTATGGAGGAGAGGATGGACCATGGCGGGGAGAGTGGTCAGATATAACACATTTTCCTTTTTACTTCTTGCAAGGCCTGTCTGGGACCACAGGGCCAGGTGGATGCTGGGCCTAAGGGGTGGGGGTGGGGGGCTCGGGGCCTCTTGGCCCCAGGACCAGGGATCTGTCTGCTGTGCCACTCAGCTACCCTACAGCAGAGTCAGAGTGAAAGGAGAGAGAAAATATAGTACATGGTAGTGGAGAAATACGAAAGGAGGGAGTTGCGATTAGTGGCAACGGTGGAAAAATATGGAAGTAACTTTTGCCATGGATTTACCATAAAGAATGTGACCCACCCACGACAGAGTTGTTGGTGTTGGAACAAAGACTCAAGCACGTTTTTTATTATTATTTGGGGAGGGTGTAGGGCAAATGAGGCTGGGTGGCCTGCCTGGGGCCACATAGGGTGATTGTTGGGTGTCTGAGGCTGGATTTGGACCTGGGTGCTCCTGGCTCAAGGGCCAATGCTCTGTCCACCTTCCAGCCACCCCTACTATTATTACTGTTTTATTTTATTTGGGGTCTTTTTTTTCTTTTTTTGGTTTTTGCAGGGCAATGGGGTTGGGGGTGGCTTGCATGTCACACGGCTGGGTGATTGTTGGGTGTATGGGGCCAGATATGGGTTTGGGTACTTCTGGCTCCAGGGCTGGTGCTCCATCCATTGTGCCACCTGGCTATACCTACAATTATTGCTATTATTTTTTTAATTTTAATTTTTTTCTCTCCCCTTTACATTATTGCTCAAGCAAGTCTATATTTTGTGGGGGGGAGGGGTATTCTGTTTACTCTTAAACAAGAATATTTTATTAATGTATAAAAAACATTATTTGTACAAAAAGAGAATAAATAAATATTAAAAAAAATCTTTTGATACTAAGCCCTAACACAATGTTACCCATTGAAAAGAACTAGGACAAATATGTCACTTGAGGGTCTCCAGCTCCAGATGGTCCTTGGTCCCAGGGACCAAGGGGTCCCACCCCAGGCATCCTCCATGGAGTCTATTCTAGCCAGAGCCAGTCATCACCCCCTAACTCCTCTTGTTTCCTCTGCTACATAAGATTGACAGCCTTGGATAAGCCATTCAGAAGAAGTTAGCTTTACAAATAGTAGCAGTCCCCACTGGGGAAATGAGAACAGCTTGATTACAGAAAGACAGCAGATAGTGGTAGAATGGCAGTAGAATGACTGGTCAGCTGCTCAAGTGTATTATGCTTTGACTTGGGTTTATTTTTTAAATTTTAATTTAATTTTTTTTGGTGAGGCATTCGGGGTTAAGTGACTTGTCCAGGATCACACAGCTAGTACGTGTTAGGTATCTGAGGTCTGACTTGAACTCAGTTCCTCTATTTACTACACCACCTAGCTGCCTCTGAATTGGGTTAAAGGAGGCAGAACTGCACAGACTTATTAGCCTTACCCTCTCCTCCAGAGTTTTTAAGATACAATGGCAAGACAACAGTCAAGACAACTGGCAATGCCCAGGATGCAGTGGGTGAACTTGGCCCCATTAGATTGAGAGCTACTTTAAGAGAAGTCATTATTTTTTGGCTTTGTGTCACTCCATTATTAGTATAATGCTCAGCATATAATAGATGCTTAATAATCTTTGTCGATTTAACTTGTAACCTATGCAAAGACAATATTGAAACAGACATCAATAGTTATGAGCTGTACTATCTGCAAGGCTGAGGAGAGTCTTATTTCAGTAGATTTGTTAAATCCTCAAATTATACAAAAGAAATCATCTGAATGAATGTTTCCTAAAAGGCTCTCCTGCCCTAATTTATTGGACCATGGTCAAAAGCATCAGATAATGTTACTGATTTGACACGTTGTGACAGTGGTAAGTGTGTTGGACAACTCTTAGTTGATGAATGTGATAGAGTATAGCACTCAAGGAGAAAGGACAGATTTTTTTTTCCCACAATAAGTTCTGAACATTGAACTTGCTAAGCATGAGTGCAATTATGGAAAAATGAAAGCAATACTGTAATTCAGTTTTTCAAATAGCTACTTATACTCTTTTTCACTGTGAGTAATAATTTTCAGCAGGGGAATAGAAAGACTGCTTCTTTTCAATATATTTTTATTTACCAGGGTAACATAATGTCTGTAATTAATTTAATTTTGTTTGGTAGCCAGTTCAGTCAGTTATCCAGAAAGTATTTAATGGGCCCAAGTAGTTTTTCTACTACTTTAGTAGAAAATACTTTAAAAAAATTTTAAACTGATTGAATCTTATTTAGAAACAAATGTTTGAAAGGCTGGCAAAAATCCAGATACTTATGTGATTAGAAAGTTAACATTCAGAGCTAGGATAATATGTTTAGCAATCAGTTAAAAACATTTATTAAAAGCCTACTGTTATTAGAAGAGCCTACTGGAACCTTTGGGTCTTCCTTCTAACTCATATATATATATATATATATATATATATTATATTTATATTTATCACAAATATCCGTAACACTGACTATCCTGTCCATCACTACTTGAGAACCCAGATGGCTTATATTTCACCTCTCCTCCCAGAGTTCTCTAGTATTCCAGTTCTCTAGGGATTGGGAAAGTATCTAGGCTTTTTTGCAAATGGCTCCAATCTTCTCTGATGGTATTTCCCCAATTGTAGAGCAGTCCATTGTTTCCATTTGGTCACTAACAACAGATAAGCTTTTGCAAAGGAATATTTACTTCAAAAGGTAGAACCACAAATATGCAAATGTATCCCCCCAATGTATGGGGTTTACTTCTCTCTACCACCACTACCACCTCAGACTGGGGGGGGGGGGGGAAGGGATTACTGTAAATACCTTTGCTGATCATAGCACAATAAAATAAATAAAAATGATTATAAATTCAGAGAATCCAAATAAAAGACAGATCCAAATGGAATCTTAATAATGAAAACCTAAATTATGAGTGGGTCAAGCAAACTGGTGAGAATATTATTTGGGATCCTACTCACTAAAAAGCATTGGTGTTAAGAGGAAAATCTTGAGGGCAGCTAGGTGGTGCAGTGGATAGAGCACTGGCCCTGGAGTCAGGAGGACCTGAGTTCAAATTTGACCTCAGACACTGAATAATTACCTAGCTCTGTGACCTTGGGCAATTTACTTAAACCCATTGCCCTGTAAAAAAACAAACAAAAAAAGTAAAATCTTGATTCATAGAAATAATAATTATATGAAAAAATGAAAATGATGAAACAACATACCAAAATTTATGAGATGAAGCTAAAGCAGTCTTCAGGTTAAAAAAATCACACTCCTACAAACATTAATAAAATCAATCCTCAATAGATAAGTGGTCAGAGGAAATGAACAAACAGCTCAAAAGAACTGCAAACAATTAACAACCAAATCAAAGATTGCTCTAAATTATCAATAATAAAAGAAATGCAAATAAAAACAATACTGAAATTTTACTTCATACCTTGACAATTGAGCAAAAATGAGCAAAATAGGAAGAATTGATATTGGAGGAAATGTGGGTAGATAGGCACAATGGTGCATTATTGGTGAGCTAAAAATAAGTATTATCATTTTGGAAAGGAATTTGAAATTATGTGAATAAAGTTATTAAAATGATCATACTCTGGCTCAGAGATTCCATGGGCTTACACCCCAAGAAGGACAGTAAGAAAAAGTCCCATTATACACCAAAATATTTATAGCATCACAGTTTGTAATAGCAAAGAATTGAAAATAAAGTAGATGCCTATCATATGGGGAATGGTTGGATAAACTGGTACATTAATGTAATGGAATATTACAGTGCTTTAGGAAATGACTAATATGAATCAGAGGATCATGGAAAGATTTACACTATCTGATACAGAGTGAAGTAACACTCAATGTACAATAATATAAGTGGAAAAGACAACTACACACACACACAAATTGAAAGTTAACTTTGTAAAAGTATAAAGAACAAACGTGACTTGAAAGAAAACATAAAAAGACATTCTCAACACACTCCTTTGCAGAGGTGGAAGGTTTACAGGTGTTGGACATTGAACATATTTTCAGTTTTTTTCTCTTATTTTCTTTTAAAAAAAATGTTATTGTTATATGGTCTAGATCTCTGGAAAGAGGAAGGGGGAAATTATGGTGATTTTTCAAGAACCAAAACATCAATAAAAACCTTATTTTCAAAAAATCAAAGTTTTCCTACTTATCTGATTCTTTCTAGTAGTAGATGGAGCAGTGGACTGCTCTATGCTTTTCTGTGCATTAAAAAAGTTTTTATGACCCTCTTTTTCTGTTTTCCTTTTTGGCATGCTTATTCTTACCTTCCTTACTCTTCCCATCTCCTCCCCCAAGTAAAAAAAAATACAACCAATTGTAAAGACTAGCACAACAAATGTTCATAATGGCTATATCTGAAAATGCTTTTTTCTGTACCAAATTTCAAGTGCTCATTAATTTATGTATTTTGGATTGACTGATTTGAAGCATTTCAAATATGGAAATTGCTGAATAAGTAAAACAGCCTTCAGGATGAGCACCCAAGATTTACCAGTATGTGAAATTTAGAATAATTTTTTCTTGTGGGTGTTCATTTTTATTCTCCTTTAAGTACTTCAGAAATGTCTTTCCTCTCTGCTGATCCAGTTTGTGACTTCTCTATGACTTAGAAGTAGGTATTTGAGAGCTTCTGTGGCAAACAAAACCCCCCCAATAAATATCTAGATAGATAGATAAATGAATTTATTGATTGGTTGATTAATTGATTGATTGATCCATCACCCTGAAACCAATCTGGTAATGGGCCACTGGAAGCTTATCTAACATGGTTATTAGATAACAGATATACAGTCTGTCACCAGACCTTTCCAGCTGGATAGATTCTAATGTATCTTAGATTCCTTCATCATATTTGTTAAGAATTCAAGGTTCCCCATATTGTATGAGACACGAGAATAGGATTTCAATGGAGTCCCTTTATCCATCCTCAATAAAATCTTATTTTTCATAAATGAGTGAATGAATCAAGTTTCTGTAACTGAAGTTAGCTACGTCTAATTTAATTTTTCACCATATAGATTTTAAAATTATTCTTAGAATGAGTGATTCTTAGGACTAATGACTCTCAGTCAACTAGCATTTATTAAATGCTTACTACAATCCAGGTATTCTGTTTTAGTTTTTTAAAAATTAGTATTTATCATTAGAAGTAAGATCCAATTCGTATTAGATGGAAATTGATGACACTCTCTTCTCTAGGTTATTTTATCAAAACAAAAAGTCCCTATTTTATTCATAGGGCTTTAGAATTCTGATGAACCAACTCTACTATTAACTGGATGGTACAGCCAACAAAGACCAGGCACTGTGCCAAATGCTGTGGACATGAAGAAATGTTATCTTGGAGTCAGTTTTTGCCTTCAGGGAGTCTGATAAAATGTTTTGAGTTTTTAAAATAACATTTATATAGTTTTTAAAAATAAATATTTATGTGGTTTGAGAATAATATTTATATAGTAATTTAAAGTTTAGGTAATCTAAATATCATTATCCTCTTTTTATAAATGAGAAAAAACTGAGGCTTAATGGAATCCAGTGACTTGCCCTTAACCATATGAAAGTCAGAACCAAGAATGTTACTCAAGCCTACAGACCTCAGCTTCAGTGTCCTTTCCACTATGCTCTATGTTCTTTAAAGATACAACCTAGAATAAACTTTGATATTGAGAATAAGACATTATGTTCAGTAATATTACTTTGTAAATTGATTATTTTACATTTAACATTTGGGGCTTGTTGGGGTTTTTTTTGCACCTAATAGCATTTTATTTTTTTTAATTACATGTAAAGATAGTTTTCAACATTTTTGTTAGCTTTTGAGCTCCAAATTTTTCTTTCTTCCTCCCTTTCTTCTCTCCTCCCCAAAATAGCAAGCAGTCTACTACTGCTACTAAAGAAATGGGACAGAAGCTTCACTTATTCAATCTGATATAGGTTATTACATAGAATCATATTAAACATATTTCCACATTATTCATGTTGTGAAAGAAGAATCATAACAAAAAGGGAAAACCTCCAGAAAGAAAAAAAACAGGAAAAAAAAAGAAAATTAGTATACTTTGATTTGCATTCAGATTCTGTAGTACTTTCTCTGGTTGTGGTTAGCATTTTCATCACAACTCTTTTGGAATTATCTTGAATCATTGGATTTCTGAGAAGAGAAAATTTTATCATAGTTGATCTTCATACAATGTTGCTGTTATCATGTACAATGTTCTTCTGGTCCTGCTCATTTCACTCAGTATCAGTTAATGTAAGTCTTTCCAAGTTTTTCTAAAATCTGCCTGCTCATAATTTCTTATAGCAAAATGGTATTGCATTATATTCATATGCCACAAATTTTTCAGCCATTCCTTAATTTTGGGGGATTCCCACAATTTCTCATTCTTTGTTACCATATGAACTGATTTTTAAAGTTTAGATGTAATGACTGTCAGGGAAAATAAAAATGTAACTCAAATAACAACTCTTTTCATAAGACTTATTTTTCACCTATAGAAATGGAACAGAAGTTTCATTTATTCAATATACTGTTTTTCTTTAAAGCACAAGCCAATATCATGTTACTTGCAGGAGTTTTCCACTGTGTACATCTTAGTAACCAAAAATGTCCTGGAACTATAAAGATATTAGCACAGGGCAGATGAGGGGAGGAAGTAAAAGGAGGGAGAGAATATAGAACTGAAAAAAAAGATATTTATACTGTATCCTGCATTGAGATAGCAGAAAAGTAGCTTCTAAGACTTGGGACATCTCTAACTTAAAACTTGTGTTGCCTCTTGTACTTTTGGACTAAATATCTATTCGTAGACTTTTGGATGATTATTTAGATATTTGGATGAGTACTTATTTGGATCATATCTGCTCACATATATAAATCTGACATTATAAGAAATTTCCATTAGATCTGTTAGAAGTGATAATAAGAGACTGTAAACTTTGGAATTTCTGTCCATAATCCATTGTCAATGAGATAGTATATCATGACAATCAGTTGAATAATGCTTTCTCCTCTCTAGATTGTTTCCTTACAAGTTTCTTTTTTTAAAAAAAGGTCTTAATTTATGGAACAAAATAATTATTTCCATAATATATTACAATAAATTTATTAAATTTATTTTTATTTATTTAAATTTATTTTTATTAAAGATATTTGAGTTTTACAATTTCCCCCCAGTCTTGCTTCCCCCACCCCAGACAGCACTCTGTCAGTCTAAAGGTTTAGTTTCTTTAGCTGGAAAATTTAGTTTCTTTAGCTTTGTCAAACTGAAATTATAGCAATATAGAAATGTGAATCCAGTGTAGTTTTCCTATCCATACCTTGGACTTCCAGTTGTTATGTCAAAAGGAAAAGCATTTCTTTTGTGAGAAGTGGTGAAATTTTCAAATATACCAGTAGAGGACACACTTTTTCTATTTTTTAATTTACTCAAGCAATAAAAACATCTTTGGTTACAAAAGAACATTTATCTTTTTGTCAGGAAATTAAAATGCATCATTGTAGAATGATGCACCATGGTCTCTTCAAGTGATCATAATATAATTTAGAAATCAAGAATTAAAATCCATTCAAAGTACTTTTTGTGATATTTTAAGGCTAATTAAAATATTACAATCCCCCTTTTTCTTTTCTTTTGATTGAGGAGAGAGCACAACATATTTTATTATTTATGTTTATTGTTGCCTTTTGTTTTTCCATCAGCGTCATTTTGGAAGCTAGCCTTTTATCTGTGCCATCAAGCCTTTCTCCTAACAGTGATTTAAAAAGAAAGAACAGTTTTAACTAACATGTGGACCAAAGCATGATGTTATTTTTAAAAGAACGTTACATCTTTCAATTTTGTCATGACTTCATACTTTAAATATTAACCATGTGAATAGTGTTTGGTCAAGTTTATTGAATTTTGATTAAAGCATTACTTGGGTAAAGTATGAAACTTGTCAGAATGAAATGGAATATATGTATGTATATATGTTTGTATTTAAGTATGTGTACAGTATTGCTTCTGACGTTTATTCTTCCAATTCAATCACACCAGCAGGCTCAATCCCCAGTGCATGGTTACCACTTCCCCTCTAAGGTTTTCAAAGATAACTCTAAAGGATTAGGAGTTTCTAATACTATCAAACACAAGTCCTCATCCAATATGTCCCCCCAAATATCGGTAAACTAATTAGTATCAAGGATGCTGAGAAAGTAAATAATTATACAAAGGACAGAAATACAAAAATGTTCCCTTCAAAGTTGGACATGCAATCCCCTCAATAAACCTAATCAGTTTTCAGGAGAGTGTTCTTAAAGTTAAAGTGATTACCACAAATATTCCTAGCACAAAGTTTACTTCTATGTGTTGATATTGAATGAGTTTCTCTTTTTTTGGAGAAATATGGTATATCTTGGATTCACCTAAAATTTGGAAAGAATAAATAGACAAAATAAACAATGGTTCCATGTATGCATAGTTACATAGTTGCTGAGGTGGAGAAAGAATTCTATACTTTTGAATGACCTGGCATCCCACAGTAGTGCTTTCCTCACCCACCACAATTCACAGTAAGTGAACAAGGAAGATACCTGAAGCAAGGAGGGAAAAGTATCCCCATTTAACATTTCCAGAAAGCTGACCAAGCGTCCATGTGGATTAGTAGTAGCATATTATTCATTCTGTAAGGACTAGGCACTCATTGACCTCACCATTGCCCTAGTAAAAATATTACAAAGACAAGAATCTTTAAAGGAAGGAGAGTGAGGGAGATAGCCAACTATATAAGAATATACAACTAATGGTAGAAATTCTTGAGGAAACTGGAAAGCAGTCTGGACGAAATTGGATATAGACCAATATCTTACACCACTTACACCAAGATAAGACCAAAATGAATACATAACCTAGACATAAAGATATTACATTAGAAAAATATGGACCGTATGACCTTATCAGAGGTATGGTTAGGGAAGAATTTATGGATAAACAAGAGATAGAGAGTATTATGAAATGTAAAATGGATAATTTTTGATTACATTAAATTAAAAAGGGTTTGTAGACAAGATAATAAGAAAAGCAGAAAATTGGGGGGGGATTTTTACAGATATTTTCTGAGAGAAAGATTTCATACCTCAAACCTATGGAGAATTTTGTCAAATTATCAGAATATGAGTCATTCCTCAGATGATAAATATCAAAGAAGATAAATTAGCAGTTTTTGGATGAAGAAATCAAATCTATATTGTAGTCATATTTTCAAAAGCTCTGATCATTATTGATTAGAGAACTGCAATTAAAACAACTTTGAGATATCATCTCACTCTATCAGGTTGGCTAAACTGATAAAAGAGAAAAAAATGACATGTTAAAAAAGGATATGGGAAAAATGGAACACTAATGTGTTATTAGTGGAACTGTGAATTGATTCAACCATTTTGAAATGTTTGACCGAAATTATGCCCAAAAAGTTTTAAAACCGTGTATACCTTTAAACCCAACAATAATACCACCATTAAGTCTTTTTATCAAGGTGATCAGGAAAAAAGAGAACCAATGTAATTCTAAACTATTTAAAATAGTTTTCTTTGTGGTAGCAAAGAACTAGAAATTGAGGGAATGCCCATCAGATGGGGAATGGCTAAACAACTTGAGGTAAAAAATTGCTTTAGAATGCTATTGTATTGATAAATTTTGAGCAGCTTGATTTTAGAAAAACATTTAAAAACTTAATATGAAACAATAAAGAAATTAGCAGAACCAAGAGAATACAGTTACAGCAATGTTTTTCAAAAATAACTGTAAACAACTACGATATTCTGAGTGTTATAAATACTCAAATCAGCTACAAAAGACCTATGAAGGAAGATGCTATGTATTTCCAGAGGAAGAACTGATAAATAGAATCAATAAATAGAAGATAAATACTACGGTGTGTGTGTGTGTGTGTGTAATGGTGGCCTTCTCTAATGTGGGGTTGGGGAGAAAAGGAGGGAGACAGTTTGGGACTTAGAATGGTACAAAAGATTAATTTAATTTTAAAAAAGAATATAAAAAGGAGATGATTTCCTATTCCCCAAAGTGGAAAAGGAGAATTTGAAAAAAGGGAAAACAGATGGTCAAAGACAATCTTAAATTAATTTAATTATTAATTGTTAAGTCTTGGTTTAGAGAAAGCTAGGTGGCCCTGTGGATAGAACACTGACCCTGGAGTCAGAGGACCTGAGATCAAATGTGATCTCAGATACTTAATAATAACTTAACTGTATGACCTTGGGCAAGTCACTTTAACCCTACTGCCTTGCCAAAAAAAAAAAAGAGTTAAGTCCATTGTGTTTTATTAGAAGAAAACACTTTTATTCAAATCTCAGTTGTAGGAGAAGTAGAAAGCTTCTTCATACCTTAATGAAAAATGAATCCACATAGGACTTTTCTAATTGGATAGCTGTACACTTAAAGTTTACATTACTCTCATTTTGAAGAAAATTATTTGACTAATATGTCTAAAGTAAAGATGTCGAACTTAGGACCTAATTGCTGAAGGTTGAATCAGATTAAAATGTAATTGCGAAATGTTTAATAAAATAAATAAAAATACGACAAAGCTAATAAATTTGTAGTTTCTTAAGTCAATATGTAGCAAATCAGGGATCTATTTGAATTTGACACCGCCTGTCTAAGGCAAATGGAGTAAATTGCTTTGATAAAATATTTGCATTATTTTATAGACAAAATGTGACACTAAAGAAATGAACCTGGATTTCTTGTGTGGTTTATGGAAATCAATCTCCTTATTTTAGATTTTTTTTTCAAGGCAATGGGGTTAAGTGGCTTGCCCAAGGCCACACGGCTAGGTAATAATTAAGTGTCTGAGGCCAGATTTGAACTCAAGTACTCCTGACTCCAAGGCCAGTGCTCTATCCACTGTGCCACCTAGCCACCCCAATCTACTTATTTTATAGTCTCACAAAGAAAATGCCAGAAAACTTGGTCTTTTGTCAGTCAATAAAGACTAGCAATTGAGAAACTAATCAGGATCCTGTTTGTGTTTTTCATGTGATGGTTCATCACTTACTAATTTAAATGAGATTTTGCCTCCCTGAGAAATGGGCATGTACTATGATGACTGGGAATCAGAAGACCTAACTTTTAACCTCAACTGTCACTAACTGGCCATCTGCCACCACCTACCTTGAGAAAGCTATCTGATCTCTCTGTTTCATCTGCCAGTGAATGGGTCTGACTAATGATCTCCCAGGTTCCTCTGAATTCTAACATTCTGTGACCTTTGAAAGTCAGGAGCTGAGCTTAGAAGGGCAGGGCAGATGGAACTTGGTGTATGTATTCATTATTTAATTAATTCACAAACATTTGTTAAATGCTTATCACACAACAAAACATAAACATCAAGATCCATGCCAAGAAAGAAGGAAGGAAAACATAGGAATGGAATAAGCTAAAATAATCCCTTGCTTGGAAGCCAGGACTTGATTATAAAAGATAATAATGAGAGCCATTTAGTCTTTTCTTTCTACATTTCATCAGTCTTGTGCATGTGTTTCTATCTTAAATTTGCTAGCTATGTGACCATGAAGAGCAAATTATTTAGACTCTTTGAGCTAGTTTTCTCATCTATAAAATAAAGATAATAATATTTTCATTACCAATCTCATGGGATTATTGCTGATGTAGCAAATACACTCTGAGCCCACTATCCCAGAATCAGACTGCTGCATCTCCCACTCTGGGTTCCAGGAGGGTACCCTGAGGTATTTGGACCATCTTTGAAGCCATCAGCTAAAGCCCTGACCAGTTGCATTTTCTCACTATCAGCTACCAGGGACTTGTGTTCCAGTTCCATTTTTGCCACAATATTAAATAGCTTTTAGGATATTTACTTCAAAGATATAGTAAGAACAAATGTACAAATAATTCTCCCCCAATATTTCAAGAACATACTCTCCCCTATTCCACCTTGATCTCTTTTTTTTTTAGGTTTTTGCTGGGATTAAGTGGCTTGCCCAAGCTAGCTAATTATTATCTGAGGTTGGATTTGAACTCAGGTACTCCTGACTCCAGGGCTGGTGCTCTATCCACTGCACCACGTGGCCTCCCCTCCACCTTGATCTCTAGAAATCATTTAGCATAGTTTCTGAATATTATGGGTCCTACCAATTTTATATCAAGATGTAGCATAACCACAAATGTATCCTCATCACAACTATATCACTCCAGACGTACAAAACCTGGAATAGATTTAGATTCTCAAACTACAAGAAGCTTACTTTCGTACATTTTAAAACTCATCAGATCAAAATGAAATGGAGTGAATGGCAAGGTGAAGGCCCAAGACTTGTTTTTATAGGATCTAAGTCAACCTAAGAGTAGAGAAAGCTTTTCCTCTTACAGCGGACAACCCTTGTCTGATACCATCAGCATATCAGTCTAACCAAGGAAAGACAGGTGAAAAATAAAGGAAACCAGTGGAGGCCTTTTGAAAGATCTTCCACTTCTGGTCCTTCAACCAACTCAAAAAAGTTCTTCCCAACCACATAGTTAGCAGACTAGAACCAATTATAGAACTTCTTTGCAGTCTTCATGGTCTCTCTGAAGTACTTTCATTACCTAGCACTTTGCCTCTCCCAGATCAAGGGGAGAGCCTTCACATGGGTAGACCTGGTTATGTCAGTGTCTAAAGCAGAGGGAAGGCACTTTCTTTTTTTTTTTTTTAGAGTTTTTTTTGCAAGGCAAATGGGGTTAAATGGCTTGCCCAAGGCCACATGGCTAGGTAATCATTAAATGTCTGAGACCGGATTTGAACCCAGGTACTCCTGACTCCAGGGCCAGTGCTTTATCCACTGCACCACCTAGCCACCCCTGGGAAGGCACTTTCTAAACCTTCAAATGCCATATACAATTGCTGCTGAGGTTACTAACACTTGGGAGAACAATAATAAAAGATAATAAAAAAACCACATGCCCCTAAAGGACATGGATAGATTCAATTCAATAAATATATTTTTCTCCTTTTTTGTTGTTGTTGGGTTTTTTTTTTTTTGGCAAAGCAATGGGGTTACCCAAGGTAGACAGGTAATTATTAAATGTCTGAGGCTGGATTTGAACTCAGCTCCTCCTGACTCCAGGGCCAGTGCTCTATCTACTGGGCAACCTATCTACTCCAAGTCAGTAAATATTAAGCACCTATATTATTTATTTATTACATTTGCAGGAGTGGATGGAGCACTAGACTTGGAGTCAGGAAGAACTCAATTCAAATCCAGCCTCAGACAACTGCTATCTATGTGATCCTGGGCAAGTCACTTAATCTTATTTGCCTCAGTTTCCTTATCTGTGAAATGAACTGGAGAAGGAAATGACAGGTCATTTTAGTATTTTTGCCAAGAAAATCCCAAATGGGGTCACAAAAAATTCATTCCTAACTGAAAAATGACTGGATAACAACATTTAGCCAGGTTTTAAAAGGAGAGAAATGCCAACTTGTGATGAGGATAGGGAAGAGCTTTAACAATTTTTTTTGGTGGTTGGCAGGGGCAAAACTGAGCAACAAATTCTTTGGTGTTCCACCTTCTAAAGGTCTAAAGCAAAGGGTCAAAAGATTGAATGATGCTAAGTCACTATTTTATGGTATTTATTAAACTCAATCCTGTCCCCTGAGAATTAGATTAGAGGGGGTTCCAGAAGGTATGTGGGAGGTACAAGAGACAGTCTACTTTTTTGTGTTCCAAAAAAGAATATAATTTTCCCTTGCTTCCTAGTACTGATCTCTGCACTTGATAGGTGCTCACATGATTTGTTGATTGAAAAGTCTTTCTTCACATCTTCCCCCTCCCACCTACCCCCAGTCCCCTTCAATTCCGCATTAACTGGATCAGGAGCTAATAGTACTGCTCAGAGGTGACATCTTTCCACCAATCTGGGTTGCAGTCTCTTCCTCAGCTGCCAAAATTATACATGCCCTTTCCTAACCCTCCTGTCATTTGGGGAAATGGGGACTCAGGACATCTGTCAGTAGGCAATGAGCCTGTGTGCATTATTCATCAGTAGTCTGCCACAGCTCAAATCAACAAACAAAGCCATTTGGATTTTCATTTTTATTGGTTGGCATCCAGTTTCAGTGGGACTATAACAACTGAAAATGATATCTAAGCCAGAGGAAGAAGTAAATGACATCTAAGCAGTATAGAATGAGAGAAGAAAAGGTAGTTGTCTGTGTTTTCCTTCCCCTTTGCCTTGAGATGGTTTGATTTTTGCTGAGAATTAGATGGTTGCAAACATCAAAGGGATAGATAAGGTGAGGTATGAAGGCTCTGGGAATTGTAGACCAAGGGGTCAGGCAGTATCTCTTTAGGAAAACATCTTTAGAATGCAGAAAAAAAACTTTTATGGAGGCATTAAAGTTTGCATTTTTTGGATACTGCAAATACCACTACTGAGGTATTCCTATGAGAATTGGGGGAAGGGGAAGTACAGTGCAGTAGGCAAAGGACTAAATTTAGTGTTAGAAGAACTTATATTGAATTACTCATTTGACTTTAGACAAGTCACTTAAACACTCTGGGTTTCGGTTTCTTAATTTGAGGAATGAGTGAGTTTAGATGATCTTGAAGTCTCTTCCAGTTCTAAAAATTTGATGATCCTGTTACGAAGAAGAAGCAAAATAAATAAACACTTATCCTTTTTTGTTGGTCAAGAACTATATGTGGCTGAAATTGTACATGAATAAGAGAATCGGAACCATAACTAGTTGTGGCTAGAACAAACTCAGTTGAGGAAATAGAGTTTTGGAGCATGAAGAATGTTCTATGACAGGTGGAGTATCATTGCGGAGAGGCAACATGTTCTTCAGAGAGTCTTAGCCTTTGCCTTGTCATTAGAAAACCTACCACTTGAGTGATGACCAGTCTACAAGACAAGGTATGGAATGAGTAGATATTGCAGTGAAGGAGCAGAAAAGTGCATAATCTCACCCAGGGAGGAGGGTTTGTAATAAATACCCCAGATTTCCTTTGTCTGCAAAATACTGTAGTCTGAGCAGTCATATTAATGGGTTATTTGCAGTAATCTTCACAGAGAGCAATCCAGCACACCATCTGAACACCAATGAGTAAAGATGATAAATAATTGTGTAATAAACAGGTAATCAAAAGCCATTCAATTACATGCAAACTACTTTTGGAGGGGAAATAAATTCATCTGACCTTTATTAGAAATCTGTTCATAATGACAGAGACTTTATAGAAGGTCCCAAAGAGAACCAAGAAAATGAGAAAAGATTTAAGAAACTAGGCTTTTGAGGAAAGGTTAAAGGAATGAGGTTTAATTAATCTGGAATAGGTTAAGCTGAAAGGTAACATGACATACCAAGATGTAGTTCTCAATTTTAAATGATCCTCAACAATGAATGGGAGAACAATAATAAGGATTTACATTTACAGTGTTCATCGAGTTTATTAAGGCTTCCCCCCCCCCACCACAACTTTGAAGCAGAAAGTACAAATATTGGCTCTGTTATAAATGAGTAAATAGCCTCAGAAATATAGTAACTGTCTAGGTTGGGTTCTGGACTTCAGCTTTTGCTCCCATGTCTAGTTCTTTTTGCACTATACTATAAATACTTCATGGTTAAAAATTCAATCCTATTTGGTTTTAGGATGCACTGTTTGAGCTTTATGTTTTGTTCTCTGACCATAGTTTGGTGAATGGAAAAGCAACTAAATGGAAAAAAGGAAAACCCCTAGGATTAAAATATTTTTCCAATAGCAGCTAGGTGATACAGTAGA
Source organism: Macrotis lagotis (assembly GCF_037893015.1). Classification (NCBI taxonomy): domain Eukaryota; kingdom Metazoa; phylum Chordata; class Mammalia; order Peramelemorphia; family Peramelidae; genus Macrotis; species Macrotis lagotis. Next base: position 113,101,960 of record NC_133659.1, read on the forward strand.
GAGAGTACCAGGAGTGGAGTCAGGAAAATTCATCTTCCTGAGTTCAAATCTCAGAAGTTTCCTAGCTGAGAGATTCTGTTTGCCTTGGTTTCCTCCTCTGTGAAATGAGGGAAAAAATGAAATGGCAAATTACTTCAATATTTTGTCAAGAGAACTCCAAATGGGGTCACAAAGAGTTGGACTTGGCTGAAACAACTAAACAAAATAGGACATAGTTGAAAATTGATTATAACAGAGGGTGAGTGGGAAGGGAGGGGAGGACAATGAAATTATTTATTCTCTCTGTTAACACTAAAATTGAATCATCTAAAATTAAATTATATCTAACTAGTCTATTCTAAATATAATAATAAAAACTTCTACTAAAAACCAAAGGAAAAAGGATCAGTTTTCTCAACTATAAAAGGGGATAACTTCTAGGGTTATTGTTAGTATCAAATGAGATAATATTTTAAAGGACTTGGTTCAGGGCTTAGCCTACAGCGTATGCTTAATAAAGTTTTGCTTTCTTCCTCCCTGTCTCCCTCTCTCCTTTTCTCCCTCCCTCCCTCCCTCCCTTCCTTCCTTCCTTCCTTCCTTCCTTCCTTCCTTCCTTCCTTCCTTCCTTCCTTCCTTCCTTCCTTCCTTCCTTCCTTCCTTCCTTCCTTCCTTCCTTCCTTCCTTCCTTCCTTCCTTCCTTCCTTCCTTCCTTCCTGTGTTTACTCAGGATAGGAAATAAAAGAATTAATTGGCAACATTGAGGGCCCTTTCCATTCTAAATTATGACTGTGGATTTAGAATGGAAAGGGCCCTCAGAAGCCATCAAGTCCATCCCCCTTATTACATAGATAAAGATATTGAGATCTAGATCGAATACATGACTTGTACAAATTTGCCCAAACAATAATAAGTAGAGAAGTATTCAAACTCAGGACCTCTCTCTAAATCTAGGTCTCATTCCATTGTATCAAACCATCTCTAGGCTTCAACATTGACTTCCTAGGCCAGAATTCCATAAATAACCCATGAACAACCTCAAAGTAATTTAGAAGGACAGTATAAATTGAGTGGATGCTGTGATTAAAGGTGCTGCTGTGTCCTTTGAAAGATCTAAAATTTCTAAATAATCTTATAATGCAAGGACACATGGGGGCGCTCTGATCAAGTTTACTAATAATCATAATAAAGAAAATAATCATTGTGACCTTAGAGTCAATGATACTGATAAATTCTGCCTATTATTCTTAGATAAGCCCTTCTTGCCTTGGTTGTTTACATGAGACATTGTGGATGCTTTCCTTTGAAAGTCTTAAGGTATAAGTTTGTCCTCTCTGACTTAAAGGTCACTGTCACTAAGTAGGGTATCTATGTACTTGGTGACAATAAATGTTGGCAGATTTTTCTGTGTAGAGGTGGAATGGTTGTCTAGCTGTCTTTTCCAATTCTGTTTTTGTTTAAGAATCCTCTGATTCTCTAGGCATGTCTACCTCACTTTTTAAAACAGAAAGTTTCTGAAAAAGTATATAAATTTCCTTTTATTTTAAATGTACTAAAACATGTGTAATGAGACTTTTTTATGATACAAGGAATCACCCCCTTTTATGTCTATTTAACAAGTGGTCTTGCTAAATAGCACATTCGTATCCCATCTCTGAACCTTTGCAAAGGCTGTCCACCATTTCTAGTATGCCTTTACTCTTCACCTCTATTTCTTAAACACAGATCAACTTGAACTACACCTCTTACCTAATCTCCCCCAGATATAAGTGGTCCTCTTAAATTACCTTCTATTTATTTCATATATACCTAAATAAAGGCAATTAGATAGCATAGTGGATAGAGTACTGGGCCTGAAGTCAAGAAAACTCATCTTCCTGAGTTTAAATATGACCACACTGTGTGAACCTGGGCAAGTCACTGTTTGCCCTACTTTCCTCATCTGTAAAACAAACCAATGAAGGAAATGGAAAACCACTCCAGTCTTTGCCAAGAAAACCACAAATGAGGTCATAAAGAGTTAAACATGACAGAAATCTCAATGTATCCATGTTATTTTCTATTAAAGAATACAAGCTCCTCATGGGGAGGGGGCTATTTCATTTAAGTCTTTTTTTTATCCCTATGGATCCTAAGGTAGCATAGGCTTTTGAAAAATGTTTGTAGGAAAGTACAGAGTTTATGCCACAGTTTTTTCTTAGAATGGGGCACAACTGTTTCTTTTCCAAATCCCTCTATTTCTTAAACATACAGGGGTATTGCTGCCAGATCTTACCTCATATATGAATTGATTATCAAATTTTCAATGTGAGTATTAACATCTTGAAAATCAACAAATGTTACAAATCAAGGACTTGATTTTGTTGAATATCGATTCTAGAATACTGTAAGAAAGTGTTCCAATCTTTCTGTTGACTTTCAACTTTGCATCTCCAACTGCTTTCAGACTTCTTGAACTGTGTTCTTGAACTGTTAGAACAACTTGAACATCCAGTAGATGCCTTGAGCTCATTAATCTCAATAATAAACTCATTATCTTTCCTCCTTCTACTTTTCCTATTAAAATAGAGGGCAATATCATCTCCTCTGCACTTCAGGTATACTGCCCAGGAGTCCTCCTGGATTCCTCACAATCTCTCTCACTTCATATTCAAGTTGTTGCCAATTTCCTCTTTTAACATCTTTCAAATATGCCCCCTTCTCTCTTCTGACTTTGCCACCATTCAAGTTCAGGACCTCATCACTTCATTCCTAATCAGCTCCCCCCACGAAGTCTTTCCCCACTCCAAACCATTCTCCCCACTCCCCACTGAAAAGGTTGTCCTAAAACATGGGTCCAAATATGTCATTCAGAAAAATTCTGTATTTTCTTTTTGGTATTAAAAGTCCATCATAACCTAGGTCCTTCTTACCTTTCTAATCTTACAGCCTACCCCCCCAATACATACTCTTGGATTCAATGACACTGGTCTCCTGGCTGTTCTCTTGGCTATGAGCATTTTCTCCAATTATCCTGAGACCCTAGAATACTCTTCCTCTTCTGCTCTGACTACCTTTAAAAACCAGTTAAAATTCCACCTTCTGTAGAAAGTCTTCCCTAAATCCTTGTAATTCCAGTGCCTTCCTTCTTTTAATTATTTTCTATTTATCTTGTAGGTGGCTGGCTTTATAAAAATTTGTTTGCATGTTGCCTCTTCCATTAGATTGCAAGCTCCTTGAAGGCAGGGACTATTTTTGCTTCTTTTTGTACACCCAGCCCTCCCAGTCTGGGGCTTTTTAAATGTTTACTGATTGATAGAGAAAATGTCAATAATTCAGATTAAACTTAAAAGTTTATCATGTGTAGTTCCCCTGGGAGAGAACCAGTTATTAAATCTCTTATTCTGAATCTTCACTTTATTTTCAGCTATGTTTTGAATACATATCCTTTCCACCTAGAGCCTAAAATCTCTTATCATCAATCCCTTACTTGAGGATAAAACAAGAAAAGTTTCACTTGTGATTTTCCTCACTGAATCCTGATGAAAGCTTGAATACATTTCATGGTATTGTATGTCTCCCTTAGGGAAATGTTCCCTGGCGGTGTGCCTCCATAGAACCTTCCAGGCTGTGGAAAGAATCCATTTCTGTGCTTGATAATATCATTCTCCCTCCACAAAGTTGCTACAGAATTGAAAAATGGAAATCATTCTCCCTAAGGTGAGAATATATTCTTAAGTAACTGAAAGGAAGGAGGTCAGACTATCAGACAGGTACAAACATCCCTGCCTATGTCTGTGCAAGCAAAGGGTAGGGATTATTCAGCAATTATTCAGATCCAGATAGGCAATTTAACTGGATTTTCAATTATCCATACTATTAAACAGGATAACCCCCAAACCATTTCTACTTGACTTTGGAATGCTTTATCTATGACTCCTTCCCCACTTCTAGATTAATCTTCCTCCTCCTACTGTATCTTTGCTCAAACCGACATGTTTAATTTGCATTTTTGACCAAGTAGACAAATAGAAAAAGATAGATCTTGATTGTGCTGATAGTTCACCAGTCATTTGCCTTAGATCAAAGATTTCGCTACTGAGCATCCCCAAAGTGGATAATTCTCCTACAGATCATACAGAAGATATGTGGAATGGTGAAAAGAAAACTAGCTTTGGAATCAAAGAAATTCCAGATCTGTTACTTAGTATTAGTTCAGTTCAGTCATTTTTCAGTTATATACTATTCTTTGTGACCCCATTTGGGGTTGTCTTGGCAAAGTTACTGGAGTAGTTTTCAGTCTCCTTCTCCATCTCATTTTTCAGATGTGGAAAATGAAGGTTACTTGCTCAGGATCACTCAGCTAGTAATGTCTAAGATTATAGTTGAACTCATGAAGATGAGTCTTCCTGATCCGGGTCCAGTACACTATGCCAATACTGTGCCAACTTGATAAATTCACTTCTCTCTAGGTCTTAGATTCCTCAACTGTAAAATGAGGGTTGGATAGTATGGAAAATAAGGCGATTTTATGAGAAAAGTTGCTAAACTGATCATGCTCAGGGAGTCACTATTGATCTTGTATGCCATGGATGTCAATGATAGAAAGAAAGGTCTAGATTAGAATATCTAAGGTGCCACTTCTTGTAGTGGTTAAAAAACTGGAAACAAAGTAGGTTTGTTTAAGGAATGACTGAACAAACTGTGGTATATGCATGAGGTGCATTATTATTGGGCAGTAAGGAAAAAGAGGCTGTTTGATGTAGCAGAGGATCATAGCTGGCTAGCTTTGGAGTCAGGAGGACATTTAATGGTTGTATGACTGCAGGCAAGTCTCTTAACTTTTGAGAGAGTTTCCAAAGATTCTCAATTACAGATGAATTGCTGATCTGCATTAGTAAAGGGAGTTTTTTCACCAAGGATGAAATTGTAGGGATGACAAATAAAAAAGAATTCATAGAAACATGGTAAGACTTTATGAACTGAAGCAAAACAAAGAACAGGAAAACAATGTACATAATTACTACAATGATATAAATGAAAACAATATTAAAAGACAACAGAATTTAGATCAAATGCAATGATCAATGGATGATTCCTGATGACCGATGTTAGAATGTGCCTCCTTCCTTGGTGTAAAGAGGTGATGGTCTGTCTCTAGATGCAGATTGTTTAAAAGCTGAAGTCTCAGTCACTTTATTAAAACAGCTTTTGAGGAGGTGGTTGAATTTATTTTGAAGTGATTGTGTTTTTAAAAGGCAAACAATTCAATGAAACACTTTTTGAAATTTAAAAGTGAGGGACAGGATTTGAACTAGATGATCTTTATAGTCCCTTGCAATCTATAAGCTCTACTTTTCTAATAGGCCTTCTGAGAATTGGTTATATCCTGGGTTCTGTCTGTCGTTCTGTCTGGCAAGATGTCAATCAAAGGATTTGAGGAAACCTGCTCCAGTAAGATGCTAGGTTCTTAAATGTTTTGTTGAGGGAGAAGGGGACTTGAGTGATAGAGGGTGAATGGCCTTTGGGTCCTGCTCTGTCATAGCCCACAGCTAAAGGGCTCAGGAACTGAGGAATTGCCAAATGGCCCATGAAGAACAGCCTGTCAGGATAAGATAGAAGGATTCTTAACCTCACCAGGCCTATTTCCCTCATCTATAAAATGAAGGGTTTGGACTAGCTAGCTCACTCTAAGGTTTCAACCAACTCTGACTTGTTTAGCTTAAAAAAAGAAAAGAAATTGCAAAGAATAAAAATGATTGAACTGGCACCCCTCAACAGCAAAAGTCAACAGAGAAGGATGAAGAAATAATTAAACTCCATAACTCTGGTATTAGAGGTCTCAGCAGGAAGGCAAAGTGATCCCTTTTCTCTTAGAGATAGGAATAGGGACTGGGAACATTTGTATACCCATTTATATTTGTTGCTAATGAAGTCTGAGGTAGGAGACTCCTCCATTTGGTCTTTTTAAATTTTATTTATTTATTTCTAGGGAAAGCTACAATAACAGTGACCTAAAGTCTCAGATACTGTTCCCTAGTCCTGGTTTCCTGGGATTATGCCAAATAATCCTAACCCTGGCTACAATGTTTTTTATTTTTAATTTTGGCAAAGCCATCAGGATTAAGGATCTGAGGCCAAATTTGAACTCAGGTCTTCCTGACTCCAGGACCATTGCACCACAGAGCTGCCCCTACGAAGTCTTTTAAAGATTCATGCAATATAGGGGTCTTTCAGTCTTGTCTGTTTCTTACACTCTGACTGTTCAGTGGGTGACAGACTTAGTCCTGTGTAAATAAGTCCCTAAACACCAAATGACCTTTATCATTTATTTACTCAATGGTTCCTTACTTCTATTGGTGTTTCAGAGTTTCAGAAATGGGATAAGGAGAGCCTGAAAAACTGGGGTAGGTAAAAAGTGCTTGGGAGGAAAAAAAAAAGTGGCATCTGTGGTTGAAACCTGGCTAACAAAGTCATTCCTAGGATTCCAACTCCTTTTTATTAGTTATTGGTCTTTTTGTATTTGGAATTCAGGCATACTCCAGACCCTGGGAGCAGGATGGACATCCCGCTCCACATCTTCTGAGATGGTCCTGATGTCACTGGAAAATGGGGAGATACGGGAACGGGTCCTAAAGGTGGTCAGGGAGAGGCTGCCCCGGGACCGAGTGTTCCACTGCTTGGTCAGCTTCCTGACGGCCTCCTCTTCCTTCATCTTCTCCAGCACTTCCTGGAGGACTGAGCGGAAGAGCTGGGATACCTCATGGACTTCTGGTTCATACTCAGCAATGAGCTGCCGAAACCTAGGAGAAGAGCAAGAGATGGAGGGCAGGATATATTGTTTAAGGTTTAACTTTATACAGTTTTCATAACATATATTTTATCTCTTGCTACTAAGGCCATTCTTTGACCACTTCTTTGAGGGAGCTCAAATCCCAGTTTCTATTAAAGGTTCTGTGTGTGTGTGTGTGTGTGTGTGTGTGTATGTGTGTGTTTTTGTGTGCTAGCATAGTGAAAGGATGTCATACAAGGGAGAGTTTAAACTTCTTGGTCTAAGTGCACTAGGAGCAAAGGATGGAAATTGCAGAGGCAGATTTTAGTTTGATGTAAGGAAACGTATTAATAATTAATGAAATGTGGTGTCTTGAGAGGTAATGGATTCTTCATTACTGGAGGACTCCTAATGAAGGTTGGACATCTACTTGCTATTAAAAGGACCACTGGGGGAAATCTGGGACACTAATACATTGTTGGTAGAGCTGTGAACTCATCCAACCTTTCTGGAGAACAACTTGGAATTACACCCAAAGGGCAACAAAAATGTACATACCCTTTGATCCAGCAAGACCACTACTGGGTAGGTACCCTGAAGAGATCATGAAAAAGGGTAAAAACATCACTTGTACAAAAATATTCATAGCAGCCCTGTTTGTGGTGGCAAAGAATTGGAAATTGAGTGAATGTCCATCAATTGGGGAATGGCTGAACAAACTGTGGTATGTGTACATTATGGAACACTCTTGTTTTATTAAAAAACATAACTATCATGTTATATATAAATTAAATTATTATGATTCACTTTCTGAGGTGAGATAAGAATCATCCCATTTTCTAATTTCTCTTACTACAATAAGAGGTACTTCTATCCTGCTTCATCTTTGCTCTTGGATAGCACAGTCAGCATGATTCTTTTTGTTATTGTGCATTGAGAAAATGCATAGTCTCTGACCTCTGGCCCTGGAGTCTTAAGAGGAGGACACTAAAATGGAAGGACAGATTGACTCAATAAAATCTCAATAGGGCATAAAAAGAAAGCTGAATTTGGAACTGAGTCCAATTTCTGTTTCTTCCACCTATTGTCTTCTCTCTCTCTTTTTTTTAGGTTTTTGCAAGGCAAATGGAGTTAAGTGACTTGCCCAAGGCCACACAGCCAGGTAATTATTAAGTGTCCGAGGCCGGATTTTCACTCAGGTACTCCTGACTTCAGGGCTGGTGCTTTATCCACTGCCACCTAGCCTCTCCCACATATTGTCTTTAGAGACCTTGAGAAAGTCACTTAATTTCTCTGGATAAGTGGTTTTTCATCCTTAAAATAAGGACATTGGTCCCTTTTGTTTTAAGTTATTGGGGTATCAGGGAGAGAAAATAAAAAACTAAATTGAAACTTTTAATTTCATTTTAAATAATTACCTAGCTATGTGGCCTTGGGCAAGCCACTTAACCCCATTGCCTTGCAAAAAAAAAAAAAAAAGAAAAAGGTCTAATTTAATTTTAAAAACAGATGGAGTTGGACTAGACGATTTCTGAGGTCTCATCAAAATCTACAATCATACAAAATGAGTATATATATATATATACATATATATATATGTCTGTTTATGTGTATATGTTTGTGTGTGTGTGTGTGTGTGTGTGTGTGTGTGTGTGTGTGTGTGTGTGGATGAGCAAGGTAAGCATGATAGCCCCATTGAAGTTCATCTCTAAGGTCTCACCCTGACCTGGAAGGGATCCTGCATCATTAAAGACTATGCCCATGGACCATAAGCTTCAGCAGAGCCTGGAACTGGAAAGCTCTATGAATGGGTTCTAGATTCTGAGGATTCAAGCCAAGTTCCTAAAAGTTCATTGTCAGGCCGAACAAAGATGGAAGGGGGTGGGGATTTCTCAACCACAGAAATTTCTAGAGATCATCTTATATTCTGTACTGGTAGAAGGAGAACTCACACCACCAGAAGCAGACTATTTGGAGAACATATTGAAGTGTACAGGATGCATACACTAAGAAGGGGTACACAAAATATTTCTTGGTGGAAGTTTTTATAAACCCCTACTAAAGATGCTTTTGAAAAATTAGGGAGAAAAATGGAAGATTTTAGGATCAGTGCTTAGGAAGAATATGTATGATGTAATTAGAGGAAGGTTAGACATGGGGTTATTAGAACCTTGACCCTAGCTGTGTAGCCTCATAACCTCTTTGAGTTGTATTTATTCATCAGTAGAATGGAGGTACTTAGTAGCACAACTTTCCTCCTGAGGTTATTATGAGGGGAAATACTTTGCAAACCATAAATTGAGATATAAAACTGAGTTATCAACATTATTTTAAGAAGAATTTGCTTCAATGGTATAATATTCTGAAGTACTTTGTAAATCTCAAAATACTATATAAGAAACAACTAATTTTGCTATTATTTACTCTTTTGCGTGTTGGATGGTAGACCAAGGCAGTGATGGAGAGAGAGGTGGATCTGTACCTCCTTTTGGCTGGACATCACATAATCCAATCAGGACTAGCCCTTTGCAATGAAAATAGCTTAGATTTTGATAGCACTTATCTTATATCAACCTTATAAAATAGATTATGAAAATATTGTCTTTATTTTATTTACAATGAACTGAAGTTTTAAGAATTTAATGTCTTCTTCACAATCATATAACTGGTTAGAACTGAAGCCAGAAATCAAATGTGGATCCTGCACAGAGAGCATGTCTCCTATTGTACAATCTCCTTCCTTTTCTTTCCTTTTCCATCCCTTTCCTTCCCTTCTTTTTCTTTCCTTTTCAATTTGAACTAGAATATCCTTTAAGATGCTTCCAGTTGGAGCGGCTAGGTGGCACAGTGGATAAAGCACTGGCCCTGGAGTTAGGAGTACCTGGGTTCAAATCTGGTCTCAGACACTTAATAATTACCTAGTTGTGTGGCCTTTGGGCAAGCCACTTAACCCCATTTGCCTTGCAAAAACCTAAAAAAAAAAGATGCTCCCAGTTTAGCTCTCTCAAACTACTGGTACTAGAAGAACAGTTTGAGAGATAAATCCTTGTTCCCTTTCACCATACCCTTCATGATTCTATACACCTCAATCATTTCAGCTCATAATTTTGAAGAATAACAGAACTGTTTGTTTGCATGCAGCACCATATATGCTCTTTGACCTTTTCTAGAAATGTTCCATCTCTTTCATGTCTTTGTTTTGGTTCACTCACAAAAAATGACACCTGTTTTTTCTAGATATGGATTTGCCAGTATTTTATCCAATGATATAATAAGTACTTTTTTAAAAAAATTGTTTCTAATAACTCTTCCCCAAACTCTATGTCCCCATGAATCCTGTTTTGATAAAGGAAAAATTTTTCACGCACCGCCATTTATTACCACTTCTTGGTCTGGGAGTTGCTTACTTCTATAGCTGGCAATCCCACCATATATAATTGTGGGAAGACAAGCAGGTTCTTTGAGGAAAGATGTGCTGGGCCCCTTTCACCTGTCTTTTCATGACAGCCAATGGGCTCCACAGGCTACAGCAGAGATCACCTGAGGAATTCTGAAGTGCCCATTATCTGGAGTTTGGAATGATTTATTATCTGTCTGTTTCTGGGTCAATATTGACCACTCTGAAGACTCTTTGCAGCATGACAAAATGGTGGCATGCTCCTGGTTTGAACTTTTGGAACAGTGTTTCAAACATGATAGTAAATAAGGATCACTCATAGTTAAGACATTGCTCTGTGATGCCATTGGTCCTCTTCAAAAGGAGAAATGAAGAACAACAACAAGAAGTAAGGGTTAGACCAATAGGTTGATGAATCTTGTGTGGACAGGAAAATACAACTATTTATTTTCTAATGAGGTCACCACATTTAACTAGCTGGTTGTCATAACAATATATAAAGACCACAACTCGAAGGAACAATTAAAAAAAATTCTGAGTTCCATTTCCTGGATAGAGAGCTTTAACTCAGAAGCTATGAGGCTGCATACTAGGGATAAGTCCTCCCTTGGTGTATAACTTTGTATTTGACTTATACTGAAACATAGCTAGTGCTATTCTCTTTCTGTTCCAGACATGTATCTAACTAGTCATTGCCAAGCCAAACCAATCATATGCTGGCCATTCTCCTCATCCTTTTTCCACCACATTCTGAATTTTCTATTGTACAATCCCCTTCCTTTCCCTTCCTTTTTCCATCCCTTTCCTTCCCCTGGAACCCTAAAATCTGAGAGGTGAGCCTTATCTTGTCCACGACCATTTTCAAGCAGATCATTTCCTAACCATACTAGAGGGCACATAGTCTTCCTTGCCTCCACCTCTCACCCCAGCTAAGATCACAGACATTTCTAGATGGTCTTGTCAGCTGGTCTATACCACTGTTCATCTTCCTGAACTCCTTTTCCCTTTCTCTATGTTTCTCCAAACCACTTACAATCATATTAAATGGAATCCTGTTGTTTCCACTTGACCAGCCAGAGAAATGTTCTATTATTACTATACTGTTTCCTCTTTCTCAACTATGAGAGAGATTTTTCTTAATGGGATGGGAAGAGGACTATCTACATTCCTCAGATCATGTAACATGATCTCTGCAATACAGGGCAAAGAGTTCTGAATTTAGAGTCAGAAAGCTTGGGTTCAAATCCCTTTGGTTCCCCTTATTACCTATATGTGTTTGGTCACTTAAACTCTCTCTATGTGGATAATGAAAGAACAGTGCTGGATGTCCTCCAAGGTCCTTTTAACTCAAGATCTTTGCTACCTTGATCTGCAGCTGCCTACTTTCTTTATTCACAGTCAGTTCTTATAATATCCTTACCTGAGGATCATGGGTCCACAGTAAGAAGGGTGGATTTTAGTGCAGGCATCCTCCAACTGAAGTCGCTCCCCAGGGCTAAGGTCATAGGCATTCCTAGGTGGACTTGCTAGCCAACTATAGTCAACCCCAGTACGGATCTTCCGGTATTCATTCTCCCTTTCCCGATGCTGTTTCTCAGCTTCCTTTATCTGCCAAGCCAGTTCCATCATCAAAGTCTCAAGCATCATTTCCGCTGGACTTCTGGGAGTCAACTTGTGAGGGGTCTCATTCCATCGGAACCATGGAACCAGGGACATGATGTCTGTGTTGCTAGATGCAAGGGGGGCAAGGACAAGGAATAGAAAGGCATGTGAGTCAGAAGATGGTCTCCCCAACCAGCACTGTGCTTCTTTGTGGTAGGATATAGTTAGTTAGAACTGTGCTGTCCTACTTTGATTGTATATTTCTATAAGTTAAACAATCTAAGGATGCAAAATTAGGACAGATTGGTGATGCATTAGATAGACAACTGAACTAGAAGTCAGGGAGATAAGAGTTCAAATGTGATCTCAGACATTTATTAGTTGTATGACCTTAGGAAAGTCATTTAACCTCATCTGCCTCAGTTCCTCAACCGTAAAAATGGAGATGATAATTACAACTATCTCTCAGGGATGTTTTGAGAATAAAATGAGGTATTTGTAAAGTTCTTTGCAAATCTTTTTTTTTTTTTTAGTTTTTTTTGCAAGGCAATGGGGTTAAGTGGCTTGCCCAAGGCCCCACGGCTAGGTAATTATTAAGTGTCTGAAGTTGGATTTGAACTCAGGTTCTCCTGAGTCCAAGGCCAGTGCTCTATCCACTGCGCCACCTAGCTGCCCCGTTCTTTGCAAATCTTAAAAATACTTTCAAGTTATTATTATAGCTAGGTAGATTAAGCACTGCCCTTGGAGTCAGGAGGACCTAAGTTCAAATCTGTATTCAGACAACAATTACCTAGCTATATAACCTTAGGCAAGTCACGTAACCCCATTGCCTTGCAAAAAACAACAAAAAAAGTTTATATATTGTATGTATATATATATATATAATATGTATACATTTATGTAACCTCACTTTCACAATCCATTAGTGTGGTTCACTCTCCTCATTGGTGAGAGCAATGTCCCACCCCTGCATGAAGGTTCATGAAAGTGTGAGACTTCATTCTCTGGAGACCTTCTTCAAGCACCTAGTTTTTCTAGGTACTTACGGTTTCCATCTTCAAGAGAGAAGATAGGAGATCAATATCCCATTTCAGACTGCTGAAGGAAAAGACTATAGGAAGACATGAGAAAAGTTGGCAGTCTCCATCATGTCTTAACCCATGTTTGCTACATGGGAAACTTAGGAAAATTTGCCATGAGTTCAACTATCATCACTATACAAATGACTTCCAGTATGTTATAACCAAAAGATGATTGGTTTTCAAGTCAGAGTTCAAATTTACCTCTGACATTTAATACTAATTTGACATTTGACAAATCACCTAATCTCCCTTGGCCTCAGTTTTCAAAATAAGATTAAACTCAATCATTTTTCAAAGGTCCTTTTCAGTTTTAAACCTACAAGTCTTTTAATTTATAGTCCTAATCTTTCTTCTTAGCTCTGGTCTATGTCTCCATCCTCCATCTGCTATTTACACATTTCCAATTGAATGTCTGCTAATTAGTCCAACCAACCCCATAAAAAGAAGCACTAGTAGTTCCTTGAGATGTCATAATGGTAGGCAGGAAGGATATGATTCCCCAAAGGCTATACTCTCTTTCAAAAACAAGGTGTGTGCCAGAGGCACAGACAGATCCCTTATTTCCTGGCAAAGAAAAACATTCTTGCCTGTTTTCCCCAGTCCCCTAAGTAACTTACTCCACTCTGCTCCCCACGAAACCAGCCACTGGATGCTGAGAAGACCAACAAGCTGCCTATTCTCTTGCCCTGCTACCTTTCTCCCCTAATTACAACTGTTGTTTTCAGTGGAGAGTTCTAGAGAAAGATAATTACTAACAGAGGTCCCTGGGGCCTTTCTTCTTAGGAAGGTCATCAGAGATGAGAGCAGCAGTCAAAGTATAGAAGGAAAGGGAGTCTGATGCCCTGAAATCAAAGGATAGACTCCTCTTGTAAGTAATAAAGAAGAATATTCTATTCCCCCTTATTTAGGATAATAACATTCTCATGAATTTTCTTGAGAGCATAACCTAAGGATAGGTCATTGGACTGAAAGCTGAGGGAACCAAGGATTCTAGCTTTCGGGTGTTACATGTTAACTATAATGAGAGAGACTATAGATAGTGGGAAGAATAATGAAGGTGGAGTCAGAGAACCTAGGACTTAACTTCTTATGAGCAAACTGTTTGATCTTGGTACTAATGTCACAATTTGGGACTAGTGCTGAATGTGGAGACAGGAAGACCTGGGTTAGAATTTTGCCTTGGACACTGATTAGTTGTGCAATCTTAAGCAAGCTTTTTAATTTCTCAACCTCAGTTTCCTCATCTGTAAAATGAGATTAATGGTAACATGTATCTCTCAGGGTTGTTGTGAAGATCAGATCAGATAATGTATGTAAAACATTTTGCAAATTCATATAAATGCCACATATGATTATGAAAACACTCTAGGTTTTAGTTTTTTAAGTTAAGGGACTTAGATTAAAATTAAGGTCCCTTCCAGCTACTATCAGGTAGGGGCTAGATCACCATTTGTCAAAGATATTGTAAGGAGGATTCCTATTTAGGTATGGTTTGAATTAGGTGATCTACAGCTCCTAGATTATCCTGTGACTCCTCTGTTCCTGCATAACTCTTTGTTTGAGAAAACTTGATTAATTAATCCCCACAGCTCTGGTGACTATTCCTGCAATCCATTACCTTCAGCACTTGCAGAAATAGTTTGTACCTAGTGATTTGCCTTTGCCCACCTTCCCCATCTCCCTCAGGGAACCAAACAAGTTATTTCTGGCTGTCAGTGCCACCTGGCCTCAGGGAATTCAATTCCATCTTTCTGCTCCACCAACAGGAAAATAATAGGATTAGAAGGAAGCCAGAGGATCCTCTGTCAATGAATGAAGTAGAAAGAAATTAGTCCTTGCCAAAAAATAAAAAATTAAAAAAGCAACAATAATGATACCAACAAATCATCCTTGCCTCTGGTCACATCTAGACCTATGGTCATTTTCTGGTAAATTTGCATCGATCCCTGAATGATGGATCAGGTTGCTAAGACAGCCAAGATGACCCCTCTGTGTCCAATTATTTTGAGTATGGGAATTTCAGCTTTCTTAATGACCATGTGGTAAGTTGCCTGAATCATGGGAAAAATAGTTGATTCAGACTCTTATCTAGACAGAGTTTCCACTTAGAAAACTGAGTCAATATGCCTTATTCAAGGTGCTATCTGCCTCAGAAAAAAACATTGAGGTTTCCATGTACAAAGGGGATATTTGGGTTTAGTATTGACTGGTGAACTGATTACCCAACACTGGGATTAGTTTAGAAACAATTTTTTTTGTTTTTAAAAATAACTTATTGTCTGTTTTTTTTAAATAGACAATTATAACATGCTATGTTGTAGGAAAGGGGAGCTGTATGTAGGCATTGCCTTTGGTGAAGAATATATGCAGGAAATTCCATAGGAAAAGGGAGGTGATGATGTTACTATTCACTGAATAATGAACATAGACTGCCCCTGTGGTATTGCTGGTTATTTGGCAGTCTACTACCCTATTATGGAGGCAGAATACAGAGTAGGGGAGACTGTATACAAGAGAAATTAAAAGTGATCATTGCCACAGTGTACTTATGTTAGGTATGACAGTATGGGTGTTCCAAGTTCCCATCCTCATGGAGTATAGATAGTTCTCAGGGACTTTGGCTGGTTCAATCTGAAAACCTAGGGGAATGTCTTATATCTAATGTTCCTAAGAAGAGAGGGCTTTTATATAATTAAAAATAGTAGCTCACATTTATATAATGCTTTTTGGTTCACATCAATATCCCTTCTTGGTAAGCAGTGGAAATATTATTACCCCCATTTTTACAGATGTGAAAAATGGGACCCAAAGATGTTGAGAGACTTGCTTATTGTCACAAAGGTGGCATTAGAATTGTAAACAGATTTCCTAACTTCAGTCCACCTAACTTTCTCTGACTCTTAACTTTCTCATGTCCATTAGCTAATCAATTATCAAATCTTGTCATTTCTACCTTCCTCACATGTCTCATTTGTGCACAAGCCCCCTTCTCCCCTTGACCCTGTCACCATACTGATGCAAGTCCTCATCACCTTATGTCTACACTATTGAGCCAGCCTGCTGTCTGGACTGCCTACCTCAACTCTCTCCCCACCCTGACCCATGTTCCATTCAGCTGCCAAACTGATCTTCCTCAAGTGCAAGTCTGACTTTGCCACTCTTCTTGCTTCCAGAATCAAAGTCAGTAATTCTCTTGATTCTAAAGTTGGATATAAAATTCTCTTTTTGGCTTACAAAACCTTCCACCTTTCCTTTTCAGTCTTCTTATACTTTCTATTCCTCTTATACTTTGTAATCCTTGCAGTTCCTTTCACACAGCTGATTCCCTCACTCCATATGTTTTCATTGGTTTTTCCTGATGCTTGGAACTCTCTCTCATCACATCTCTTCCTCCTGGCTTCCCAACTTTCCCTTCTGAAAATTCCTCCTGTTCTTTCCTGTGTATTTAACCAAGAGTTTGGTTTTAATGTAAATTATAGTTCTATGTATGGCTCCTAGAGAGTTATGTCCTGCTGAGCAGGCTTCTCACTATTAGGTTGACTTGTAAGCCAGACTTACTCATCTTTTGATGGGGAAGGAGCTAAGTTGTAAGAGAAAAAGCATACCTCTTTGCCTCCTACCTTTCTCATAAACACTCAGGTATGACAAGTGACAAAATCAATTCAATTAAAAGAACATTCCTTGCTATGGGAAAGAAGGATTTGCAAACTGCATTGGTGGAAGAAGAATCCACTTTAGTGAAATTATGCATCCTTTAAGTACTGATTAATAATAGCAATCATTACCACTCACATGTATACGGCACCCTATGATTTACAAAAGACACAAAATAAAACACTGCTAGTTTCCAGGAACAACTAACAGTGAGCCCAATATCAATTCATATCATTGAGCATCAAATTAGTAATAGAATGTTGGACTTTCAGCAATGAAATAGGAGATTGTGAAAGACTGAGCACATAGTAGATACTTAATAAGAGCTCATTTATTAATAGAAATCATAAGAAGAAAAGATGCTTAGTCTCTAGAGCAGAGATTCTTAATTTAGGGTTTGGGAACTTGTTTTATAAATATTTGATAATATTGCAATATAATTTATTTTCTTTGGATGTCTATGCATTTTATTTTATGCATTTAAAATATCATTCTGAGAAGTTCATAGTTTCAGAACCTCTTATCTGGAGAGGTAATAACCAGTGACCATAGCAATGCAAATGGAGAAAACAACTACAAAACAACTAAAATAGAAATCACAATACTGTAAGGATCAAGTTTGTCCTGAACAGAGATAGAAGAAGCAGTACCATTTCTTATTTACAGATGTGGTAGACTACATTTGGAACACTACAAATAACATCAGACTTTTCCCCTGATTGAGTTAGTTCTAATCAAAAAGGTTTTTTTCCTCTCTTTTTAATTTTTTTTTATGAGGAATATTTAGCATAGGTGAAGTGATCTAAAGGTACTATTCCTTGGAGTACTCATAGATATTCTCTTCCTCTTCCTTCAACCACAATGGAACTTTAGGGCCATCTTTATGATTCATCCCTGAAAGGCTTACACTGAAAAGACAGCATCCTTTAATTGGCTGTAGAGTTTGGCACTGGAAATAGAATATCACTTGAACATAAAGAAATTTGCTTTGTTCTTCCTACTCATGCTCATTCCCATGAAAAGGACTTGCTGGCTTCATATGTGGCTAATGAACTGTTCAGGCCCTGAAGTATATAGAGAGCTCCTAGGGAGAACATAACCACTGAAGAATGGACTAAATCATTAAATTCCAGGAGAAAGCCTTTTTTTTGGTACATATTGGAGCAGCAGCAACATCTTTGCTTCTATCACCCTAGATGACATATTTTTGGACTGGTGGGGTTTATAAATATGTTTATTTTCAGGCTCTATGGTAACAGAGGGCAGAGAGAGGTGACCTAAGAACAACAGAGCAGAATTCTTCAGAAGAATTAGCAGTGAGACTTAGAACTAAATAAGGAAGTATATCAGATGGGAGGGAGGTTCTTGCCTTTTAACTACTATTTAGAGAGCTTTCAGCAGCCACCACTGAAGGGATGGGTATTCTATTTCTATCTCTAGCCTTTCCTTTTCATTTCTCTTAATATGGGCTTCTCTCATTAGACCCTCCATAGCACACTCTGTGCAGTCCATTGTTTAGTGAGCAACACTTCTCAAAGACCACATGCTTAATTATTAAAGGATTGCAATCAGCATTGATGGAAGGAGTAATCAGAGATAAAACCATAGATTTTTGATGTTTTGGAAGTTTGATACATCTTGGTCATCAAATATTGTAGGTAGGAATTAAAATTCCTTAGACATCATCTAATGTTCAGTGCCATAATTTTTACAAATAAGAAATTGAGACTCAGAAAAATTAAGTGATCTGTCCAAAGTTTGAACCCCAAATGCCATCTAGTCTCTAAACTCTCTAAACTAGTCTTTCCTCTTCCCATATACAGCTTCAAACAAATATCTAAGTGAGGCTCTCACTTAGTCTCTATCCTTTTGCTTCCCATCTTCCTTTTGATTCATGAACTTTATTTATTAAAAAACAAAAACAAAGAACTCTCTCTGCTTCCTCTTCACAGAGCAATATAGATTTGAAGCCAGAAGAGAAGTTGGAGGTTTACCTGGTCCAGCCTCTTTGTTTCTACACATGAGACAAGGGAAATCCAGAAACAAGAAGTGAGTTGCCCAAAGTCATACAGACAGTAAAGAGCAGAGTTGGAATTCAAAACCAGGGTCTCTGATTCAAAATTCAATGCTCTTCCTACCATACCTTTTCTTCTCTCCACTTTATTCTCTATAAAAAGTGTCATCTGCAACACCACCAAATCTGTATGTTAGCAATAGACCCTATAGGGCTGGCACATAAGGAGTGACTTCTTAGGATACTTCAATCAGTAAATCTAAAAGACAATTATAGCTTGGTTACTTTAACACCAGACAGGCAAGAGTTACTCTTATTGTGTATAATATTTGGGGAGAGTTAAAAGTTTTTGTTCTTTTCTTCCAGCCACCAAGATATTAGGTTATGAGATGATGAAAATTCATTAACCTGGAAAGCATAAGATTGTAGACAGACAGATTAATTAAAGGATTCAAGCTTCTGAAAGGTTATTATTATAAAAACACTTCAGTATTTATAATAAGGATAATGAGAGGAAAGGGGCTTTAGCTCCCACAGAGAGTCTTTTGTCATGCATATTAAATGAACAAGTGTATACAGAGAGAGAGAGAGAGAGAGAGAGAGAGAGAGAGCAGCAGCACATGAAAAAAATGAAGCCGACTAAGTTGTAGTGAATGAGCAGTGAGAATGAATTTTAGACATTAGGGAAAATTGTGGAACTGTTTTCCCAAAGTTCTTAAACTTTGCTTTGAAAAAAACAACTTAAAAGGGAAAAAAAGAAAAGAAAAAACAACTTGCATGTAAAATTGAATATCAGTTGCCCAACAAAGTTCACATTTATTTCAATGATGTTACTGAATAAATTCAGCCTTGTTTTTGTTTTGCAAGGCAATGGGGTTAAGTGACTTGCCCAAGGTCACATGGCTAGGCAATTATTAAGCGTCCAAGGCAGGATTTAAACTCAGGTTCTCCTGACTTCAGAGCCAATGCTCTATCCACCACACCACCTAACTACCCCTTAAACTCAACCTTGTTGATGGTTGACTTTCTCCACAGATTAGAAGGCCAGAATTCAAGTATTGCCTCAGACTCTCCTTAGCTGAGTGATCAAAGTCAGGCTATTTATTCTTTCAGGATTCCCAGGCAATTATCTAAAACTAAAATGCTTTCTTAACAAAGGGCTTTTGTTTGGGCTTGAGGAGTTAGGGTAGGAAGAGATGGTGGGAAGAGTAGGAGGTTAGAGAGGGGAGTGTAAGAAAAAGGAAGGGAAAGAAAGAAGAAAGAAAATACTGCCAATGAAAGATTAAAAATAATACAAAGGAGTCAAGACATTAGAGGGGGACAGACAAGCTTAGTAAATGTTGGTGATAACAAATTAAATTTAATGTATATATTAAAAGTAACAAGTTGTCTCAGGGGATTTAGAATTTTGTATGCCATCTTCATTTTGTGGCCTTTTTGTCTATGAAAAATTAATATTTACTGGTGATTTTCTGGTTTATGATTAAATTTTTTAAAGTTTTTTTTCAAGGAAAATGGGGTTAAGTGGCTTGCCCAAGGCCACACAACTAGGTAATTATTAAGTGTCTGAGACTGGATTTGAACCCAGGTACTCCAGGGCCAGTACTTTATCCACTGCGCCACCTAGCCGCCCCTATGATTAAATTTTTTAAAAAATGTAAAACAAGACCTTTACACAGGTGTAATTACAAGTCCAAATTTTAAAAAAGTAGGCCATAACCATTCTTTGCCCTTTTTTTATCCCCTTGCCAAAAATGGTAAAACTCAAATGGGTAAGGAAAATTATCAAGTCATTGACACCTGGGTGTAAATTCGTGTAGCAGTTATTTTCTTCAGAACAAGAGGAACCCTTTCAACTAGAAGTTATCAGTCTCTTACTAGTGAGTGGTAGTGGGCTACTCAAAAAGGGAGGTTACAGAAAAGATGGTTGGAGATAACAAAGACTAAGCAACTCTACAGTTCCTACTTGAACTGGGCTAGTCTCTAACAGAGTTGAGCTCGTCCCTGAAGCTGGATGCTAGGTGCCCATCTCCCATGGACACCTGGTCACTTAGGAGAGCCATCTTTTCAATCAAATTTGAATGACTTGGTGGAACTGGCTTTTCTTGACAAAATTAGATCAGAAACATGGTTTGTTACAATCACTTGTAAGATCATTCTCAATTAATAGTTGGAAGGGACCAGAAAACATAACATAAATATGTGTATATATGTATGTAGATGGATATGTATGTGTTTGTGTATATAGATATATTTATATAAACCACTTTCATTGAATAAATGAAGGTACAGGCCCTGAGAGGCAAGTATTTTGCCCAAGATCATAGAAGTGTTAAGTGGAAATTCTGGGATTTGAACCTGTATGTTTTTTTTTTTAACTTTCAGATCCAGCCCTTTGACCATTGCTCCTTTGCTCTCTGGGTACAGTGTGATTAGCCCCCTGAAAGGTTGAACTTTTACCTGGGGTGGGGTTAAGGGATGTTTTGTAATCATCCCTGCCCCTCTCTAGACCTTTCCCTCCAGGGTCTGAGAACCTTGACAGAGGTAGGATTCCTGTTGGGGCTATTTCTGTCTTTAATTCTCTGTTTGCCCTGAGAGGCTCAGGGCAGGTCTGATTATGTTCTTAAGAGGAAGAGAGGGAAGATGGGGGTGAGGAGTGGGAAAGACAGCTGGCAGGCAGGGAAGACTCCAGAAGAGTGAGAGGTTTACTTTACCTTGGCAAACAAATGTTCCAGTTCCTAGGATTATAGTCGCTGGATTTTCCAAAGCCTTTAAGTAAGTGTGGGTTGAAAGCAGTAACAAAAATGGCATATCAGAGGATATGTCCTGCAGTCAGGAAGACTGATCTTTGTGAATTCAAATACAGATACCTGCTAGCTGTATAACCCTGGCCAATTCACTTAACTTTGTTTGCCTCAGTTTCCTTATCTGTGAAATGAGCTGGTGAAACAAATGGCAAACCACTCTAGTATCTTTGTCAAGAAAACCGAAAATGGGGCACAAAGACTTAGATACAATGGAAATAATAACAACAATCACAAAGCGTTTTATGTTTAAAAAACAGGAAAATATGTGTATATGAACTGTGTAGGTAAAGTTGTATCATGATTATGTCTGAGACTGTCCTTCTGTAATTGTCTTTGTTGAATGTGGGAAGGAATGGGACAGGTATTTTTTTTTTAGCTTTTGCAAGGCAATGGGGTTAAGTGGCTTGCCCAAGGCCACACAGCTAGGTAATTATTAAGTGTCTGAGGCTGAATTTGAACCCAGGTACTCCAAGGCCAGTGCTCTATCCACTGCATCACCTAGCCACCCCTAGGACAGGTATCTTGATGGAGAGATATAGCCTAATAAATACCAGTTCTCCTACATATGGCAGGGAGAATCACCTCCTTAAAGTCACAATTACTCCTTTTCTTTCCCTTGCACAAAAACCCACAATGGCCATTTGAGTGACTCAACATTAGAGAATTACATATTAAAATAATTGAACAATCAATCAATCAACTAGCCTTACTAGTACCTAATCAAGAGTCCCCATTTACCAAAATTCCAATGAATGATCATCCAGCTTTTGCAGGAAGATCTCCTGAGAGGGGGAGAGTAGCCCCACCCCCAGGCAACCTATTCCACTTCTGGCAGCATTTGTTGATTATTGACCCTAATAGTTTGTTGTAGTTGTTTGTCCTTTGTTCTCTAAGAGGACCATGACAACAGGGGCTGATGCCATGACTTACAAGTGAGTTGGATTTAAGTGAGGTAGGGCTGTGCACTGGGTCCAGTGACCAGATATGGATCAAGATGCCTGGAGATGCCTTCCCCCAACACTGAATCTTAATTTCTCAATCTAACATTTCTAAGTCGCCTCTGTCAATTGACTCCTATTTACCATATTTTAGGATTCATCTTCCCAAACTCCCTGGTTCATGCAAGCCCCCAAATGGCTTACCATTCCCTGTATACAGTGCCATATTATCCAGTTTGTACAGCCAATTACAAAAGCTAAATAAATGATCCAGGAACAAAATGTTTGACTGTATAGAAATCACCATATAATTTTTTTGGATATTTTATTTTTATTTTCTCGACACATCATGAAAACCTTTCAACATTCATTCACCTGCATATTCTTAAGTTACATATTTTTCATCATCTTCCCTTTCCACCCTCCACCCGCACCAAAGATGAATAGTCTGGTAAAAGTTGTACATGTACTCCCATGCTCAACATGCCTACATATCAGTCATTTTGTGTATGAGGAATTAGGACCAAGGGAAAAGAAAGAAAACCATGAGATAGGAAGGAAAAATGTAAGATAAGTTTTTTAAAAAGTGAACATAGTATTCATTCAGATTCTGTGGGGTTTTTGTTGCTGTTGTTTTTTCCAGTCTGGATGTGGACGGCATTGTCCATAACAGGTCTCCCAGGGTTATCCTACATCTCTGAACAGCTGAGAGGAGCTTCATCTATCATAGTAAATCAATTCACAATGAAACCACTATACACTTAAAAATAACACTGATCTCTTCTTATTCATATGTCTTTTAAGAATAGATCAATAGTCTATTAGGTGCTAGGTCACAAGAACATAAAACAAAAATTGCATATAACATAAAACAAAAAACAGTTCTTTAAGAAACTTAGATTCTGTAGGGGCTGAGGATATATGTACATGTAGGAATAGATTTAAAAAAATCAAGTCAAGTATTTATTAAACTCTTATTGTGTGACATTGCTCTAAAAGATGGAGATAAAAAATAAAAGTCAAAATATAATTATAATTTCACAGTAGAATCAAGAAGGTCTTATGTAAAAGTAGGAAGTCCAAGCTGAATTTTGAATGAAATCGGGGACTTTAAAAGACAGAGGTGTGGAGCACATGGACTATGACCTGAATGTGACCCACAACGTTTCTGAGTGTGGTCTGAACCAGATTAAATTGTAATTGAAAAATATTGAAGAAAATAAATAAAAATGCAACAAAACATAGATAATTTTAATATTTGGTTTTCTAAGCCAATGTGCAAGGGGTTCCCTGTTTCTATTTGAATTTGCACACTGTAAGAGAAGGATAAGGAGGATTGATATTCCAGAGATGAGAGATAGTCTCATGCAAAAGGTATAAAGGGATATGAAATATCTTGTGTGAGGATGAAGGCAGCTTGTCAGGACCTTAGGGTGTGTGAAAGAAAGTGATATATTATAAAAGGTAGGTTAGAGAAAGGTCATAAAGGATTCTAAATCAGAGGAGTTTATATTCACCCCAGGGGCAATGAGAAGTGACTGAAATTTATTTAATGACATAATCAGATCCATGATTTAGGAACACACATTAGCAGTTGTGTACGAGTTTATTGGAGGAGGAAAAGATTGTCACCAGATTAGGTAGCTATTGCCCTGTATCAAGAAAGAAGAGATGATCATTTGAACTAGGGTGGTGATTGTGTTTGTGGAGAGAAGGGAAGAAAGGCGGGCAATGTGGAGAAAGAAATGAAAGAATTGGTAATTGTTTGGGTTCAGGGGTGAGAAGAGGGGAATTTAAAAGCTGAAGATTCTGAGGTTGCAAATCTGGGTGACTGTTAGGATGGTGCCATCTTCAATAGGTATGGGGAAGTTCCCAAGATGGAGTATAAATACAAACAAGCATATCAATATAAGATTTTTTCTTTATAAAGTGAAAAATATTAGCACTAAAGGTGACCCACACAACTCTTTTGCATCTGTCTTATATTGCCTACCCTTGAATTCTATTTTAGGGGAGTTGGTGAGGTAGGGAATATTTATTAAGCACCTACTTTGTGCTAAGAGTTTTACAAATAAAACCTCATTTGATTCTCACAACAAATCCGTGAAGTAAATGCTATTATTGTCTTCAATTTATAATTGAGGGAACTGAGGCAGACAGAGGCTAAATGGTTATCCAGAGTTTCACGAGTGAGGCAGGATTTGAAATCAGAGTTTTCTGCCTCCAGGTCCATAGTCCTATCCACTGTGTCGCCTAGCTGCCTAAAGAGAGATGTAATTCCCGGCTAGATCAATGAATCTGTCATCTGCCCTTTGTTGATCCTCATGCTCCCTAGGTCTCCTCATCCACTTTCACAAGTCAAGGAGGCCTTAGCAGGGTTGAAGTGGAACTTTATTTAGTTCCTTGGTGGTTTTCCATGCAAAAGGAGAGATTATGTGCGAATTGTCAGGAGAAAAACTACTGATAATTTTTTCCTATTATCTATGAAAGAATAACCACTCTCATAGGCCATGCCTTCGGTTCCATTCATACCATCGAGGATTTAGGATTAGAAGAATCCTCTGAGGGGGCAGTGGATAGAGCACCAGCCCTGGAGTAAGGAGGACTTCAGTTCAACTTCAGCCTCAGACACCTGATACTGTGTGACCTTTGGCAAGTCCTACCATTGTACCACAAAAAAAAAAAAGAATCCTCTAAGGTCTAACCTCCCCATTTTACAGACAAAACAAAACAGAGAGAATGTACTTTCTCAAAGTCTTATACCTTGCTCCTCTCCTCTCCCTTTCTCTTCTCTGCTCCCTTCTGTCTCCTTTTCCATTCCCTATCTGCTCCCTTCCATACTTGATTTTCCATTGCCTGTATCCTCCCTCACACACCAAACCTTCTATTCTACTTCTTTCTAAATATCTCTGAGGAGAAGGATGGTTCCTTCACTTCACAAACCCCAAGAGACAATGCTACCAGCTGTGGCTCATTAGATAAGTAAGAAAAATCAGATACCTGCCTCAAGGGCAAGATGGAATTTGAGTGTTTTCATTTCTCTTCGGTTACAGGGTTATTAAAAGTCAGGGCAGGGAACAAGGGAAATCACAGGGATGACAATAATAGCCAAGTTTTATTTTCTGTGCAAGAAGAAGGGTGCTCCTGTCACTATCAACAAAGCACACCCATTGACTTGTGCAGCTGGTCTTGGGTAGAAATCATACGGAGCTATCCATAGCTGTGATCCTGCCTCTTTGGGACCAAGAACTCACCTTTATTAAATGGTATTCTGGGCCAGAAGTACAGACCAAGCCAGTAAATAACTTTTTATTTTTGCAAATATGACTAGATTGCATAAGGATCAATCCTTTCTGCTTCCCCTTTATTAACACTGACTTATAAATAAGAGAGCTAGACTTCAACAGACATTTATTCAATCCCTACTGCATCGAGACATTGAAAGTCAGAGAAGAAGCCTGATCTAAATTCAGGTTCAAATCTCAACTCTGACATCAATTTTGTGATTATAAGAAACTTACTTCTTTTCTCAATGCCTCAGTTTTCTTTTTCTGTAAAATGAGGATAATAATACTTGACTACCTCCCTTCCAAGGTTGTCATGAAAAAGTTCTTGGTGATCTTAAAAGATTATCTAGATAGGAATTATTACCATTATTCTTTTTTATCTCCTCCATTAGATGGGAACGTCATAAGAGAATTCCCAATGTCTCTTTCAATTTCTGATTAACCCCTTTTTGTCCAGGACAGGGTTCTGCATTCAGTACAAAGTGTGGGACTGATTCATAGATCTGGTTAACTACATGAAAGAGTTTCTACTGATTTTTTTTAATGTAGGGAAGTAGGCTGAGAAGAGACCTTTCCAATAGTTTCTAAAAAAGGATCTGATCTACCTGGCCTCCTCAAACTCACCAAAGCTTATAGACACTTTTGAATGAAGGGAAAGTGACCACTAATGGCAGAGGTTTTGGAGTGGGAGGCAGATATCTTTCGCCTTATAATATATAAGAAAGAATAGATTGATCACTAAGCCAGAAGATTGCAGGGAGGCTTCATCTACAAATAGCAATAGTATAGCCAGGTAACTGGAATGATATTATCTTGGAGAGGATAGAATAAGTTTCTTGAAGAAGGGGACCTTATTTTGTCTTTGTATTCTCAATTGGAAGCAAAGTGCTTTGCATATAGTAGGCATTTGAAAAATACTTACTGGATTGGATTAGAGGGGATGCCACATGGGGAAGCTCCTCCATAACCAGAGTTGTAGCTCAGATTTCCTGACCACTTTGACTCTACGTTGTGATGCCAAAGCACCACCATGGCTCCAATATCTCTCAAAGCACCCCTGCCTTCAATGCAAATATAAAGTAACCATACTGTGGCTTTATGGTCCCAAGAATTGGACAAGAACGAGCATCCAATCTCAATTTATAATGCCTTGCTTCCCCCATTATCGACAAACAGCCCTGAGCTGCTCACAAGAACTGATGTGTCTCTTTTCATAGGATTTTTTCATAGGACATAGATTTAAAGATGGAAGGGACCTCAGCAGGCCATCAAGTCCAACCCCTTCAGTTTACAAATGAGGAAACTGAGGCTGAGAGTGAATCCCCCAGGGTCCCACAACTAATAAATTTATGAGACAAGATTTAAACTTAGGTCTCTCTGTTTCCACAACCAGAACTCTATCCACAATGACTCTTGGTCACCTCTTTTCTTTTCTCTGTGTCTAATCCATCTCCGTGAAAGCCAAGTAAAGGGACAATTGAGATTATTGAATAACCTTCAATCTGGCTTTGTTGGCCCTAAATGGCAAAAATCTGACTCAACACAATTTTAATGACACATGATTCAGGGCTCCCAGTCAAGTACTTGAATTAATTCATTGTGGTGGTAAATATTTAACAACTGGTTTTTGGAAAAAAACAAAATCTACCAGACACACCTTTAAGTTTAATCTACATTATTTTCAACAAAACAATAAACCAAACCCTTGATTTGTAACATTTGCTAATTTTTGAGATATAAATACACTGAAAATTTAACAGTCTCCTCTAGAAAATCTATTCAAGCTTGTTCCAACACATCTCTGAAATTAATCAAAGTGAACATTTTTTCTAAAGTTTACCTGGACCACAAATAGCCTGTATTTATAGATGTTTTGACAGGAGTTCCCAACTAAATTGCTTTCTCCCAACTCTCATCAAACATACCATTAAGGAGGCACCAGTGCCTCCTAGAAAGGAAGGTAACAAAAAAAATTAGTGTCTGATACTTGAAGCCTGCCCCAGAACTGCTTCAAATGAGATGCTAACTTTTGTTTCCCCCATATACTTATTCTACTCTGATTACCCAAAGTGTTTTTCTGGGCATAGATGTCTAAGTGGGCAGACTTCTTACCTGAGTTTCTGAAGTTGGCTGCAATAGCTGGCACCTTCTGGGCAGAGAGAATGTGCCACTTTCTATTTCCAGTTGTGAAGAGGGTATTGTCTGGTTTCTTTCAAGAAAAGGCAAGAAGGTATTGTGAAGCCATAAGACAGTAGGGAAGGATGAATTAGTGTATGTGGGGAGAGGTGGGGATAGGTGGCGGGATTGTGGCTTGCTAAATTAATCTTTTAACTAAGCTTCTTCCTTCCCTCTCTGCTCCTGTTGGCTGTTTTTCCTCTCTCTCTCTCTCTCTCTCTCTCTCTCTCTCTCTCTCTCTCTCCTCCTGAAAGGAAACAAAAGGATGGGTAGAAGTGAGTCCCAAGTAGCAGGGCTGTGACTGTGTTTCTTTGTCTGTCTGTCTGATTGTCTGGTTCCCGTTCTCCAGAAGAGTCCTGGGAGATTTGACTCACAGTTTCTCCCTAATGAACTGCTGGCCACATCCCAGCTTGTGATGCTCAGTTACCATGGAGACACACCTAAGCCTATTTAGCTTTGAGAACTATAATCCAGAGAGATAGGAGGAAAAGACTAACTGAGGCAGAGACTGAGAAGACAGAACAGAAAACAAGTAGGAAATGGAAGGAGGGAAATCTCAGAGCAACCCTTACCCTAATGGTGAGATAACTATTATCCCCTCAGACAGTGGTTGTTCAATTATTTCAGTCATGTCTGACTCTTTGTGACCCCATTTGGGGTTTTCTTGGCAAAGGTCCTAGAATGGTTTGCCATTTTCTTCTCCAGCTCATTTTACAGATGAGGAAACTGAGGCAAACAAGGTTAAGTGACTTATCTGGAGTTGGCTAATAAATATCTGAGCCAGGTTTAACTCAGAAACATGAGTCTTCCTGACTCCAGGCCAGGCATTCTATCCACTCTGCCAGCTAGCTAAAAAGAGTTGGTCTACACTTACGGATCTTAAGTCTCTGGATTGCATTCTTTAGTTCCTTCCGGCTTCCATCACTATCTAAGTCAGTCTTTCTGAACTCCCTCACCCAGTGAGGATGTACTCATTGAGGGGCAATCTATAACAAAGTTCTCACTGACAATACTTCCTTTAAGCTCCTAACCAAATTCATTATTTTCAAGTCCTAAATGTCTCTCCTTATTTGATGCTGACAAGAGGGATCAAATAAGTGTAGCAGTGGATGGAGTGCTGGACCTAGAGTCAGGAAGACTCATCTTCCTGAATTAAAATCCAGCCTCAGACACTTATTACCTGTGTGATCCTGGGAAAGTCACTTAACCCTGTTTGCCTCAATTTCCTCATCTGTAAAATGAACTGGAGAAGGAAATGGCAAACCACTCCAGTATCTTTGCTAAAAATGCTCCAGAATGGGTTATAGAGATTTGGATGCCTGAAACAGCCGCACAAAGGTCACATGTCTTCACATGCTCCCTCTGAGAGAAGATAATAATCTATAAACAAGCACTATCCAAATGTTCCCAACCAACAGTTTAACTAGAACAAGTAAAATCAGAAATTCTGGATTTGAATCCTTGCTCTGACATCTTCAAGATTTACCTTTGGGTAAATCACCTCCATCTATAAAATGAGGGGATTGGACTAAAATTTTTTTGAGTTTTCTTCCAGTTATAGATTGATGTACTTAGGATCCTACAACTTTTCTGTGCCTTCATTTCTTCACCTATAAATTGAGGGGGTTGTATTATCTCTAAGGTTCTGTCCAGAATTTATGATTTTTATGAAAGTTATCCTAACCACATGGTCACAAATCCAAAGCTGGAGAATTCTTTAGAGATCATCTAGCCCAAAATCATCCTTATCAGTGAGAAAAGTGAGTCCTGGAGGGGAAGGTTCTTCTTCACACAGATAGTGAGTGGTTGGAACTCAGACTATTGTTCCGGTTGGACTTTAGAGAAGCATAAGAAGAATTACATGAAGTGATGCTGACCAAAGGGAGCAGAACCAAGAGAACATGGTACACATTAACAACAGCATTGTGAGTTGATCAGCCTTGATGGATGCAGCTGCTGTCAGCAATTCAGAGACCTAAGACAGCCCTGGGAGACTTGTTAGGGACAATGTCATTCCCATCCAGAGGACAGAGCCCCCCCACCCCTACCCCGCTACACACACACACACACAGAATATGAATGTATTCTATGTCCAATAGGATATATTTTTTAAAAGTGTCTCTTAATATTGCTCCTGATCCTATCTCATGGTTTTCTTTCTTTTCCCTTAATCCTAATTTCTTATACATAAAATGACTAGTATGTAAATATGTTAAATACAGATGTACATGTACAACTTTTACCAGACTGTTCGCCACCAAGGGAAGGGAGATGTGAAGGCTGGGTGGTAAAAAATGTGTAACTTATAAATATGCAAGAGGATGAATATAGAAAAGCTTCCATAGCATGTACTTGGAAAAATAAAATAAAATATCAATTCTTAAAAATTCATCATTAAAAGAAGAGATATTGGAACTCAGATCTAGCACTCTCTGCTACATATACTTCTCCCTCACACCTGAGACAGGTGTGTGGTTGGATGATGTGTTTCCACCTATGTGACTGTATATACATTGCTTCTCAGTATTTACCCCCCCCAACTCACTTAGTCCAATCCATCCTTCAGAGAAACCACAAGTCCCTTCCCCCTTTACTAAAGTCTTTTTTGGATTCCTACCCATGGTAATCTCTCTCCTATCTGAATTCCTAAGATGCTCCTTGTCTAGAATAATCATTTTTGCTCATCACAGAATGTTTTTGTAATTGTAGAATTTCAGCTTTTAGAGTTGCAATGGGGCTCAAGGTACAAGACAATCCAGGCTCCTGCTTTCAGACAGGTAAAATATTTTCTCCTCATTTGATAATGAAGGTCTGAGACATAGAGAATTTGAAAACTTATCCCAAATCACATAACAATTGTGGGTACGAAAACCCAAATTCCCTGTTTCCTGATGCATCGTATACATATAAATATAATTTTTATTGTTTTATCATTATTATCTTTAGAATGGATGTAGTATATATATATAGCAAGGACTAGGAAACCAATGCTATAGAGCATGAATTAAATGCCTACTGTTTACCAGTGCTAAACCCTGAAAAAAAACACAATAGTAAAAAATAGTCCCTGCCCTTAAGGAGCTTACAATCTAATTAAGGGTAACAATGTGAATACACACACACACACACATATATATATATATATACATATCCATATATATTATATATATGGATCTTTATATATATATATATATTTGACATACATAAGGCTAAGGATAAAGACAACTTGTGATTTCAATGATCATAGATGCTTCTAGATGAGGAAATTCCCTCTATTAGTACAGAATTGACTATCTTCTCTGCAAATTATAGTCTTAGCAAATAAAGCTAGATCTCTGAGACTTTAAGTGACTTGCGCAGGATCACAGTTACTATGTACCAAAGGCAAATTTGAACTTGAATCTTTGATTTCTACACCAGGCTTCTTTTCACTCATCTAAGTATATGAATATATGTACATATCAAATCTATATCAATCCATCTACAAACACCTACACATACATCCATATATATTAGGTTTAATGTAATTTGAAGAAAGAGGCTGTAGGAACTAGAGAGGAAGGTTCAGGAAAAGTCCCCTGTAAATGCTTTTGCTGAGCTTTTGTGGAAACTAGGGATTATGAGAGACAGAGGTGAGGAGAGAATGCATTCCAGCCCTATAAGAGAGCCAGTACAAAGACACAGGAGAGAGAAATGGAATGTCATATATGAAGAACAGGAAGAAGGTCAGAGTGGGTGTACACCAAGTGTGTCTGGAAGGAGGTAATCTATAACAAAACTGGAAAAATGGGTTGGATCTAGGTGATGAAAGGTTTTAACTACCAAACAGTTTATAGTTGATTTTGGAGGTCAAAGGGAGGCAGCCACTGCAGTGTATTGAGCAGAGGAGTGATAGGGTCAGATTTGCCTTTTGGAAAAAATCAATTTGTGTGTGGCTGTTGAATACCCTAGTAATCTCCTTGAGGGCAGAGAGTGCTTTCTTCTTGCTTTGTATCCTTGCACTTACTAGATTCTTTATAAATAGTTACTGAATTGACCTCTGCAGATTATCTTTGGATCCCGAGGGGGATGAGGAGGAATCCTACACACACACACACACACACACACACACACACACACTCACACACACAAATACACACACACACACAAATACACACACACACACCTTTATGGGAGAGTAGTGTCAGGGATATGGATGATGCTATAGAGGGCCTCCTGTTATGGCTCCAGGGACACTGGGGAAACAATCGAATATTCGTGTGTGTGTGTGTGTGTGTGTGTGTGTGTGTGTGTGTGTGTGTGTGTGTGTGTGTTGAAAGGCAATGGGGTTAAGTGACTTGCCCAAGGTCACACAGCTAGGTAATTATGTGTCTGAGATCAGAATTGAACTCAGCTCCTCCTGACTCCAGGACTGGTGCTCTATCCACTGTACCATTTAGCAACCCCAACAATTGAATATTCTAACAAAGTTTGGACCTTTATTTGGTTCCAATTCTAGCCTTTCTAATGTTAGGTCTTGGGACTTTTTGGTGAGACTTCTGGACCTAAGCTGTGGTACTGTAAGATACTGAGCCATTTAGTGCCTTCCTTTCCAACGGTGTGACTCCCTAGTGGTAGCTCTTCCCTCCCTGCCTCTATAGATATTGATAAAGTGTTTTAAGCTATCAGAAAGTTTTAAATCTAAGGTAGAGTGTGACTCTCTATGATTGTTATTAATGACAGAAACAAATTCCTGTATTGATAGATTGATTGAATCAATTGGCCCCCATATTTCTAAAATGGAACTGATTGGTGTCAGGAGACTAAGGGCAAGGGTTCAGAGAACAACACTAATGTCAATGCTCTCATCTTTCCCAGTCCCCAGTTTTTCTATGAACTCTTCAGGAGAGAGGGAAAGGAGTCTTAGATCCTCCCTGCTTTTTTATCTGGCCTTCTCTGAACAGTTGTTCAGGGAGGGTTTAATGTCTGCATTGATGGCAAATTTATTTTTGATTCATTTGCCTGCAGGGGGCTTTGTGATTACCCTAACTGAGTGAGAATTTGCACCAGGAGAGGAAGTTGGGTTTTTCACTCCCCAGTAGGCATCAATGAAAATCGTTGATCTGTGGTTAAATATTCTACAATGCATCCATTGCAGAGACACAAATGAGGCCCAAACACTACTGCACAGATGGTGTTTGATGAATAAATTGGTGATGTGAAGTTAGAGAGTGAGAAGAAGGGAGAGATGGAGAAAGGGGAGGGTGGCAAGATTTAAAACACTATGATAGAGAGGGAGAGGCAGCAGAGGGAGGGAGATAAAGGGAGAGAATAGCCTCTAGCCAGATGTCACCACAGAAACATCTTTATGGGCTGGCTTTTCCCAAATCATTTGGGAGGAAGAGAAGATTTTAAGAAAAATGGATTTTGATACAAAACATTATCCATTTGTTATGAAGTTACTAAACCATACGATTTGGAGACAAAAGACCAGGATTCACTTCTTGCATGAATTTAGGCAAATCACTGAATCTCTCTAGGTCTTGGGTTTTTTGTTTATTTGAATCTATAAAATGAAACTTCCAAGCTCCATTCCAGTTCTGAATTTATAATCTTTGACCCCACCTGGATGTCCATATTTGAAAAGATCTTATTCACATGCACCCAGCCCTCAGATTTCTTCCTCAGAATTCTAATATTTCCTTTCCTCAGTAAAAAATGAACTATTCATTGTCAGTAGTCACAGAATCTCAGAACTAAAAGCCATCTATTCTAATCCTCACCTCAACAAAAATATTCCCTAAAATATCCTTGACAAATGGTCATCCAGTTTCTACTTGGAGATCTCCAGTGAGGTGGCAGCCTGTACTGCTGAAATAGCCATTCCAGGGGATATCTACATCTCAAAAATTGGCAAACACTATAAATCAAAGCTTAATCTATTTTTTGTTGATTGTTTAGAGTTAAGAAATGATGAAGATGTTACTAATGCAGATTAAACCGAAAAGTAAACTATGTATATATTTTTACAGAGAATCAGTTGTTATCATTTATTAGCATATTTCTGCTTCTATCCTATTGTGCCTTTTTGTTCCTCCCTTAAGTAAAGAAATATTAGAGATGGAAAGGATTAGGCTTTAATCTAATGAGTTTGAATGTTGAGATTGAGTTGCCTGAGGACCCACACTAGAGTTTCAAGAAGCCAAACTCAGTGAGATGTAAAACCTTGAGTCACCTGCTTGACCCAAATAGCATGGGTCAATTAGATTTAGATATTTTTATGATTAAATTGTAAGCTCTATGAGGGCAGGAACTGTCTTTTACTTCTTTTTATATCCCTAGCACTCCAGTGGTTGCCTCCCTCTTTATTCAAAATCGACTATAACTGCTCTGTGTCGTAGAAGTTAAAGCTTTTCACCACCTGGATCCAAGTTACTTTTCCAGTTTTATTTTAGATTACTTCCTTCCAGACACCCTTGTTGCCCACCCATCCTGACCTTCTTCCTGTTCTTTATATATGACATTCTATTTCCCTCTCCTGTGTTTTTGTATTGGCTCTCTTCCATGGATGGAATGCATTCCCTCCCCATGTTTGGAACGTAGTACATGTTTTATTGAGTGATTGATAGCAGTGCAACAAAGGCAGCTAAAATGGAGCAACTGGTTATTTGGCTGTACTGCATTCAGAAGTGGCTTTGGTAGGGGTGTATGCTTATAGCAACTATTTTAAATTTGAGTCTGCTCTCCTCAAAGATAGAGGTAGTGTAGGGAAAAGTATGCATCAGAGTGTTGAGTGTGGAGAGAAGAGATATTTTGTTCTACTTTCAGTATCTTCTCTCTCTCTCTCTCTGTATATATGTTATATCCCTCTAGAAGAACTAATTGACTTAAATTGGTTAAATGATGCTGTAATGCTAATCAATTATATCAATAGATAGAGGAGATATTAAATGGAACTAGTTAGATTATAATGAAGAGATAATTAGCATATATTAGGAAGAATGCACTGGAATAGAGGCTTGAGTTGAAAGCATGAGAGAATCTCATATTTCCAAATGTATCTCTAGACCCTTAAAGGAAAATGGAACTTTACTCTGGAGGATCTGACTGATTCATATAAGTGAGAGTTATGACAAAGTCCCCAGAATTATGTGGGTGACATCTAATTGTTGGGAAGTTTTTCTTTGCCTCAGAATTAAATAAATCTGCCTCTTTTCACCTTCTAGCCATTGTTCACTATCTGACTTTCTGGGACCAAGCAGGACAAACTTGGTCTCTTTTCCACCTGATAACTTTTTATATACTTAAAGATAACTTTCATATTCCTCCTAAGTCTTGTTTTTCCAAGATAAATATCTCCAATTCCTTCAGACTATTCTCCTAGTGCATGAATTTGAGTCCCTTCACCTTCTTCGTTAATCTCCTACTTCTCTATGCTTTTCGTAAAATGGTTTGAGCAAAGCTGAATACGATACTCCAAATCTGGTCTGACCAGAGCAGAGCAATTTCCTCATCTATAAAATGAGGGTGTTGAACTAGAATCCTTTTGACAAAAGGACCTTTCCAGTTCTAGTTCTATGACCCTTTGAGTCAAGTGGCATCATCATCACCTTGTTCTAGATATGATGCTTCTCCTGGTGCAACCTAAGATCACCTGCGGTTTTTAGGTGAAGAGAAGAAAAAGCAAAAGGTCTTCTTTCTAGTTAACCACACCTAAACAGAGTACACTAATCATCAAACAAAAAGAGAACTAAGAAAGGAAAGATTTTGGGCTCATAGGCTTGAAGATTTTGAGCTGGAAGGGGTCACAGAAACCCTTTATTTGCTAGATGAGGATATTGAGGCTCAGGGAAGTTAAATAACTTGACCAATGTGACACAGGTAATTAATTCTATGAGGTCCATTGAGTGATGTATATTAATAATATGCATGAACAAGATGTTCATAGATATATAGCAGATATATAGTTATTTTTCAGATATTTATTTGTAGATATTTATCTGTTTAGATCTATAATATTTTATTATATCTATGATTATCTAATTATATATTTGACAAAGAATGAAATCATAGAGACCAAAGGAGAAAATAACCCCCACAAGGAAATTGACTAGGGTGTGTATAAGCACACACATCAAAATACAGATATGTACAGGTGTGTGTGTGTGTGTATATATATATATATATATATATATATATATATATATATATATATATATACACACACACCTATATATTGCTTGTATTTATAGCTATCTTCCTACATCTATACCTAGGCAGTTTTCTTTTGGAATTTCTTGAAATATAGTGCATATATTCTTTTTTTGTCCATAACTTTCAGATAGTCCAATGATTCTTAAATTATTTCTCCTTGATCTGTTTTCCAAGTCAGTTGTTTTTCTGTGAGATATTTCACATTTTTCCATTTTTCAGACTTTTAACTTTGTTTTATTATCTCTTGGTGTTTCATGGAGTCATTAGCTTCCATTTAACTAATATTAATTTTCAAAAAGTTATTTTCTTAGTAAGGTTTTATGCTGCTTTTTTCCAAGCTTTACCAAGAAAATCCTAAATGGGGTTGTGAAGAGTCAGGCATGACTGAAATGACCAAACAACATAATTTGTTCTTGAGTTTCCCAATTAGAATCCAGTCCTATGCATTTTCTAACTCGGAGGTGTCCACCTTGTGACTTGAGGGCTTCAAGATCTTCTACTAAACTTCTGAGTACAATTGAGACAGATTAAAATGTAATGGGGAAACTTAACAAAATTTAAAAAATGTATACAGCACAGATAATGTTAATTTGTGGTTTTCTAAGTCAATATATAGCCTTCAGGAATCTATTTTTAGTTGAGTTTGACCCCACCTTTATAGTTCATTCAGAAAAAGGACAGTGGAAAATTAGATTCAGTTGCTTCCTCTCACTCAACATCGTGATTCACCTCCCTCTCCTTTCACCTTTTTTTTTTTTAGTTTTTGCAAGGCATTGGGGTTAAGTGGCTTGTCCAAGGGCACACAGCTAGGTCATTATTAAGTGTTTGAGACCAAATTTGAACCCAGGTACTCCTGACTCCAGGGCCGGTGCTTTGTCCACTGCGCCACCTAGCCGCCCTCCTTTCACTTTTTATTGAAAGGGCTCTCCAAATACCACCAGAAAGACCCTTGCCACAAGGATTCATGCCAAATTTAATAGGCTGCAGATTCAGAATTGGAACAAAATAAGATATCTATAGGTCATCTAACCATTGACAAAAGGAGGTTTACTTAGCCATGGCATAGGAAGGAAACACAACCAAGGTACAACATTTAACTCAGTTTGATTCATGGCACCACCTCCCCACTTCCATTTAGAAATATGTCTAATCAGCAAGGTAGGGTGATTTGTAGTTATAAGGTCCTTTAAAGTCAAAATGCTCAGTGTTTTTAGGATACCAGTGTTATAAGCCAATAATATGGTTTGCTTAGCTCCAGATATTGAACTACATTTTTCCAAAATTTTACCATTATCTCTTCCTGCCTGTTCTAGGATACGAGGGAGTGAAGCAGAATCATAGTTCTTGTCCTTCTGCTCTTGATACAATTCCACTGAGGAGCAGGACCATATGACAGTTTCCTGTCATCTGTAAATTTTATAAGTATACTATTATCTATTTGTACTGTATGGCAAAACCACCCATGCTTTTCATACTTACAGCCTAATGGAAAATTCCTGGACCTCAATCACTCTCTCCCAATTTTTTTTCAAATGAACATTCTCTCCCATCCCCATTTTCTTGTGGAACCTTCTTGAAGACTATCTTTTATCTTACTTGGAATAAAATCATAATATCTTATGTTCATCTTTCATTTTAATGAATGTAAGTCATTTAAAATATGCTATCTAAATAGAACACTCCATAAACCCTACAAACCACTCCTCCCTCTCATCAGTACAATATTTTAAAGGAATTATTTCTGACTTTCTTCTGCAAGTACATAATTTTGCAACTCACTAATGCTCTTAAACTCCAGATGTTTCTGTTTTCAGATGACATTGTGCTAATTGCATCAAGCCCTAGAATGTCATTTTTCTAAATGAGAAAGATAATTGCTCAAAAGAGTTTGTTCTACCCATAACAAAGGAAGTAAAAAATAACTGAAAACTGCCTATCATGCAGACTACGCTGTATACAGAATATATGGGTAAAGGATGCCACTAAAGAAGTATAGTTCTGCTAAAAATGATGGGTTAGTAAAGTAGCAGGAGCCGAAAAACCAATAGACAGCCTGTATCTTTGACTGGCATCTATACAATGTCAGGATAATAAGATGAAGGCCCACAGGGTATTTTATGGACCACTCTCTATTTTTATGGATTTGTGGGAGAAATGAATGGAAGTCAGAGAGGGTAAATAGGCACAGATGGGTTTCCATCTCCATTATTAAAAAATACTTCAAATCAGTGGAATCATAGAGCAATGGAAATATCAACATAAGTAACACTCATGAGAATAGGGACTGAGCTTATGATTTGATTGTTATAAGGAATACCCAGTTGATGAAATGTTCTCTACCAATGAAGAAAAGTACTTTCTCTGCAATTTATAATTTTAAAGACTTGCCTAGAGCACCAGGAGGGGGAGTTACTTGTTCAAGATTGCATAGCCAATATGTTTTAGAAGAGACACTTGAAATGAGATTTTCTAGGTTTCAAGGTCGGCTTCCTAACCACTCCTCCACACTACCTATTTGCTGTAGTCTTTGTGTATTATAGTTGTATATTTAATCTTACAGCCTTTCCAAACTGCAGATTCCATGAAAGGAGTCAATTTTAATCTAAATTTTGTTACCATCATTAACCCAGCACAGTACTCTGTATAGAACAGATGCTTACTAGATGTTCATTGAATGATAAGAGTTTATACAAAGTCATTGGCAAAAATGTTAAGAGAGTGTGTGTGTGTGTGTGTGTGTGTGTGTGTAGCAAGGCTTTCGATTTGGAAGAACTAAGTCCATCATATATTGTTGAGTCCTGGACTCTCTCTATCTTCCCCAGGTGAGCCTTAGAGGGGCAGAACACAAGGATTATAGAGGAGACAAGTACTCCATCAAGATCTCCAAGGTCTCCATTTATTCACCAAAGCAACAATGCCTAAATACCTTTCCAGTCTCTAATCCACTTCCACTCCGGTGGTACTTATCCAAACAACCTTCTGATGCTCAAAGGCACCAGGTGATGATAATAATAATAATTTACAATGGTTCCCAACATATCCCCCTTCTTGTTTTTGAAATAAAATTATTACATAAAAAGATGGACTTTCAATGAACCAGGGGAATTTCAAATGTTCCTGTTGGAATGCCCAGAGTTGAACAGAAGGTTTGATCTTCAGATACAGGACTCGAGTGAAGCATAGGGATTGGAAGAGGATAATATGAGGGACTTAATGATGATGAACTGCATGTATTCCTGCATAGAAAAATGACACTGATAATACTCATATGAACCTTCTCAGTCAATAGAGCAGGTAGAAGGAGCTTTTATAGTTGAAGCACAGGAGAAAGCTGAATTTGAAAATGAAATATGGTGTAAAAATGAAGTCAATAGAAAAAAGGGAAATGTAATGGGAGAAAGAAAAAGGAGAGGGGGGAATAGGCCAAGATATTTCATATAATAAGATTTTTCTTTATTACAGTGATCTATTGCAATGATATGGAAGGGGGAAGGGAAGGAGGAATGAGGGAATCTTTGCTTTCATCAGAGGCAGTTAGGAGAGGAAACAGCATATATACTCAATGGGGTATAGACATCTGGAGTAAGAAGAAGGAGGGGACCAGGGGGAAGGGGGGATGTGAGCGATGGAGGAGAGGATGGGGGGAGTGGTCAGATATAACACATTTTCTTTTTTACTTTTTGCAAGGGACTGAGACTGGAAAGCCTCTCCGAGACCATAGGGCCAGGTGGATGCTGGGCCTAAGGGGTGGTATGGGGGTAGAACCAGGGATCTGTCTGCTGCACCACTCAGCTACCGTACAGCAGAGTCAGAGTGAAAGGAGAGAGAAAATATAGTACATGGTAGTGGAGAAATAAGAAAGGAGGGAGTTGTGATCAGCAATGGCAATGGTGGAAAAATATGGAACTAACTTTTGCCATGGGCTTATCATAAAGAATGTGATCCACCCGCGACAGAGTTGTTGGTGTTGGAACAAAGACTCAAGCACATTTTTTATTATTATTTGGTGGGGGTGCAGGGCAAATGGGGCTGGGTGGCCTGCCTGGGGCCACATAGCAGGGTGATTGTTGGGTGTCTGAGGCTGGATTTGGACCCGGGTGCTCCTGGCTCAAGGGCCAATGCTCTGTCTGCCACCCAGCCACCCCTACTATTATTACTATTTTATTTTATTTTGGGTCTTTTTTTTCCTTTTTTTTTTTTTTTTGGTTTTTGCAGGGCAGTGGGGTTTGGGTGGTTTGCATGTCACATGGCTGGGTGATTGTTGGGTGTACGGGGCCAGATGTGGGCTCAGGTGCTCGTGGCTCCAGGGCTGGTGCTCCGTCCATTGTGCCACCTGACCATACCTACAATTATTACTATTATTTTTTTAATTTTAATTTTTTCCCTCTCCCCTTTACTTTATTGCTCAAGCAAGTCCATATTTATGGGGGGAGGGGTATTTTGTTTACTCTTAAACAAGAATATTTTATTAATGTAAAAAAACATTATTTGTACAAAATGAGAATAAATATTAAATTAAAATTATTACATAATGAATGCCACATATACTGTAAACAAAAGTTCAAAAATAGTACAAACAAATGTCAATTAAACAATAGTAAAACCAATATTCCCATAATTCCTTGAAATACATTTTATCCCCAACTTAAAAACAGACAAAATTACAAAGTTTTTCTTTTGCCAACAAAAAAATCTTTCAAAGCAATCAAATTCAAAATTCAAACTAAAAGGAGTAACTTTTAACTCAGGCAACATTTAACTATTCCAGATCTGAATTACACATACACACACACAGGAGTTTAGACACTAACACAAACACAGAAAACAATTCTCTTGTATCATATTTACCAAGTTGAGGTTGATACCCTTGGCTGGTACCAGATCTCAGAATACAGAAACATTCTCCCACCTCTCCAAGACAGTGGAGATATGTAAAATGCCCTATAGATGTTCAAATACACACATACACACATAACCAATCAAGACTGGCTAACAGAAATATAAACCATAGGCACAGACTTCATTTGAAAGACAAAATCCGAATTTCCCAATCCTAGAAAAAAAAAATTTTCTTCCCCTTTTCTCTTAACTAATTGAACCACAAAGCTTTCCAATCAATAGCCTAAGAAAAACATAGTCCTTGCCCACCCACCCCCGAACCAGGAAAAAGTCATGGGGGTCCCTTGATTTCTAAAATAAGTTTTTTAGTGGGGCGGCTAGGTGGCACAGTGGATAAAGTACCGGCCCTGGAGTCAGGAGTACCTGGGTTCAAATCCGGTCTCAGACACTTAATAATTACCTAGCTGTGTGGCCTTGGGCAAGCCACTTAACCCCATTTGCCTTGCAAAAAAAATAATAAAATAAGTTTTTTGGAGGGGTCTTGTCCTTGTAGTGAAGCTTGCATTCCATTTGAGACATAAGCTTGAGTTTTGAAGTTCCAAAAAGGAGGATTTCCCTTCTCCCTCCCCCCTCCCTCTGCAGAGGGTGGGAA
The DNA here is from genome assembly GCF_037893015.1 of Macrotis lagotis. NCBI lineage: Eukaryota > Metazoa > Chordata > Mammalia > Peramelemorphia > Peramelidae > Macrotis > Macrotis lagotis. The sequence continues at coordinate 113,143,327 of NC_133659.1, forward strand.
GGCAGAGAATGAGAGAGAGCATTTGAGATCACCTAAGGTTAACACCTGTACACCCTGGAGTCGCTGCCCTTGTGAACAGTGGCCATCACCATAACAAACTGTCCAACAGCAGGTGACACTTTTGCTCTCAACACAGGAAGCACAACTAGTGTTCCATTCACAGGCCTCTGCTGCCTGAGCAAGGGTTGAGTCGCAGCCCGCTGCAGGCTGGCAAATGAAACTCATTGTATTTGTCCTAGGCATCAGCGAAGAGAGGTTTCTGCAGCCGGTGGCAGGTCCAGGGGCCCAGGTCACACCCAGAGCACGCAGCATGATCAGGCAGGCAGCCAGGGCCAAAACGAACAGCGAGCAGGCCCTCTGCAACCTGTTCACGGCTCTGGTGCTGACTCCTGCTGAGCAAGAAGCTTCATCCCTTGGGGCACTGCCTTGGAGACTCTACTTTCTGCTGACTCCTTGATGTTAAATACTTTAATTGTTTTCTCACTTTCTCTGGTTCCTCTTTGTTTAAAATCAGCCCCCTAAGTAACAAATCAACTTATTACTTTCTCCAGAGTCCTCCGCTCTGGGATGTTGCCCTGGTTCTTTTGTTGTATCTGCTGTCCTTCTTCCGGACTTTACTCAGATAACAGGCATATGTTTAGTCCCTATTTGGGCACCAATATGTAGAGTCCCACTTCTGTACTCTCTCAGTCTTTCCCAGGTGAGCCTTGGAGGGGCAGGAGACAAGTACTCCATCAAGATCTCCAAGTGCTCCATTTATTCACCAAAGCAACAGTGCCTTTCCAATCTCTAACCCACTCCCACTCCAATGGTACTTAGCCAAACAACCTTCTGATGCTCAAAGGCACCAGGCAATGATAATAATAATAATAATTTACAATGGTTCCCAACAATAAATAAAAGTGAAGATTTATTTGTGGGAAAGAAACATTTAAAGAACATGAAAGCAATTTCCAAGTACCCCCAAGTCCTACAAATTCCCATATTTAGTCTTATACTCTTGAGTCCCTGACCAGCAGGAAGATTTCTCTTTATACTTGGATCTCGGCAAGCAGGGATGTGGAATGGGAGGTAGCAGGTGAGGCAGAGATGAACCTCATCTCTGATCATGAAGGGTTAAGCACTAAGGCTTGCTTAGTGCCACCTCCTCACTGCCTGTCCTTGCATTGCCACTCTCATGTCCTTGATGACTACAGCCACAGTCCAATTTAAATGGCACTCTCCTCCAATACCCTCTTGTAGTGTTTTACAGAATTCTTCTATGAGACATTCACTAGTCTCAACTTGAAGATGTCCTCTGGAGATCGCTAGGGAAGCTCATCACTGTTTTTGCCCAAGAAGAAGTCCAAGAAATTCCTTTTTAATTTGAATTAAATTGAATTAAACTCTTCCCAGCAGAGTTAACAATCCTAACAACAGAACTTAAGATCATTCCTAACCTGTAGGAAGGTCATGGTGCTACCTCTGAGGAGTATTAGTTCTTCCCTTGAACCTTTTTTCTGACCCCATCCAGCCACATGAAAGAAAGTACTCATCAAAGACTCCATGATAAAGGGAGGACTTGGTTGCTTTAGGGCAGGGTTTCCTTAGTTGTAAAATGAGGGGGTTGGAAGAGATGACATCTGAAGTCCTTTCCACATCTAAACATGATTCATGACAAAAACAACAAAAATTCAAATGTGGTTAGGGGATCTATTTCCCAATCAGAGAAATATTTCCCATATCAGCTAGTGACTGATGTTCCCCCATTTTGTGCCCTTTAAGTTAAGTGGGACTATTCAAGTCATCCAAGATTATAAGTTCCATTAGTTACCAGCCTCACCTCAAGTTGGGTCTACATCTTTTATAATCCCTAAGGGGTTTGTGGTTTTACACTGCTGTTGTTCTCCCAATCTAGATATGGAGGAAGAAGAAGGGAAATTGCCAGGAATCTGAGATGATCTCTTCCCTCTTTCCCCCCTCTTTTCTGTCCCTCATTCCCTCTCTGTCTCTGTCTCTTACTGTCTCTCTGTCTCTCTGTCTCTCTCTCTCATTGCCACATAACACTGGAAACATATTTGACTCATAGCAAGCCTGTAGCCAACTAGACTCACAAGGTCTTCATTTACATCAGTGGTTAGCAAGTCATATTTTCCTCCATCCTGTACTGGTGGATTTGGTATTTTGAGCTTAAGTACTTGGCTTAGTGTTTATCACTTTTAATTTTTCCATGATTACATTCAGTCCACCATCACAACTTGTGGAAATCATTTTTGATCCTGATATCATTTAACATATTAATGATCCCTCCCAGCACTGTATCCCCTGGATAATAAATGACATGCCATGTATATGAATAAGTTTTAGAGGTAATTGGATAATACAGTGATCGAGTCCTGGTTTTGGAAAAAGAAGAATTGAGGTTAAATTTTGCCTCATACTAGCTATTTGATCATGGACAAGTCATTTAACCTTTCTCAATTTTAGTTTCTTCATCTATAAAATGAACCAGTTGAACTTTAAGGCTTCTGAGGTCCCTTCTAGCTCTAACTCTACAATCTTATGGCCTTAAGAATAAATTGCTCAGGATATTTTCATAAAAACTTGGGAAGTTTTATATGAATTGATACAAAATGAAGTGAGCAGAACCAGGAGAACATTGAACACAGTAATAGCAACATTGCATAAGGATGGATTGTGAATGACTTAGCTATTCTCAGCAATACAATGATCCAAAGAATTTATGATAAAAAATAGGTATCCAGGAGGTGTAGTGGAGACACTGCTGGGACTGAAATCAGGAAGACTTATCTTCATGAGTTTAAATTGACACTTACTAACTATGGTGAGCTAGTAAACAATTCATTTAACCCTTTTTCGCCTCAAAATGAACTGGAGAAGGAAATGGCAAACCACTCCAGTGTCTTCATCAAGAAAACTCCAAAAGGAATCTCAAAGAGTTGGACATAACTGAAAATGACTGAACAACAACAATGTGATGAAAAATGTTATCCAACTTCCTAGAATGAATTAATGGAGTCTGAAAACAAATTGAAGTATACTACTTTTTACTTTTTTTGTGTTGTTTTGTTTTCTTTCACAACATGACTAATATAGAAATGTACTTTTCAAGAGTACACATTATACTTTATATCAAATTGCTTGCTCTCCTAGGGAATGGGGAGAGAGAGAATTTAGAACTCAAAAATTTTAAAACAAATATTAAAAATTATTTTTCATGAAATTAAAAAATATTCTTTTTAAAAAAATAAGTTGTTCATAAAAACTATTGAACAGAAACAGGGCCTAATCTAAAAGTCTCTTTTTAGGTCGCTAACCATTAATTAACCTTCTTGGTTAAACAATTAAAACCCCACTGAGTAGATGAGCATTCAGTCCTCATCTCCCCCATCTTATTTACAAAGAATAAGAGATCCAGACAAATACATTGTCAAAAATATCGTCACTTTCCATTATATTAGTTTGGCCCTCAATTATGTCTCTTCTTCAAGTCCTGGACTCTTGAGGTTTGAACATCACATTCTACTTATGCCCTGGCTGATTTTGCTTTTGACTATTATCACAGCCTTGCTTCTATTTTAGAGAAGGCCATGGGGCGGCTAGGTGGCGCAGTGGATAGAGCACTGGCCTTGGAGTCAGGAGTACCTGGGTTCAAATCCGACCTCAAACACTTAATAATTACCTAGCCATGTGGCCTTGGGCAAGCCACTTAACCCCATTGTCTTGAAGAAGAAAAAAAATCTAAAAAAAAATAAAATGAATCTGGGGGCAGCTAGGTGGTGCAGTGGATAAAGCACTGGCCCTGGAGTCAGGAGTACCTGGGTTCAAATCCCGTTTCAGACACTTAATAATTACCTAGCTGCGTGGCCTTGGGCAAACCACTTAACCCCATTTGCCTTGCAAGAAACCTTAAAAAAAAAAAAAGAGAAGGCCATGATTATCCTGACTAGTTTCCCCTGTTTTCTTTGGCTGGTAGATTACAAGGATTGCTAAGAAATTAACTGTAGGGATGAGATCATGAAAGTGCACTAATAGGTATAATATAAAATAGAGAAAGGAGAGAAATCCAGACACTGTGTCCTAGGAAAAATTGAGAATAGAGGGACCTGAAATATTCCACCCCTCATTCTCATACTCATAGCCTTTCTTGGCCCAAAAGAAGCCTTATCCTGAAGGCTACAGAAAGGATCACCTAGAGTCAAAGATTTTTCACATTGGGATTTAATTCCATGACAGGAAACTTTGTTAGTTTGCCCCAAACCTTGCCAACCCCATCACTTAGATCTCACATCACTTCCCCCCCCCCCCACACACATTCCCTCCCCAAGGGGATAAGGAAGGGAGACCTTAGATAGATAGCTTTAATAGTCTGTAAGGCTAATTTAATTCTTGTTCTTATCACCAGGACACCTGCAACCAGCAAGTGTTTTTGCAGGATTCACAATTTCTGGGCAAATCTAAGGAAAAGTCATTCTACTTGAATTGCTCAGTAAGCGCATCTGAGTGCCCTCCCCAATTCCCTTGAGTTCTAGTCTAAGCAGGGAAACAGGTAGTAGGAGGCATCCCTCAGGCAACCTCATTAGCTAGGATCATCTTCCTGCTAGGGCTCTCTCTGTCACCAACTAAACAACCATGCCCACAACTCCTGGATAGCAGATTAGGCCAATCTATTGAGTTGGCTGTACCCCATTAGAAAGAATGGGAAATCAGTGAGTTTTTATTAAGTTTCTATAACATGACCATAAACAATGTGGTATAGTCTGGGTGGAGGGAGAAGCACTGGACTCAGTGTCAGAAGACTAGGGTTGAATCTCTGTCTCCTGTTACTTATGAGCTATGTGGTCTTGAGAAAGTCAATTAACCTCTTTGTGTCTGGCTTGAAAAAAAATGGGAGTAACAATAACCACCCTCCCTCCTTCCCTCTTGAGAGTCGTTGTGATTGAGTGGAGAGGGAGCTGGTCTTTTGGTAGTGGCAAAGAAGTGGAAAATAAGGAGGTGCCTATCAAATTATGGCATAGGGAGGTAATGGATTCTATTGCACTACAAGTAATGAAGAGCTTGGTTTCAAAGAAACCTGGGAAGTCATATAAAATAATGGAGAATGAAGTGAGCAGAACTAAGAGAATAATTTAGAAGATAACATTATAAAGTCAAATAGTTCTGAAAGACAAAGAATTCAGATCAATGCAATGACCAAATACAAATCTAGATAAGTCATGCCATCCATTTCCTGACAGAAGAGATGGACTCAAGATGCAGAATGAAAGATATATTTTTGGAAATGGCTAATGCAAGATTTTACTTTGTTTATGCATATCTATTACAATGAATAATATTTGTTCTTCATCTTCAAAGAAATCACAACATCATGGAGTTGATGCCATGACAAGCACATGAATTAGATTTGAGTGAGAAAGACTGTGCTGTCACCAACCTCACTTTCTCTTCCAGAGTCATCTGGTCCAATGGCCATATATGGATCAGGATGACTGGAGATGGCCCTGGATACAAGGCAATCAGGATTCAATGACTTGCCCAAACCATTTCAGTATCTTTGCCAAGGAAACCCCAAAAGGTATCATGAAGAGTCATATATGACTGAAATGACTAAACAGCAACAATAATTTGTTATGAGTTTTGTTTTTCATTTTCCATGGATAGAGAAAATCAAATTTTGTTAATTAAAAGAATTAATTTAGAAAACATAGTCTTTAAAAATTTTTCTATGAACTATCATTTCCACCCTGAAAAAAGAGCACAAATCTTGGAGTCAGGAAGGCCTAAATTCAAGTCCTACATTGGAAATATATTGGCTGTGTGAACCCAGACAAGTCAAAGCCTTTCAGTGCCCTCTAGGTGTTTTCTAAGACTATAAATCACAGAACATGTACAAGTCTGCATTGGTAGGAATTCTCTCACTGATTGTTGCCTTACCAATAAAATCACAACTCTAAATAAAAACAACAGCTAACCCAAGCAACTCATCAAGACCCTCCCCTGAAGCTTCTTTGTCCTTTCTTTTTCAAGGCTGTCCTTGACATTCCTATTAACCTGATCACCTTCCCTAGAACAAAAATATTTGTTGATAGAGCAGTTTTGGTTATTCTGACCTCTGCCAGTTTTAAAGACCTCTACATCATTGATCAGGTTCATCTAATCATCAAATGGATTTAGCCAAACAGCTTCTCTCCAGGATAAGGTTTTCTAATAACCCCAATAAAAAGGGGGAAAGGGAGGAACATTAGCTAAGAGAAGGAACTTGACAGTGACCTCTTCTCCTTCTCCCTCTTTTGGGTGATTTCTTCAAAGAGATGGAAGAAGGATTTGGTCATTGATTGGGATAGGGGCTCTTAATCATATGAATCCTAGAGGTAGGGGGAATGTAAAATATTAACTAATGTAGTCTCCTAGAAATTCCCTCTTCCAGTGTGCCAAGGAATTAGTTCTCTGTCACCAACTTAACTGATACAACCATAAAAGATGTGTACTAGAAGGGAGTTTGAAGTCCATGAGTCCCACCCACCTCCTCCTTTTACAGAAAAGGAAACTGAGGCATAGACTGGGGCACAGAGAAGTTCAACAATGTGACCAGGGTCATGCATGTGGCAAAATCTAGGATTCAAATCCTGACTCCAAATTTAGTGTGCAACCCACTGCTATCTCAAGGGTTTTGTCATTAGATGAGGCATTATAAACTGGAGAAAATAGAGAGGAAGGAGGCTGGGAAAATGGTGAGGTATGATCCACTGCACAAAGAATGACCTCTTAGGGTCTTTTATTCTTTCTGTTTTTCATCATTATCGAGCTACTTTTATTAGAGAACTAATTTTGGTGTCATATTGAGTGATCTATAAATCTATCCTTCCCTTCTTTCAGTCAGCCAATCAATAAACACTAATTAAGCAGCTGCTCTATGGAAAGCACTGTGCTAAGTTCTAGGGAAACCCAACAAGGCATCAGACAGTCCTGGCCACAAGGACCACAGTCTAATCTTGTGAATGTTTCAGGCAAATTGGATTGCTAGCTTTTCCTAAACTCATCTTCCTTCAAGACTCAGTTCAGGTATTATCTTCTCCCTGAAGTTCTCCTGAATCTCTCTCCACTTTCTTCTCAATCTCTGTACTCTCCAGAACCAAACATGGAATTTTGGATTAGTGGAAACATTAATCAATCAAACAAACATTTTTTTAAGGACCAACATTTACTGTGCTTGTCACTAGGGGTACAAAATGAGGCAAAAGAGCCTCTGCCCTCAAGGAGCTTACAATGTAATTTGCAAGCAAATATATACAAATATATCCAGCATAAATAAGAAATCATTAATAGAGGAAAGGCATTAGAATTGAGGCATTGGGAAGGTTTCCAGTAAAATATGGGATTCCAGTTGGGATTTAAAGGAAGCTGGGAGTGGTGCAATGGATAGAAGACTGACCCTGGAGTCAAATCCAGTCTCAGACATTTTTACTACCTGTGTGACCAGGTTAAGTCATTTAGTTCTGATTGCCTCCAGCAAAAAAAAAAAAAAAATTTAAAGAGGAAGCTGGGGAGGTCAATAATCAGAGCTATGGAGGAGGGAGAACATTCCAGGTATAGGGGACAGCCAGGGGCAGTATCCAAAGTCAAGAGATGAATTGTCTTACTTGTGAAACAATCAGAAGACCAGCATCACTGGCACAATAAGAAGGTACAAATTTAGGAGAGTAGGGGCTATTTTTTTTTTTTGCCTTCCTTTGTATCCTCAGAGCTTAGCACAATGTAGGAGCTCATCAGATTCTTCTGGATTATTTGATATCCTCTGACAATGGCTGCTCCCTGGCTTATATCTTCCTCGGCATTTACATAGTTTGCCCTAAATGCTTTTGCACTTGGTAACATGCTGTTTTGTGAATGTTGAGTCATCTCATCTGTCATCAGCAGTAGTAACCATAGAACATATTAATTTTATGCCAATTCAATTCAAGTAACTTTGATAAACTCTGCATAAACATTTACCAAATGCAAGGTTCCTATATCAAGTGATGGGGTTACAGAGACAAAAAACCAGAATTTCTATTCCTGCCCTAAAGAGATTCAAAGCTGCCCTCAAGGAGCTTATAGTCTAGTGGGAGAGGATTACAGCATGGACACAAGTATATATTAATATAAGGTAGATTTTGACAAGGGCAGAATGCTATGAGAAAGTTGAAGGAGAAATCCTAGATAGGTGGGATTTAGTAAAAGCTTTGTGATGGTATCTCAATTGGTCCTTGAAGAAGGGAGAATCTATTCCAAATACCAGTAGAAATAAAAGTCTGATGAGAGTAGGATGATGGGTAGGGAGTCTGTGGTACAGTGGAAAAGGCTCTGGAGTTGTAGGATCTGGGTTCAAATTCTCTTTCAGATATTTACTACCAAGAGATATTGGGCAAGTCACTTAATCTCTATGGATCTCAGTTTCTTTTTCTATAAAATGAGGGAGATAAAACAGACTCTGAGGTCTCTTCTAACTCTAGATCTATCATTCTATGGAGATAGAATGTAATCTAGAGGGGCTAAAGCATAAACTCTGAAGGACTGGTGTTAGATAATCCTGGAGAGGTGGAGTGGAGTCAAGCAGAAATGAACTACTATGGATAAGCCGCTGTACTGGGATCTGGGTTTATAAAGAGCTAAAAAATTCAGCCATGTGCTATTCAATCCACTGAACTGACCTCCTTGCCATTCTACCAAAAAGATACTCCATCTCACAGCTCTGGAATTTTCTCTGGCTGTCCTTCATGCATGGAATATTCTCTCTCCTCATCTTTACCTGTAGTTGCCCTGGCTCCCTTCATCTCTCACCTAAAATGCCCTTTCCTAACCCCTCTTACCTCTCGTGCCCTCCTTTTATTATTTCTTATTAATCTTATATGTAGCTCCTTTGTACTTATTCATTTTTTATCTCCTCCATTAGATTGTGAACTCCTTGAAGACAGGAAATATTCTTTGCCTCATTTTAAATCACCAGCACTTAGCACATCTGAAATATAGCAAGTGCTTTTGTTGTTGTGATTTTTCAGTCATGTCCAACTCTTTGTAACCCTATTTGAGGTTTTCTTGGCAAAAATACTTAAGTGATTTGTCAATTCCCTCTCCATCTCCTTTTACAGATGAGGAAAGTGAGGCAAACAGAGTGGAGTGACTTGCCCAGGCTCACACAAGCTAGTAAGTGTCTGAGGATAAATTTGAACTAAGGAAATGGATATTCCTAACTCCAGACCCAGTACTCTATCCACTACAAACAGACCTCCAACAGTTTCTGATTCATCTTGGGAGCAAGAAAGAGGTCAAGACTCTTCAACAACTTAGACCAGCATTGCTCAAAGAAATTTGATAGAAGAATATTTGGGGGATTAAAATCATCCCAGACTCAGGGTTTATGTCTATGTAATATCCTTGAACCCTGTAATCAACTGGAGAAGGAAATGGTATACTACTCCAGTATCTTTGCAAGAAACCCCATGGATAGTACTGGTGTATCATGGTCCTTGGGGTCATAAAGAGTCAAACTCAGCTGATGGACTGAGCAACAACAATAATACTTTTGGAAAAAATAAAGGTTGGGGAATTTAGAAATAAACTTAGAGCAATTCAGTTTATTTATTAAAAATTACTGTTTTTAATAAACATTATTGATATATATCATATCATATTTAACCTCTTAGAGCAGCAGTTCCCCAAGTATGGACTTTAGACCTCTCTAAGTCCCATTCAGGGGGTCTATAACCTCAAAATTATTTCCATAATAATTCTAAAACGTTATTTGCTTATTATAATACTTCTCTCTTTTCCAAACTACCTATGTGAGGTCATTTTTTATGTAAACCAAAAGAACACATTTCAAAATAATGAATGTAAAATTAGCTATAAGAACTTAGAGCTGACTTCTATTAAGGCAAATACTAAAAAGATCTATAAAGGCAAAGAAAAATATTTTCTCACCATTTTTTTAATTTTGGAAAATAGTTATTTTTTCATGAAAATATGTTATGTAGGTATAGTACTTATTATATAGGTTTTCTTGAAATGGAAATTTATTGTTTTATATTGAATATATTATATTGAACTCTCTTATGGTCTGCTATGTACTAATGTGCATAGCAATGTCTTTTGTCTTTTTTTTCTTTTTTCATTTTGTATTTAAGTTTAAAATAAAAAAATTATTTAAAAATAAAATTACATGACAACTTTATTATATATTTAAAAGGAAAAGCCAAGTTGTACATGATGTATTTGTAGTTTCCTAAGCAATTATCTTTTTTTTCTATTCCACTATATTATGAAATGTTTATTTTATTTCTTAAATAAAGAATAAAATAAATTAAATTTTAAAAAGAAAATTTTGTTGATGTGTAATGGTCTTATTGTTATTTTAATTTCAATATGATAAATATCAATAGATAAAAGCCACATAAGCAAAAGCTCTCTGGGATCCTCAATAATTTTTTTTGCAAGGCAATGGGGTTAAGTGACTTTCCCAAGGTCACACAGCTAGGTAATTATTATGTGTCTGAGACCGGATTTGAACTCAGGTACTCCTGACTCCAGGGCCAGTGCTCTATCCACTGCACAACCTAGCCTCCCCCTAATAATTTTTAATAGTAGAAAGAGACCCTAAGATCAAGAAAGCTTGAGGATTGTAAGCATCAAATTTTTCTCATAGAACCTCTATTCCCATTATAAGAAATGATGATGCTTCTTGAAGCCTCCCTGACATTCCAGATAGAGACAAAGATAGGCAGGAACACATTTTGCTGTGTTCTGTACACAAGTACTCATCTGACCAGTTGGGATAGTTTGTAGAGGGTTATAGTGTGACATGATCGAATCTATTTTTCTTAAACACAGATCCAGTCATGTTTCTCCCCTACTCATTCAACTCCACTGGTTTCCTATTGCCTCTAGTATAAACACTATAACCCCTCTCTATTTAACTTTTAAAAACCTTTCTTAACCTGGATCCAATTTATCTTTCACATCTAATTGGATTAATGGGATCCCATCCCTCCTCTTAAATTCGACAGTCTTGCCAACCTATCCTCTCTGTTCCTCACTAACAACCCTCCATCTGCCATTTACGCGACTTGGCACTGGCCATCCCACTTTGCCTGGCTTGATGCAAACCCTCCTAACTTCCACTTCATAGAATCTTCTCTTCTTTGGGTTCAAACTCTGTCTTCCACTTACAGTCTTTTCTGATTTCCCCAGTTAATAATATCCTCCCACATAAACTAACAAATATAATTACTATGATACTTGGATTTGTTAACTTTATATTTATAATGCACATACTTTAAAATATACTTGTCTTCTCCATTAACATATAAAGTCATTGCAAATAGGTATTACTTTATTCTTTGTACTTGTAAACTCAGGATCTGGGACAAAGTCTGGTACATGATAGTTGCTCATTCATTGGTAGTTGCTCATCTCATTTCATTGAGAACTAATTAGGAGAGATCATGGAGAACTTTGGATGCCAGGCTAAAGAATATAGAATTTTTCTTTAGGAAAGGGGACATTATCAGAAGATAGAAGAATAAAGGACAAAAATGTAAGCTGTTCTAGGAAGATTAATTTAGTAGCAATGTGTGGAATAGTTTGGAGGAGAGGTGAAACTAGAGACAATGAGGAGGTTATTGTGATAATCCATCCATGAAGTAACAAGGTCCTATATTTATTTTACATTATTCTGAGAAGGGATCCATAAATTTCTCCATTTTACTAAAGGAGTCCATGACACACAAAGAGGTTAAAACCCCTGAAGTAGTAAAAGAATTCAGGTCACCAGCTGGTGGGAGGAAGTCATGGTGAAATCAGCCCTGAAGCCAGGGAGATCCATTTGATATGAAGAGTAAGATCAGCCTAACCTCCTTTTTCTGAGGTACCACCCTCAAGGTGGCCTCTGATGTTGGCATGGTGGGGCATATTATGTACCCTGGCCTCTGATCAATTGGAATTCTCTCATCCATGCCCACCAGGCCTCTTGCCCCTGTTCTTTCCCCTCTCTAGGAATCACCCCCCCCAGACTCCTCCCAGCTGTTCAGGTTGTATGTAGACCCCCTGAAGAAGACTCACTCACTGTTTCAATTTGCTGGCAATGTGGAACAGCAATGGATGAGGGCAGGACCAGGGTCAAGCAAGTGAAATAAGAAGGGTGAGCAGATGCCACAAGAAGGTGGCATCAAAAGACCCATCTATTGATACAAGTTTTAAAAGTACACATAATTGAAAGGATAGAACGTTGGCATCTATTTTGTGAGCAGAGAAAGAGTAAGTGGTGCTTCAGAAAATCATTTAACCTTTTGGGATTGAAAGGTAAAGGTTGGGAGAATAGGCTTGTTTTTTTGTTTTTGTTTTTTTGCTTTTCGCAAATGGGGTTAAGTGACTTGCCCAAGGGCACATAGCTAGGTAATTATTAAATGCCTGAGGTCGAATTTTAACTCAAGTCCTCCTGAATCCAGGGCCAGTGCTCTATCCACTAGCCACCTAGTCACCCCTAGGCTTGTTATAATAGTTGTGGTTAGTACTTGTTCTTCATTCTTGAAGAAGACTGTAACATCAGGGAGATGATGCATGACATGCAAGTGAACTGGATTTAAGTGGTGGGAAGAAGAGGGGAAAGAAAAAGAATAAATGGAGAGAGAGAGAGAGAGAGAGAGAGAGAGAGAGAGAGAGAGAGAAATTTCTCTTGAGAAGTAAGGCTGGTTTCTTTGCACAGCCCCCACTTAAGTAACCCCACTTAAATCCAATTTGCTTCATATCATGTCCTTCTTGGAGAATGAAGGACATAGGTTTGGCAAGAGATAGTAGAAAGAGCACTTGGTCTTGGAGACAGAAGACCTTGATTTGATTTCTGGCTTTGCTAATACTAGCTGTATGACCCTGAACAAGTCACTTCTCTGAACAGCAGCCTCATCTGTAAAATGGGAAAAGTAACATTTGCAATATCTACTATACCTTTGTCTAGGCTATTTCCCAGCCTGGAATGTTCTCAGACCTTATCCTCTACCATCTCTTGGAATTTCTGGCTCACTTTCAAGGATTAATTCAAGTGTTACCTCCTTCAAAGGACAAGAAAAGATGTAAGAATCTGAAGATTTAAGAACCCTGATCAATACAGTGACCAGCCAGGATTCCAGAGGACTCATGAGGAAGATGCATACTATCTGACTCAGACAGAGTAGTGATGGATACAAGATGCAGAATAAGATGCAGTTAAGTGGTTCATTGAATAGAGCACTGGGTCCAGAGTCAGGAAGAGCTGAGTTCAGATCCAGCCTAATACACTTACCAGCTCTGTTATCCTGAGCAAGTCACTTAACTTCTATTTACCTTAATCTACTGGAAAAGGAAATGGTTAACCAAGCAACTCCAGAATCTTTGCCAACAAAACTCCATGGACAAGCATTGTTAAGCTATGGTCCATAGGATCATGAAGAGTCAGACACAACTGAACAAGTGTGAGAATTTGTTTTTCTCAAGTATGCCTATTTTTACAATGGTTTCCATTGTTCATTATATTTTTCCCCCAGTGGGGAGGTTAGCATAGAATGTTAAAGATATGTAGGAAGAAGAAAAAATAAATACCTGATAAATTAAGAAAATAAATTTCAAAAAGAAAATTTTGATAAAATTAACTAAAATAATTAATAAAATTTAAAAGACCTTTCCTGATATTGCTGCCATCCTTTCAAGAACTTTAGTGCCCTCCCCTTATCTCCATGTGCTCTGCTCCAGACAATACAATGTGCCTGGGAACTGGTCCTTACACATGATTTCACTCTTCATGGTGTTGGAAGGGATCTTAGAGAGCATCATTTTATAGATGAGCAAACTGAGGCTTAGACAGCTAAATAATCTGTTCAGTGTCTTTTCACTATACTGTTCTTCCAGGCAGCTAGGTGACCCAGTGGAGGAACTGCTAGACCTGAAGTCAGGAAGACTCCTCTTCCTGAGTTCAAATCCAGCCTCAGACACTTATTAGCCATGTGACTCTGGTTAAGTCATTTAACCTTGCTTGCCTTTTCATCTGTAAAATAAGTTGGAGAAGGAAATGGCAAACCACTTCACTATCTTCACCTAGAAAACCCTAAATAAGGGCACAAAGAATTGGATATTATTGAACAAACGGGGGAAAAAAAGCATTCGAAAGATACATGTTTAACTCATGTTTCTACTGAGACAGATATGAAAAATAGATGAGAATAAGATGATAGAGAACTGAAGAATTCAAATATAGAAGGGGAGCTGGAAAGAAAGGAAAAAGGATTTGGATGTCTTCTACTATGAGTTAGGCATTAAGCCCCTTTTACAAATATTATCTCATGTATTCCTCACAACAATCCTCTGAGGTATTTATTTGGCACCTTTTTGTTCTAGTTTTTGAGACTTTCTGATCTTAGCAAAGATACTGGAGTAGGTTTGTCATTTCCTTCTCCAACTCATTTGACAGATGAGGAAACTGAGGTTAAGACCTGTTCAGGGTCACAATCATGAAGATGAATCTTTCTGATTCCAAAGCTAGTCCTTCATCTATTGCACCATCTAGCTATTAATTTTTAACAGTTGAGGAAACTGAGATTAAGTGATTTGTACAAGGTAACATGGCTAGAAGGGGTCAGAAGTCAACTTGGAATTCAAGTCTTCCTGAATCCTGAATCTTGCTCTATCCATAGCACTACCAACTAAGGTGGAAGGAGCCAAAGGGGGGGGAGTTGAAATATAGTGACCCAAAATGAAGTGCTGAAAAGATATATTTAAGGAGTTGTTGAACAATATCATTAAATTGCAGATAGACAAGCAATGAAAAACTCCCATCTTGGGAGTCACAATGTGGGGTAGGCAGGAGGCTGTGGGTGAGCAAAGCTTTTGGATACAAAACAGTGAAGGGCTATCTAAAGTCACAAACCATACTGACATGTTGACAGTATTAGAGCCATGATGAAGGACAGCACTTTGAGTCATGCAATGATCTAGGATAGCAACACACCTAGATATCTATCACCCTTGTCATGAGTAATAGAGGTTAATACTGATGGGGTTATACAGCCCCACCATGGGTCAACAGACTTGAAATTTCCTCACTTCATTCAGTTGCATCATCTATTTTTTTAAAAAATGAAGGGAGTGGATCTATAGTAAGATTGAGTAGGAGATTGGATTAGATAAAAATAAAATTGTTTTTCAGTTCTAATAAGACTGTATTCATGGGTCTCAGTTTCCTAATTTATGAAAGTGTTGGCTTAGCAGAAAATATTATAGAATGGATTCTGGCACTGGGTGTGTGGTTGAAGTAGGTGGCTGATAGAGTTTCTTTTAATCCCCAAAATTTGTGTGTTTGTGTGTATGTGTGATTTTCTAAATGAGTAGTCTTTCAGTACTCTGATTCTATGATTCTGAAACCTTGAAATAAGCTTGCAACTATCCCTGGATCTTCCTCATTCCTCCTTCTCCCCTCCAAATCCCAAATACATACGCATTCCCCAATCTCATTGAACTTTTCATTATGCTGATTCCTAGAATCTCTTCAGCTTGATCAGGGATTAAGAAAATTTGTTTTGTGGGATACCATATGTCATTGGGATGAATGCAGCTCTCTTGGGGTTTCAGAAAACAGGCTTAATACCCCATTAGGAGGAAGGAACAGGGAGCAGAAGTGGAGATAGTAAATAGAGATTTTGTAGCTGAGTCACTTCAGGACTAGGGGCCCACTTGGTCCTTTTGTTTCTAATACTCAGAGGATGATGGGAGAAAAGAATTGTGAATTTTCTGGTTAACTTGTAGATGGAACAAACCTCCTTCTTTTCCCTCTCTACCTCCTCATCCTTTTCTGAAACCAAAATATGATTAGATTCTTAAATTATAGTGTATTTACCAAATAATCTGAGTATCTGCTTGTTTTTTTTCTTACTTCTATTGCTCCTTAATTTAACTGAAGTGCACAAGGGAACAACAAGGGCCACAATCTGTATTATTTATTATTCAATATGAATGAATTCAAAGAATTACATGCCAAATTATTAAGTTGGAACAAGTATGAACTAATATGATACTCCATTCAAGTCTTTGTCTCCTGGGTAGCAGCACATGTTGTTGTTCATCCTTTGTTTTTCAAGAGGACCAATAATATCTTGGGTGATGTCTTGACTTGAACATGAAATGGATTTGAGAGGCAGAGCTGCACAAAGCTGTCAGCCTCAATCTCTCTTCCGAGTCATCCAAGTCCAGTGGTAGATCCAAAGTCAAGACAACTGTGATGGCCTTGGCTTCTGCGATATCTGACCAAGCTCTAAGCCCTTATACACCTGCTTCAGCTACTTGCAGGGCCATTGGAACAAATCGGTCTCCATTGCCCATTCTATCAAGGGAAGTCTTCACATGCTTAGGATAGTCACCCCCCTAACTCACTGAAGGGTCTGACATCTATCAGATACCCTCAACTTGGTTTAACTGCTTGTAGAGATGCTTTTACCAAAGTGAGAACTCTGTACATGCTCCAACTTCTTGGAGCCACATGTGAGAGTTAAATGAAAGGAAGACACCAAAGATGGATGAGTAGCATTGAAAAAGGCTCGGCAAGCCCTCAAATAGGGGTACTAGACCTCCCTGAACATGCCCTAGAGAATGTTTCATTTATTTATTTAGTTAGTCATTGATTCATTCATTCGTTTGTTTGTCTGTTCATTTATTCATTTATTTATTTACTTATCTATCCATTTATTTATTTATTTATTTATCTATCCATCTATTTGTTTTTTTGTTTATTTATTTAGGTTTTTGCAAGGCAATGGGGTTAAGTGGCTTGCCCAAGGCCACACAGCTAGGTAATTATTAAGTGTCTGAGGCCACATTTGAACTCAGGTACTCTTGACTCCAGGGCTGGTGCTCTATCCACTGCGCCACCTAGCTGCCCCAAGAATGTTTAATTTTTAAAAAGATTTTTATTGATAATTGTTTTTCTATCATTTTCATTCACAATATATTAGGATGGTGTTGGTAAATGTATAACCAGCTATTCAGGAAAAAAATGTTCACTTTTACATTTAAACTACTTTATTCTAGACTTTAATTCTAGAGCAATGGAAAAAATAAATTAAGCCCTATTGCATAGTGTTTACCAATTTCCAAAGATTAAATGTTAACACTGAAAATTTAACAATTGGCTCTCATGGGCTGGTTCAACATGGTTCCAGCACTTGCCTGAATATATCCTTTCTTACCTTCTTTACTCCTTATAACAAAGAATGAAAAAAAAAAAAAGGTGTGTGTGGGGGAGGGTAGAAGCGTGGCAAAACTAAGCTGCATTTCATTTAAGCCTGACAGTTTCCCACTTGTGCATGTTGTTAGGTCCAAGCCTAATTATTATAATTACATAATATTCATTTTCCACTTTTTGTGCATTTTTCCATTGTTATAAAATCTGAAAATTTCATAACAATTTCATAACATTATTATTTCATAACAAACTTTTCACAAGCAATATTGACAGAAGGGCAGATATTTGCATACATGTCCAAAGAAAGTTTAAAAAGTTGACCTTACTTTTCCTGTCACATTAATCCTAGTGGAAGGTCATTTAAAAAAAAATCTTTCATTCCAAATCTTGATGATCCCAACAAATGCTTATTTTCTAAACTTGAAAAAATGGAAAGAGACAATTCTGGGATAGACTGCATCACTCATCTTTTTCAGGGAATGAAGAAGAATGAAAAAGAAAGGAAATCACAAATAATCCAAGTCTGGACATTTTGTCCATGACAGGGAGATCCTAGACTTGTTATTTTTTAGACATTTTAAAGGAAAACTGGTATTTAGAAACTTCCAAGAACCAATTGTTTATTTCTCACCTTTTCCCATTCCAAACTTAGGTGGGATCCAATGCTCTGGGAGATGCTGGAATATTCTGCCCAAATTTATTTCTCCCCACTCCCCACTCCCCAAGTCAGACATCACAGGTCTATGATGTCAAGCTGGTGTTGTTTCCAACTCTAAGATAACTGGGTGGTTGGCAGAGGCCAAGAAGGACTGATGAGACTGGAAGGAGCATTTTTATTTCTACTCTCAGTCCTAGGGGGATCCAGAGATTTGGTCCAGATGCCATTTTTAAATGGGAGCAGCAGCGACATCTAGTGTCCAGTTGTGGAACCAAAAGTTTAAACTGGGAAAGAAGTCTATATGATGGAATCTACCTCCACCCTGTAGTCATTTCTTCCCAATCCCTAATTCCTGCCCTCTCCCCCCAAAAAAGTCTCTTATATAGCTGGTTTCCAAACTCTTGTTGAAGTATAGAAGTATAGACACAGCAAATCAAAGATATCAGAATCGGCATAGATGATAATGATGATGATGATAAAGATATATGACAGTTAATATATGGAATTTTAAGGTTTGCAAAGTGCTTTGTGTAGTATCACATTTGATAAGCAACACAACTATATTAATTAGGTGCTACTGCTATTCCCATTTCACAGTTGAGGCAACTGAGACCTAGAGAGATTAATTGAAAGGGAAACCTGTCCAACATCACTCAGTTAAGTATTTGAAGCAGGATTCAAATTCAATCCTTGTTGACCTCAAGTTCAGTACTCAGGTACTTCAAGCCTCATTCAGAAGATTACATTTCTAGTTCCTCAAAGATTCTATAATCCTACCCATTTTTAAAAAAATTCCCTCTGTAGTCAAATACAGCCAGGGAAAATCACTCAGTCCTTTTTGCCTCTATTTTCTCATCTTCAAAATGAGCTAAAAAAGGAAATGGAAAACCACCATAGCTATAGATGACCTCTACAGAGTCACCTAGTTAAAATAGAAATTTGGATTATTGGCCATTCTTCATTGACATGAAAGCTTCCAGGGAAGAGGAACTCACTACCTTCCAAGGTGGCTCTAAATTCTAGAAAGTTTTTCCTTATACTCATCCTTTATCTTTTTTCTCTACAATTTATCCCCATTGTTTTGGGTTCTGACTTCTAATAAGTAAACTAAGTTTATTTCCTCTTCCATAGGACAACCCCATTTTTGACATGGGTGCTAGCACTATCCTTCCAGGCTCCCAGGTTTGAAACCTTGGCATGATCTCTCTCACCCCACATATTCACTTTATTGAAAAATCTTGTCATTTCTACCTCCACATCTCTCAAATTCAACCCCTTCCCTCTTCTTTCATGACAACCCCTTTAGATCAGGCCATTATGACATCTTTATGTTTTCCCTTTTCCTGGCTAAATGTTCCTGATACCATCAAACCATCTTCTTAGTTTCCAGTCTCCCTCATTGTCTTCATTTTGTTTTCCTTAAATTAGGTGGAAGTTCCTAATAATGTGGTGTTAATTTTCTTTGAAAACTGGAGACTGTATCTCTCTTCTGGTCATAGAGGGTCATCATGTTAAACGGAATTTATAAGTCTTACAATGTTAAATCTCCCTAAGATTATTTTGACCAATGTGTATATCATTCTCCAAAGACTTTCCAGCTTTTTGGAAAATATTTTAACCATTCCTTTGCTTAATTGTTCACGGTTTGTTAGAGTTTCATTATAACTGAGTCCTTGTGAGAAGTCATGGTCCATTAATGAAAGTAGTTGAAAGTCAAATTAAGGGAAGACTTCAGCAACTAGACTTAAAAAATAAAATGGGCAGGACCTGGTAATCAAGGTACTAGGAAAAAAGTTTGTATCTCAGGAACAATGATGTGGCAAAAAAAAAAATGCCCTTTCCTAAGACATGAAAAGGAGCATACGTGGAGGAGGCCAAAGCTGATGTAGTACCCAAGAACACAATATTGAAAAGACTAAGCCATTCATCCAAATGTCAGAAGGAGCAAGCCAGAAATAAAGTGGTTGATGAGACAAGTCAAAGAACCAAGAAAAAAGACAAAAGCTGGTACCAGAGGAAGAGAGTGACTATGTACAAGGTTCAAGAGAGCAGAGGGAAATAAAGCAAAGAAAGAAAATTTTAAAAAAAGAAAAAATTGGAGGCTGTGAGGTGGTTCTTTTGGATAAAGCATTAGGCTTAGAGTAAGGAAAGTTTGAGGTCAAATACAGCCTTAAATAGCTGTATGACCCAGGACAAGTCACTTAATCCTGTTTACCTCCATTTTCTCATCTTCAGAATGAGCCAGAGAAGGAAATGGCAAACCACTATAGCTGAAAAAACTCTAAAGGGAGTCACAATGAGTCTTACATGATGGATAACTCAACAACAAATACTCTCTATAAACCGGAGTTGTGAATTATCTCTTTCTGCTGGAGCAGGGTTCTCTCCTTCCCACCAATGCCACAGTTCCTTTGGCTTGGAGACCTATGGCAATTTTCCTGGGGGGCTGCAAGAGGGGTGGTAGATTTAAGAGGTCAGGAAAATCACCAAGGGAGCAGGATTGGAGGTCTGAAGAATACATCTTTCCACTGCCTTTCCTTTTGTCCTCTTTCATAGTGTGCTCCCCCCAAGTCCTTTAGTAATGTCTCACAAAGCTTCAGAGTCAAAAATACAGTCCTATATTTATGATTTTATGTTTTCTAAATACTTTTCACCTCCAAACTCTGAAGCCTTACCCAGGACTTCTTGAAAATTTGATCCAAGGACAAATGGAATCAAAGAAACCTTTCACAATTCTCCTGGCCTCTGCCCTCTAGAAGAAGTTCTTTATGGAGTGAATGAGTATATAGGTATATGGGCATTGTGATGTCATGGAAACCCACACAAGTGAAACACCATGGACATATCAGTGGTCAGGAGGCAAACTTGTTGTATTAAATACATTTTTTTTTTTTAGGTTTTGCAAGGCAATGGAGTTAAGTGGCTTGTCCAAGGCCACACAGCTAGGTAATTATTAAGTGTCCGAGGCCAGATTTGAACTCAGGTACTCCTGACTCCAGGGCCTGCACTCTATCCACTGTGCCACCTAGCTACCCCTAAGTACATTTCTAATGATGAGATGAATTTTCTCATTAGGAGGGAAACAAAATAGAGTAACAGAAATAGAACTGAGCTTAAGAGTTCTTTCAAATTTCACCTCCCACATTTGCTGGTTGTATGACCTTGGCAAGTCAATCTCTGTCTCAGTTTCCTTATCTGCAAAATAAGGATAATCATTATAATAATCATAGCTAACATTACTATGCTAAGTGCTTACAATTATCTCACTAAATCCTCATAACAACTCAGGGAGATAGGTACTGTTATCATCCCATTTTACAGATAAGGAAACTGAGGTGAAAGAGGTTAAAATTTTAGATTTGCCCAAGGTGACTCAGCTATGTCAGAGGCTGGTTTTAAATTCAGGTCTATTCTAGATCCAGGATTCTATCCACTGGGTCAACTAGCTACAATATAATAGTAAATAGTTCTTGCCTTTACAGGTTGTTTTAAGAATAAGTAAGAGCTGTAAAAGACCTTGCTAAATTTGAAAACTTTATATAAATGCTAGTCATTATTATTTGAAAGGATTTTAGGATAAGTTTTATGAGATCAAGTGGGATTTGCATAGCTCCATATGTCTGACCTCAGAAGAAACTCAAGATTTTGAATGTGGAATTAGAAGACCTGGATTCTCTTCCATTTACTTATAATTGTTACTTTGGGCAAGCCATCATCCTGTTTCCTCATCTGTAAAATGAGGATAATACTTGTCCTATCTATCAAATGAGATATTTGTAAAAGGTCTAGCACATATTAGGCTTTAACTAAAGTTTCTCCTCTTCTTCATTCTATCTGCTCACTACTTACATTTCACAAATCTCTTAATAAATTCAAGCCCTAATGAATCTCTCTCTTCTTTCATTGTATTTGCTTTTCAAAACTACCCCCTGTGGAAAGGGAATGGAATGGGTATGCTAGAAGTCATTCTCTCTGTTTTACAGGGTCCCAGAGAATGAAGAATGTCCAGTGCCTTTATTCTGAGTAGTCGTCGTAGTAGTAGTAGTGACAATGCCCTCTGCTGAAGACTCGAAGTACTACAATGCCAAACCAAACCACTTGCTTTGAAGGAAAATGGCATCAATAATCATCCATCCCTCTTAACTACTTCCTCCAAAAGGCTTTCCCTAAAAAAGCCATGTGGCCCTAGAATTGACTTTGCATTCATTTCTTATGTCATTAATAGGACACAGTACTCCAGAGTGTGTGTATATATATATATATATGCTTATATTTATATATTCATGGTTACATATATATTTATATAACATACATTCATATTTGCACATATATATCTAGATGTGTATAATCATGCATATTTAAATATCTTTGAAGTAAATATTTCTTTGTAAAAGTTACTCTAATGCTAAATGAAACTGGGCTACTAATGATTGGGCCCCCCAAAATGAGGAAAATAGCCAGTTAAGGCTTGAACCAATGGCAAACAAAAGAGACTCCCAATGTTTCAGAGTACCAAAGAATCTTGGAGGGTAAAATTATATATAATACATATAGACATCACATGTATATTGTACATACATATCTGTACAAATATATGTATGTATATTTATTACATGTCCATGTATTAAACCTAGATCCCTATGAATGTGAATAATGAATCCTCTGAAGTAGTACCAGTATTTGAATTCACACTGCATATTTCAGTTGGGCTAGACCCAATTACCATATTTTACCATAATCATAACTTGGAATAGTATGAATTCAAATGCATGGAGCCACTTCAAAGGATTCATTATTCACACTAATCAGGACCTGACTGCGCACACACACACACACACACACACACACACACACACACTTGCAGAAGTAGGAATGTAAGGAGAGGAAAAAGAGAGGGTATTGTGATAAAGAAGAGTAGAGATCACCCACAATTATAACAAGTTATGAGGTTAACTGGTCTAATCTCAACATACTTCTAAGTCTTGGTGTGGACTGTGCAAATTCTAATCAGTATTTGTTAATGATAACAGAGGAAGAAAAAGATAGCATGATGATGATGGTGCTGATGAAGATGGTGAATGAGACCTGGATTTAAAAGCCAATATAGACAAGTTTAGCCTATGTGACTATGAACAAATTATTAAGCTTTCTGAGTTTTAGTCCTTTCTCATCTGTTAAAAAAAATACTTATCTCAATCTTGCAGAATTGTTGAGGAAAGTGCTTTGTAAGTCCTAAAACATATAAATATGAGTTGCTGTTGTTAGGGTGGTGATGAAAAGGAGGAACATGAAATCATGAAAAGAATACTGGCTTGGGAGTTAGAGAATCTGAATTCAAATCCCATCTTTGTTACTTACTATCTATCTGACTTGGGGCAAAGTCACCTCCACTGGTCCTCAGTTCCTCATGTATGAAACAAGAAGGTTAGACTAGATGGTTTATGGTTTATGGGTTAGTTGGGTTTTTTTTAGCTTTAAGTCTATGATCCTATTACTAGATCTCCTAGATTGGTAGGCTCTCTTCCAGCTTTAAATATATGAACTAATGATTAATGATAATAATAATAATAATTGGGCAGCTATGTGGCACTCTGGATAGAGCATGGAATCAGAAAGTTTCATCTGCCCGAATTCAAATCTGGTCTTAGACTCATATTATCTGGGTGATCATGGGCAAGTCACAACTGTTTGTCTCAGTTTTCTCATATGTAAAATGAACCAAAGAAGGAAATGGCAAAGCATGCCAACACCATTGCCAAGAAAACCCCCAAATGGGGTCACAAAGAGTTGAACATGGCTGAAATGACTAAAGAACAGCAAATAATAATAATTAGAATTTCCTAGCACTTTAATGTTTGCAAAGCACTTTATGATTGTTATCTTCACAATAACCTTGGAGGTAGGTACTATTATCATCCCCACTTTAGGTCTGGTCTTTCTGATATGAAGTTCATACCTCTAGGCATATCATCAAAAAAATCATAGATCTAGACCTTGAAGGGATGATGGATAGGAGTGGTATTGTTAGGTGTCAGGTTAATGTAGTTTCTCTGAATAGGGGTCAAGCCCTGTACCCCATATAAGATGAAACTCCATAAATACTTTTGGATAAAGATAATGGTAATGCTAATTTAGCTGTTTCTATGTTATCCCTCAAGAGCCCCTATTTAACAGCATCGATGTTCTAAGGAACAAAGTATGCATATTTTGGAGTCTGTAGCAGTTTTATGAAGTTTAGGGAGTTGGGGGGGGGGACAAGAATTCTCCCCAAACCTGAAAGGAATTTTAATTCCTAAGAGAGGCTGGGAGGGAAGCCTTCTTCATTGCTTAGATTTCCTCCTCTAGTAGAGGACCTATTAATGATTCATCAGTCACAGAACAAGGTGAACTGGTAGTTGGGGAGGGTAGAATGCCTCTGAGAGGCTGGGTCCCATTCCATCCCTTTCCTGTGGCCCCTATGCAAGGAGAACTCCTCAAGGTTATGGGAGGGCATCAGGGACAAGAATCAGGAAGTCCACTTCACTTTCCAAAGCCCAACTTTTGTTATTCTGAACTGTGTGCTGAGTCACCCCTATTCTTAGGCAGGTTCCTTTACCCTGATCCTCCCATAGAGCAAAGTAGGTTGACCAGGTTCATACCAGTTCTGGACTGTACACCACCCTCTTCCACCCTCCCTTTTCTTGACCCTAGTGGCACAGCATCCCAGGCTTGACCCAGTGCACGGTCAAACTGAAATAGAGAGGGTTGTTCAGTTCTTTCAGTTGTGTTTGACTCTTTTTTACCTCATTTTGAGGGTTTCTTGGTAAAGATACTGGAGAGATTTGTGGTTTCCTTCTCCAGCTCATTTTACAGATGAGGAAACTGAGGCAAAGAGGGTAAAGTGACTTGCCCAGGACACCACGAATAATAAGTACCTATTCAGAAAGGGGCAGGAAGGCTGGGCAGGTGTGCAAACCCAGCATAAAATGGTGCATAAACCTTAAGAAGCTGGATGAGGGCAGATTGAAAGGACTCTTTGTTAAATGCAATCTCCTGCTGATGACCTTAGTCTAACTTCTACAGCCTAGATTTGAATTCAGGAAGATGAATCCTTCTGATCCCATGCTCTATCCAGAGTGCCACCTAACTGCCCAATTATTATTAATATCAGTAACATCATCATTAGTTCCTAGATTTAGGTTTGAAGAGATACTTTAGATCTAGGTTTAGTGACAGGATCACAGATTTAGAGTTGGGAAAAAAACCAATCCATCAGCTATCTAGTCCAATCCTCTTCTTTCATAGATGAGAAACTGAGCACCAGTGGAGCACTGTGTCCCAAGTCACAGAGTAAGTAACAAAGATGGAATTTGAATCCAAATTCTCTAACTCCAAATTCATTATTCTTTCCATGATCTTATCCTCCTCTTCCTAAATCACCATCTTAACAACAAAAGCTCATATTATATTTTAGAACTTGTATAGCACTTTCCTTAACACTCCTAAAAAATGGGATAAGTATTCTTTTTACAGATGATAGAGGATTGAAACTTAGAGAATCAAATGATTTATCCATGGCCACCTAGGCTAAATTCATCTATATTGGCTTTTGAACCTAGCTCTCATTCACCATCTTCACATGACCACCTAGCAATTCCCACTTGAGAGTAAAGACAGAAGAAAATAAGAGTTTTGTGACTAACCTGAGACTGAAGAGGAAGCCTAGGAGATCCAGAGGATTAAAAATGACTAAATTACTAGTCGCCAGTGAGAGGGCCAGGCCATGCCAAGGGTGAAGCTACTAACACAGACTGGTCATGAAGAATGTTAAAAGGAAAGTTTATCTGAACTAAGAACAGCTCCCAAAATCAGCAGGAAATGGACTGATTGGCTGAGAATTATTTTTAGATAATGCAAACCTACAAATAAGTTTAGTCCATCTGGGCCAATCCCAAATTTGTCTTTTGTTTTTGTTTTGGGGATGGGGTGGGGGAGTGGAGATCTCTGGTAAATTGTTCACTTGGGTGTGTTGCCAGACAATTGGAGAATCTTGATTGGGCTGAAAATTGTCATTACGCTGTTTATCCTAGGAAAATTTATTTTCTTTATGACCTGTTCCCCCTCTTGTAACAGTTCCTAATTTAATTTACCCTTTTCCTTCTTGAACAAACTCTAGAAAAGCATATTAAAAGGAAGGGACAGGAGAGCTTGTTATTCATCCTTTATGATTTATTGTATTTAGCCCTGGGACCTCTTTTTTTTTTTTAGGTTTTTTGCAAGGCAAATGGGGTTAAGTGGCTTGCCCAAGGCCACACAACTAGGTAATTAATAAGTGTCTGAGACCGGATTTGAACCCAGGTACTCCTGATTCCAGGGCCGGTGCTTTTATCCACTTCACCACCTAGCTGCCCCTACCCTGGGATCTCTTAACTAATTTCTTGTTGCTTATTTTAGTCTTCCCGTTTGGGGGGGGTGGGGTGGAAAAGGTGTGGTGGTTAAAAAGTATATTAAAAGGGTGGAGAGTGATGGTGCTAGAATCCCCAAATATGTTGGCAGAAGCTGTAGAAGGCAGGACAGGAAATTTGGAATAAGGGTAGAGTGGATCTTTGTCTAGGGAACTCAGCTAGCAATCACATGGCTTAAGACATGAATCAGATTTGGGAAGGGATGATATTTTTTAGGTTCTCAGATAAAGAAATTAAGCAACTATGTTCCCTTGAGTAAAATTGGCAGATAATCTGATTCCCTACAAGAAACTGGATCCACCGAGTGGGGACTTTCTTTACAATCTCTTCCAGTTCTTACAATTCTTTACCCAGACAAATTTCATTTTCAGCTATCCCCCTTATACCCCCACTTCAGCGGCCTCCCTTTCTCTTCCACCCTGCCAGATTCCCATATCCTCATATTCTTCCCCTCCCTCCCCATCTGTCACTTTAAGGAGCTTGTCTTCATTTCTTCTACAATACTAAGGGAGGCAATGAATTCCCCTGCGCAGGGTGGGGCTATCCAGCTGGGATGAATTCAGAAAGGGGCAGGAAGGCTGGGCAGGTGTGCAAACCCAGCATAAAATGGTGCATAAACCTTAGGAAGCTGGATGAGGGCAGATTGAAAGGACTCTTTGTTAAATGCAATCTCCTGCTGATGACCTTAGTCTAACTTCTACAGCCTAGATAGGCCCCTTGGATTTGATTTTGATCCCAGTTCAGTTTCCACTCCAGATGTCCCTCTGGCCCTTTGGGTTCATAACCCACATTATGGTCACTAACCTTAAATACTCTTGTGCAAGAAATTCCCAGTTTTGAAATCATCATTACCACCATCTCCTTCCCACCTTCAGTCCCCAAACAGGATGACCAAAATCAGCATCAAGAAATTAGTAAGAGTTCCTGGGGATGAGTACAATACATCATAAAGGATGGGTATCAAGTCCTCCTGTCCCTTCCCTTCAGTATTTGTAATTATTTTTAATGGTAATAAAGATTAAGCAAAGGAATGGCTCTCTAATGGCCAAATTCAGGCATCTCAAGAAGCAGGACACTTAAGCACCACTAAAGTCATATAATGTAGTTGGATAGAGGATCTAATCATTCCTGGGTCTTTTAGATGAGAACAGAACAAGTGGCTGTATTGGGATGTCTCTGGGAATGCCATGAAATTTCCCTGAATAATCTTTCACCTTCATACCTGTGGTGGAAGAAGCAGCCCTTTCTCCAACCCCCAGTAACTTTGTCTCTTTTCCCTTGATTTCTCCCTTCCTTTCCCCTTCCTTTTGCCCTTATTTTAGTCAACATTAACCCAGCCTTCACCCCAGAGCCATAGCCAATCTGTCCATGGGTCAAAGATCATAGCTCTACATGCTGTGTCTTTGCAGTTTCATTTTAACGTCACCTCTGGTTGGCACAGAAACCACTGGCTGGTGCTGGGGGGGATGGAAAAGAGGAGGCTGGTGTCTGGCTGGAGAGGTGCCACGTGATGCTGCTGTGGCTGCTGCCGTGGCTGCTGCCCAAATGATAAAGGAAACCCATTAACCTTTGCTTCCATTGGATGATACCAGCCCTCAACACATGCCTCTACAGTCTGGGAGCCAATGAGGTGGAAAGTTTCACCTGTAATTTCTTTTTCTACTTTTCTTCCTCCCCTGTCATATTGTAACCCCTGGACCCTCAAGCATCATAAATAGAGTCAGGGATCTAGTTTCAAATCCCTGTTTTGTCCCTTAACTGCCTGTGTGACTTGGGAAAAGTGATTTTTACCTGTCTGAGTCTCAGGATCCCCATGCCTTCTGGATCTAAAGCTCTATGATATTTCCAAGTTGATTTACAAATATTATCTCGTTTTTGCCCTCACAACTCTGGAAGTTGGAGACTATTGTTATCCCCTTTTTATAGATGAAGAAACTGAGGCAAATGGAGGTTAAATGACTCACCCAGGATCACACATCTAGTTCACTGTCTAGGCTGGACATCTCTTATGCTACCTAGCTTCAGGATTTGAAGACAGAGATGATTTTACTTAATTCTTCCTTGGGTGACAGCAAGCTCTTCAAAACCCCACTGCAAAACACTGGACAATCAGTCCCACAGAAGTCTCCAAGTCTAGTGAGCCATCTAATTGCCATCCTAAAGATAAGAATGATGATGGTGTGGCATAATGGAAAGAATGGGAGATTGTAACAAATTAAGAGACCTGAGTTCTCGTCTAGACTGGGACTGGACAAGTCCTTCAGGCAACTTTGTGCCTTAGAAAAAACTTGAAGGTGGTAAGGGGATGGCGATGATACTCATTCAGTCTCCTTCCAAAAGTTATAAGGATCAAATGATAATATGGAAATTGTTAAACATGATTATACATGTATAAGCTTTATGAGATGACTGGCTGCTGTGGGGAGGGGGAGGGAAGGGAAGGGAAGGGAAGGGAAGGGAAGGGAAGGGAAGGGAAGGGAAGGGAAGGGAAGGGAAGGGAAGGGAAGGGAAGGGAAGGGAAGGAGGTAGTCAAAAGTGGAACTCAGAAACTTAGAACAAGATGAATGTTGAAAACTATCTTTGCACGTACTTGGAAAAAATAAAATAACATTTTTTAAAAATAAGGGACAAATGAAATCATAAGTGAAAGACAGTGTAGAGTTAATTTTTCAAGAATGGGTAGAATTTCATTAGACAGATGAGGAAGAGTCATTCCAGGAAAGAAAAGCAATGGTGCAGGGAAGGACAGGAATATTCAGGTAGTGTATAGGGACTGGCAAAGGGTTCATTTTAGATAGAGCATAGATTTCAGGAAATTCCAAATTTCCCTACTGGAATATCTAAAGCAGAGGGTGACAGGAAAGAGGAACCAGGAGTTGGGGGAAGGATGGAGAGAAAAGGATCCCGAGGGCAGGAGGAGCTGAAAGGATGGAAGAAATTGAAAATGCGGTGGAAGGGGGGAAGTGACTCTTGTCCCTTGAGCTCTTCAGTAACTGCACCCCTGCTTTCCAAGCTACAGGTGAACAGAGAAAAGCAATTCACATTCATTTAGAATTTCAAATTTTATAAAATACTTAATGAAAGTGAAGGAAAGATAATCTGAATCTGCAGAAATGGGGAGCCCAGAAGACAGGACTACAGATATCCGTCAAAACTAGATACTATCCCTTCTTTGTAAGAAAAGACAGCAATAATAAAAAGATGCTCCAGCTCCCTATAAAAAGATTTTACATATATATATATATATATATATATATATATATATATATATACTATCAGCTTTTTCCTTTCTTTAATATGCTCTCATTTAGTTATCCCATTGATTCTATAGATTCTGTTATCGTCTCTTTGCAGATAGATCCCAGATCTGGATATCTGTCCTTAGTCTCTTTCCATTTGTCCCACAGACAATTGCTTTTTGGATGCCCCATAGGCATCTTGAATGAAAAATAGAATTCATTACCTTTCCCCTTCCAAACCCGCTTTCTCTTTCTAACTTCTCTATTTTTGTAAAGGGCACCACCATCCTCCTTAGTCACTAGGCTTCAACCTCTGCACACTTTCATTCACTTCACATAATCCATTAGTTGTTAAATCTTATTTCTACCTTCACAATAAACACCATTGTGATTTAGATCCAAATCACCTCTCACCTGGATTCTTTTAATAGGCTTCTAATTAGTCTCCTTGCTGTAATTCTCTCCCCACTCAAGTCTGTCCTCCATTCAAATGACATTTTTCCCCTAAATCGTGGGTCTGAACATGTTTCCATCCTCTTTCTCTATGACCCTAATATATTTCAGTGTCCTCTGGAATAGATATGAATAGTTCTATTTGACATTTCAGCCTCTTCATATCCTGACCCTTCCTACCTTTCCAATCTTATACTTTATTCTTCTCCATTTAAGTGGTGGTCCAACCCCCTCTACTCCTCAAACTCCACCCTCCATATCTTTGTACTTGCCCCTATACCCTGAATACTCTGCCTCAGTTTCCCTGGCTTCTTCTAAGGCTCAGCTTAAATTCTACCTGCAGGAGACTTTCCTTGATCCTTCCAGCTACCACTTCCTTCCCCTCTAAAATTACCTACTTGATAATATATTATATTATGAACCTAGTCATTTATGTGCTGTTTCCCTCTTAGAATTTAAATTTAGACTCCACTGGATCCTGGATATCACTTGTTTGTACATTGTTGTTGTCTGTTGCCTCCCTAGTCATAAAGTAAGGCCCCCAAGAATAATTATTGTCTTTTGCTTAGCAGAATGGTTACACATAGTAGGCACTTTAAAATGTTTATTGACTGAATAACTGACTTTTTGTATTCCCTAGCATAGTCAGAGATTTGGGACTAAGTCATTCATCCTTTATCTCTGACCCCCCCCAATTATGCTCTAAATTATAATATTAGCTCTATTTTCTATGGTACTTTAAGATGTAGAAAGTACTTTTCTAGAAATAATCTTGTGGCATAGATAGTCTCCCCATATACAGTTAAGAAAACAGATTTAAGAGATTAAGGGACTGACCTGTAATCACACAGGTGATGATTGTCAGGGCTGGGAAAGCCCAGAGTAACTGGATCGCAAATTCAACATTTGTTCTGCCATCCTATGCTGCCTCGATAGCTGGTTTGATATCAATTGTTTAATCAATGGCCAGGAAATATTGATAGCTGTTTCTGTGTCTATAACACTTTTCTTTACAACAGTCCAGCGGGGTCAGTGGGGAAGAATATTCTCATTTTACAAATCAGAAAACAGATTTGGAGGGGTTAAGCAATTTACTGAGAGTTGTGCAGCTAGCGAATAGTATTCTCATTTATATGGAACCACCATATCTTGAGAAGGCCCAGCCATACCACTCACTGCATGTCTACCTTGAGAAGACCCAGCCCAGGAGAAAGCTAGGATAAAGCACTGGTCTGGAGACAGGAGGACCTGAGTTCAAATCCAGTCTCAGACACTTGATATTTACTTAGCTGTGTGACCTTGGACAAGTCACTTAACCCCATTGCCTTACAAGGGGGGGCACATACTGCTCACTCCACATCAATCTAGAGAGGGCTCAGCTATGCCTTCCAGTTCATCCTCGGGCTTGCCCTGTCCCCATACCAGCTACCTGTCCCCTGTGGAGTTACTATCTTTCCCTTCTACCTCCCCTGCCTCCCCTTTATATATAGTCTTCCTCTAGTTCAGGGGCAGAGAACCTCTGGCCTCAATCCTATTGGTCTGGGGTTGCCAAGGCAGCTGCAGATAGGACTCAAAATTCAATAAATCTAAGAGCCTTTTGCAGGGGTAAATTAATTAAATATTTAACCAAATATAGCCCACAAATAATGTTTTAAATATCCAAATGACCCTTGGCCAAAAAAAGGTCTCTCACCCCTGCTCTGATAGCACATAAGCACCTTGAGAGTAGGCACCCTCTTAGTTTTGTATCTGCATTGTTTATCACAGCATATACACATAATAAGCAATTTCAAATATTGTCATCATCCTCTGTCTCTCTTCCTGTTACTCCCATTTTACAGGTGAGGAAACTGAGACTACAAGTTAAGGGACTTGACCACAGTGGCTCAGAAAATAAGTAGTCAATCCAGGACTTACCTCCAGGTTTCCTGGTTTTCAGATCAGTGTTCTTTCCATCAAAGTGAAGAACAAAACTAATTATATTTGGGGGATGAAACCTAGAGTTTGAACCATACTAGTATTTATGTATCTAACTTAAGCTAGAGGAAAATAAAATTATATTTTACCAAGATTTATGGGGAATTTTGGAGCAGGACATGATTTTATATGGCTTTTCCCATTAGCATAGAAACTCAGGATAGTTGGTGGCACAGTCTATAGAGCACAGACCTTGGAGTCAGGAGGAACTGAGTTCAAATTTGAACTTGGACACACTAGCTGTGTGACCCTGGGAAAGTTACTTAACCCTAAACTCTTTGAGAGCAAGTACTCTTTTTTTCTGCTTCTATAGTTATTCTCAGTATTTACATCATGCCTGCCATCGATTAGGTACTTAATAAATGTCCTTTGATTGTTATGGCAACAGAGAACCTATGAATTTACTGAGATAGGGAACTCCATTTACCAATGAAGTCTGGAACCTTCTTTTAAACTTTGGAGAGTTACTTAAAGGACAGATAGGTAAAATAATTTAACCAGAGTCGTACTGTCAGTATGCATCATTGGCAGAATTTGAACCCTGGTCTTCTGGTTCTAAGGGGCAACCATATGGTAGAGTGGTCAGTGTCAGGCCTCATTTTCCTGAGTTCAAATTTGGCCTCAAACTCTTACTACTTTGGGGTCCTGGATAAGTCATTTAATCCTTTTTGCTTTAGTTTCCTCAACTAGAAAATGAACTGAAGAAGGAAATGTCAAGCCTTTCTGGTATCTTTGCCAAGAAAACCCCAAATTGGGACACAGAAGAGAGTTGGATATGACTAAAATGACCAAACAACAACTTTTAGTTCTAAGATCAGCTCTTTATCTCCTCTGTCTCACACTTCAACTCCCTTACTGGAAGATGGTAGACAAACCAATTAGACTCCAAAATAGGGATCATCGTGGTTGCACAATTTCACAAGATGCTAAGAAGAGACTGTTTTGTGAACTGTATTGTTATTATATTATTACTGTTACTCACTATAACCTTTGACTTCACATTGAGCTATTTTTCCCCTCATTGTGAGTCAGCCACAGTAGATTCCATTCTCACTTGACCATGTCTTCCAGCCTAAGGAGACAGTTAT
Organism: Macrotis lagotis; assembly: GCF_037893015.1. Taxonomy (NCBI): domain Eukaryota; kingdom Metazoa; phylum Chordata; class Mammalia; order Peramelemorphia; family Peramelidae; genus Macrotis; species Macrotis lagotis. The sequence goes on from NC_133659.1 coordinate 113,176,422, forward strand.
ATTTGGACCTGTGGAAGAAATGGATAAAACCTGTAAGTGGAGAATGTAAGGGAACCATCTTTTCTCCCCACTTTGACTTTAGTGGTCAAAAAAATGTAACCTCCAGGGTTGTATCCTTAGGCATTTTAATGAAATTTAGTTAAAGTTTCCTGTTAAGGTGATATGATAAAATTAACAGGAAAATCCTCATCAGAAAAACAATTCTGATCTTGTCATGCACCAAGGACATAGCATTCTCCTCTCCAAATCACCTGACATTCTATACCTATTAGTCCATCTCCCAAATCAAGAAAGGAATTGAGCAGCCATGCCTAAGAGGTTCCTTTTGCTGCCTGACAAAGTGTTTAAACCTTATCAATGTGCATATCAACCTCTGATTTGAAGCCACCCAGCAACTGATCCACCTGCTGAAGGTAATTAAACTTTTTATCTTCTACTTTTGCCTCTTGATTTATTGACCTCTGGTCAGACAGATCCATAAGAGGAAATACTTTCCACAAGGATGGGAGGATCTCTGAATCAAGAAATTCTCCCAACAGGGTAGAGACAGAGATTTGGGCCTCCTATAAGGACCTAGGGTGATTAAGATACAAGCTTTTCTGATAGTATAATGAAGACTATGTAAAAGGTATGACCAATATGATCAGGGCAAGATACAAAAGGAAGCCAATCATAGAAAGGAACTCTTAGTAGATTCCTCTAGATTAAGAGGACTTTAGGGACTTTAGAATATGCTTTCAGTTATGTCTGACTCTTTGTGACCCCATTTGGGGTTTTCTTGGCAAAGGTACTAGAGCGATTTGCCATTTCCTTCTCCTCATTTTATAGATGAAGAAACTGAGGTTAAGTGATTTGTTCTATTTTAGTCTCAGGAGGTAGAATTCTTTTAAATGAATTTTTTAAAAATAATATTTATGTTCCCCCATTTACATGTTAAAATAATTTTTAACACTTTTTTCAGGTTTCTCTTTTTTCCTTCCCTCTCCTCCTCCCTGAGATGGTAAATAATCCAATATAGGCTATACATGTGCAATCATGTAAAATATTTCCATATTAGTCAGTTTGTACAAGAAGACTGGAAAGCAGGATGGAAGGGAAGAAAGAAGGAAGGAAGCTTCATTCTGTATTATAAATCTAGATATCTCTACCCAAAAAAGGAGACAGTCATTCTATAATAATTGCAAGTAGTAACTCAGGGGAAAAAAAGGTTTCTAAAGACTATGTGAATATCCAGAAAAGATGAAACAGAAGATAAAAAGTGAAATAAAAAGTTCTAAAGGAAAGAATTTGATGGAGGATAGATAGTTTAAAAGAAAAAATGGTAAACTTTGCCCCAAAAGGGACTTCCTGAAAATTAAACTAGAGCTAACAGAAATCAATAACTCCTTGAGATAGTAAGAAACATTATTGTTGGTTCATCCTTTGAAAAGAGGACCAATGACATCCCAGGTGATGTCTTGACTCATGGTTGAATTGGATTTAAGTGAGACAGAGTTGTTTAAAGCCACCATCCTCTATCCCTCTTCCAGAGTCATCACTGTCCAGTGGCAAGACAAAAGTCAAGAAGACTGATGCTTAGGTGGCACAGTGGATAGAGCATAGCCTTGAAGTAAGAAGGACCTGATGCTTACCTTAGATAATTACCACCTACATGATGCTGGGCACTCACTTATTTCTGATTGCCTCCAAAAAAAATAAAAGAGGAGAGAGAGAGAGAGAGAGAGAGAGAGAGAGAGAGAGAGAGAGAGAGAGAGAGAGAGAGAGAGAGAGAAAAGAAGAAGAAGAAGAAGAAGAAGAAGATTAGAGATGATCCAGGATGCAGTGGATGACCTTTTTCTTTCATATCTGACCAAATTCAAAGTACTCCATAGGACCCAGCTTCAGCCACTTTCATGGCCAATGGAACAATATTTTTGGAACAAATTGTTCTCATTTGCCCATTCTACTAGAGGAAATCTTTCCTGTGTTGAATTTGATATATATCTACCCCAAATTATGTGTCACAGATCTCTTTTATTCATTTCATATAGAAGTGAGATTAATTTGATATTCCCCTACTCTTTTCTCAATGTTTGTATGCTCTTATTCTCATTTCCCCCCAGTGATGAGAAAGAGCAAGTTCCATTCCCTTCTTCCTTCTTTCTATATTAGTCTATTCTTTTTTTTTCCATTTGCAAATTTATGAGCTCCACATTTTTTTTAACCACCCTCCCATCCTCTTAGTCTACCTTTTTTACACTCCTTTCTCTTTTCCCTTTATAAACCTTTGGAGCAGAATCACCCCCCCCATCCTGTGTTATTCTTATTTAATTACACTTCATACCCTTTGTAGATTGTAAAGTTCTAAAGAACACTTCTTTACTGTCACCATAATTAGAAAATATATCATCATACAGCTTACTCAAATAAATTTATGATTTCTAGATTTCTTTTGGCTCTTGTGTTTCTATTCTTCTCCTCTGGTCTTTTCACAGAAATAGAGAGCATTCATTAGAAGTCCATTTTTCCTTCTGTTTCATGAAATCTTTCTGAAATTTCTTCACATTAGCTTATCCCAAAAAAAGTTTTCACCCTGGGACACAGGCATATTGGTGTTTCTGTATGGTTGGGAGCAGAAGGTAGATAGGACAAAATTTTAAATAAAACTCACTTTGTTAAACTTTCTGGAGAGGAGAGGGAGGAATAGAGAGAGGATGTAAAAACAAGATATATATTCATAAAATTTCATTTTAAAAAATTAACTCTATACCCCAAGGAAACCATCAATAAGAAAAAAGTACACTCCAAAATATTTATGGCAACGTTTTTGTAATAGCAAAGAACTAGAAACAAAGTAGATCCCCTTCTTTTGGGAAATGGCTAAACAAATTGTGTACTTGAATGTAATGGAATAGTACTCTCCTGTGAAAAACGATGCATATGAGGAATACAAAAAACCTTGGAAAGCTTTATATGAACTGATGCAGAGAGAAGTAAGTAGAGCCAAGATAGCAATATACTTAGTACCTACAATCATGTAAATAGACATGACACCAAAAAATCAAAATTAAATGAAAGAAAACTATAAAGATCACATGGGACTCGAATGAAGAGAGGGAAGATACTCCCAACCTACTTCTTGATAGAAATGAGAGTTCTGCAAGTGTTACAGGTTGCATCATTTCAAACTTTTTAAAAGTATCAATTGTGCTAAAAGAATTCTCTCTCTCTCTCTCTCTCTCTCTCTCTCTCTCTCTCTCTCTCTCTCTCTCTCTCTCTCTCTCAGTTTTTTGCAAGGCAATGGAGTTAAGTGACTTGCCCAAGGCCATACAGCTAGGTAACTATTAAGTGTCTGAGGCCATATTTGAACTCAGGGAATCCTGACTCCAGGGCCGGTGCTCTATCCACTGTGACGCCTAGCCACCCCCAAAATTTTCTCTCTTAAAAATACTATTTATCATAAGAGATGGCGTTTGGGAAACAGAGGATTGAGGTGGTGATACATGGAATACTATGGTGATGTAAGAAATAGAAAATTAACAGATCTCAGATCAAAAATTAAGCTGTAAAAGATTATGCTAGTAATGATATTTAACCATATAAGACCTTCCCTTAATGTAATGCCTTTCCCTCATTGGTTATTTCAAATTTATCCTTCCTTTATCTTGAGCATAAATCAGTTATCATGTTTTCTCTTCCATTAGACTGTGAGCACCCCCAACTTTTAGAGCAGGATCTGGCAAGTATCAAGTGTTCAATAAAAGGACTGCAATAGCCAATGCTTCAACTAGATGACCCTCAAAGAGTTACCAGGATAATTGCTATTTGTTAGTCCACTTAAACTTTTTACCTGAATTACAGATTATTAGAAAATGAAACAATGCTTGCTTTTCCCAAGAGTGTCCTGAAGCAAAGTTACCAGTTAACATTTTCAGTTACAAATAATATCTAATCTGGCCAAAAGACTTTTGTTCAATAGAGAAATCTTTTGAAAGAAAGGAGAAAACTTGAAAATTCATTAATTTGCTGGTTGTTCTTTATTTTCAGAGGACATTTGAGACAGCCTCACCCCAGGTTGGCTTGCCCCTATTTTCAGAAGGATGGGATAGTAAATGTCAGCCCAAGTCTTTTAAACCAGTCTGAATTGTTCTCTCCAGTTTTTCAGAGCTTTACAAAGCAGAAGCTTTTTAATATTGTTTTCCACATTCCAAAATTAGAAAACATATTAGGATGGCACTTTGTCCTATGGGGAAACATCCCTGGAATATGTTTTTTAGAAAAACTTTTGTGTATCTAGTTGTGGAGAAGACAGGGTTATGTGGCTGCCCAAATATATTCCCTTATTCAGCCTTTGTCTGTATTCAGGCTTAATCAATGTATTCAACCCCAGGAGAACTTCTTGTCCATAGGATAGGGGTGTCCCTAGCCCCAGTCCTTGTGCCTTGCTTCTCTCCTTGTGCTTAGCTCCTGTTAGGGTGTCTAGCCTCTAAGGGTATACCCAGCCACTCCTGAGTATAGGAAATACTGGTTTTTAGGGTCTAGGGTCTAATCACCATCTCCTGGCCCAGCCTCTGCTGGAGGATGGATAAGCTCAAGACAATTTAATTTTTTATTTTTAATTTTTAAATGGTATTTTAAATATGCATTTAAAAAATTCAGTCAAATTGTCTCTTGACTGAAAAGGCAAGTGATATGTTATCAATTATACATGTGAAGTCATGTAAAACATTTCTCTATTTGCCATGTCAGGGCAACCTTCCCTAGCTCCTGATCCACACTCCTTTACCTGAGCTCCTTGGCCTGATGAATTTCTCCCTCCATGAGCTCCTTTCCTCTGACTTTAGACAGGAGTAGGGGCAAGGCTGAGATTTGAACTAAAATAAGGGTTCTGAATCTTTTTTTGAAATCTCTCTCTCTCTCTCTCTCTCTCTCTCTCTCTCTCTCTCTCTCTCTCTCTCTCTTTCTCCATATACTGAGCACTAGGAAATCTTCATTCCTTGTGAAATCTGTGGACTATTCAAAATAATAATTTTGAATGTAGAAAATAAACTGCATAGAATGACAAAAGAAAGCAATTATATTGAAATAAAAATGCGTTTTTTTTCTATTCAGGTCCAAAGAACTTCAGTAATCCATTCACATATGTAATGTATCTGAAGTTAAGAAATCTTAGGCTAGGGGCAGCTAGGTGGTGCAGTGGATAAAGCACCAGCCCTGGAGTCAGGAGTACCTGAGTTCAAATCCAGCCTCAGACACTTAATAATGACCAGCTGTGTGGCCTTGGGCAAGCCACTTAACCCCATTGCCTTGCAAAATCTAAAAAAAAAAAAAAAGAAAGAAAAGAAAAGAAATCTTAGGCTAGAGGGAGGCCTGTAGCCTTTTCCCCTGCCTCTGTGAACTGTACACATATGACTCTTCACCTTTGGAAGGAGTCTACTGGCAAGTGCAGGCCACTCCTTGTCCTATTCTCTCTGCCGGCCCTGAACTTGTCTAGAAGGTTGTACTATCCCTCCTTAAGAGTGTGGGTGACATCAGGAAACCATGAGTCATTCCTCATTCATTCTCCACCCAGGTGGTGCTGGGTCCTTTCCTAGGGGTGGGGAAGGCAGGTGTTTCCAGGTATAGGAAGGGGAGTGTATATTCCCCACCCACAGGAGGGTGAACCATAGGGTAAGTGCCAAGAGGGGGCAGACAGGCTGGAAGAGAGGAGAGAGGGATCCTGGGTAATAGATACAAAAACTGAAAATGAAACAAGCAATACAAATATAAGGTACTATCAAGATTGTTATTGCTAGTTTATATAGTAATAGATTAACAGTAATAGTACTTAATAGTGATTGCTAAGAGGAAAATAGGAACCAAGATTATACAGTAGATGGAGAGAAGCAGTGGAGAATAGTGTAGAGAAAGTCAGTGAGGGAATCAGAGGGTCCTGAGTTCAAGGCCTGATTGCCACAAAGTGGCAAAGCAACTCTGGGCTAATCATTTATTCTCTGAATACCTGAGGCAATTTTCTAAGACTATAAATTGCAAAACAATTGCTGGTTTTCTTTGCTAGAAGAATTCCCCATTCCAATGTCAAGGTCAAAAAAAAAAAGCTTGGACTGGAAATCTAGAGACATGAGTTCTTGACTTGGCTTCATTGAGGTAGTAAGAAAGAAATAAACATTTTTTTAAAAGCGCCTAAATATTTACTTTTTTCAACATCAATATAACTCTGGGAGGTAGGTGTGATTATCCCTTTTTACAGTTGAGGAAATTGAATCAGAAAGAGCTGAAGTGACTGCTAAGATTCCCACAGCTAATGAGAAGTCAAAATTGAACTCGGGTCTTCCTGAGTCCAGGCCCAGCATAGAGATGCACTTCACCATATCACTTTTTTAAAAGCCCAGGATGGACACATGACTCCTGGTCCTCCCTTGCCTCAAGTTGCTGTCCCTCCACTCTCTTCTGGGGTTGCCTTTCCCTTCCGGCTGACCAGGGCTTAGGTGTGGATCTTGTCTCCCTAATCAATCCTGTAGCAGAACTGAAGGCCAGCCAGGAAACGGGTTCTTATCTCCCCAAATCTGTTCTGTGGCAAAACTGAGGACCAATCTAATTTATAAGGAAACTTTAGAATGGAGAATTGTGACTAGGGCAGGTATAATCTCCCAACCCCCTCCTCCTCCCCCTGGTCAAAACAAATTTAAGTCTTTAAAAGGCTGTAGGGAAGGTGGAGCATCATTCAGCCTCTCCCTCCTGCTGAATGTCCCCAACATAAATAGAGACAGAAGAGGAAAGAAGAGGATTGGGGTGGGGAAGGACAAGAGCAGAGCAGCTGGAAAGGAAAAGCTTTTGATGTCAAAATCCAGAGTTGAGCAGGAAACAAAACTTCACAAGGATTCATTAAATCAGAGGAACCACGTCTCACCAACTTCCTTCCTTGCTGGGGTCCAAATCATAGGCCAAGGGGTCTGGGAGCTCCTCCCCTCTCCCCTTCCCCTTTCTTTTTCCCCCCTTCCCCCAAGAGCTCATGACCAGAGCTAGTTCCAATCCTGCCCTGATTCAGAGATCCCACTGCCCGCCCTCCACCCCAGCAGACCAGCACCAGGTTGTTTTCCCAGACTGGACTTTGCCACCTCAACACCACAGGGGTAGGAGAAGGAGGTGGGTGGCTGGAAAGAAGGAGATGGAAGACGAGAGCAGAGAGACACGAGAGAAATCATACGCATTTTCCATGCAGTCATTATTCAAGGAGCTTCTTTTCTTCTCTGGTTTTCAGTTTCTCACCCAAGATAATAATATTAGAAAGTATGTTCTTCAAGGTCCCATTCAGTGTTCAATTTAAAGGATACAAATGAGCTGCAAATAGCACAACATTAGCATTTAAGTTTATTTGCATGTGAGAATTTTAATGGTGGGAAATGTTTATAGCTATGGATTGTAAATTAGATATATTGTTACAAAGTGCTGAGGCAGTGAGGTGGCCCAGTGGATAGAGCACCGGCCCTGGAGTCAGGAGGACTTGACTTCAAATCTGACCTCAAACACATAATACTTACTTAGCTGTGTGACCTTGGGCAAGTCAATTAACCCCATTGCCTTGCAAAAAACAAAAAGACAAAAAACCAAAGTGCTAACACAGTAAATAAATGCATAATCATTGTTACAGGTCATTTATTTAGTCGGTCACAATAATATTAAATACCTACTATGTGCCAGACACTTTTATTAACCTCTAGAGATAAAAGAAATAAAAGAGAGTTAGGGTCCTCTCTAATTGCATCAAATACAAATCTCAATAGTGGTATTCAATTTTTCACTTTTTCAAAGAATTAATAATATTTTTGCTAAAGCGAGATAACTTATTCAATATGAACATTTATGTATTTTTGTTGTATTTGGTTTTTAAAACTTCTACATCTCTTGTTTATTCTTGTCCTTCACTCAAAAATATCTACAGACCTTTATCATACTTTTATCACTGCCCACAACTCCCACAAAATTGTCTTTAAAACTTAACCACCAACCACTAAACAGCTGTTGGGAGTTTTACAAATCTGGTTTGTATGAAGCCCTCCTTCTTTCTACCCATTCTGACTGTCCCTCAAAACCCAACTGCTGGTTGGAGAAACTCCATTCAGGGCTTAGATATTTTCAGCAAGATGGTGGTCAGTATGGAAGCCATCAGTACTGGTTGACTGCCTCCTTGGGGTGGTTTCTTTATCAAACTGAGATGTCACAAATTTGAACCAAACATGGGGGACAGATGTGAGAGGAAGCATATTCATGAGTGCCAATGTGGACAAAACTAGCAACATGGATGCTCAGAGCCCTCAGCCTTCAGCTCTCCCTCTGAAGTTTTTCTCATTTACAATACTTACTACCACCCTAGGGGTATGAGGACCTATTAAAAATGTTTTCCATCGACTGAAAAAGCTACCTGAAACAATAACTTCAACAAAGTAGCAGGATATAAAATAAACCCACATATTTCCATTGGCATTTCTACATATAAACAACAAAGCCCAAGGGCAACAGATAGAAAGAGAAATTCCATTTAAAGTAAGTGTAGACAAACCCCCCCCCCAAGACAAACCCATAAACTGCATGAACACAATTACAAAATACTTTTCACAAAAAATAGTCAGCTCTAAACTATTGGAAAAGCATCAATTGCTCATGGTTAGGCCAAGTTAATATAATAAAAATGACAAATCTAACCAATTAAATTATTTATTCAGTGCTATATCAAAGTACCAAAACCCTATTTTACAGAGCTAGGAAAAATTATAATAAAATTCATCTGGAGCAACAAGGTCAAAAATATCAAGGGAAAAAAAATACAAAGGAAGGTGGTTGAGCTCTACCAGATCTAAACTATACTATAAAGTGACAGTCATCTAAACTGCTTGGTACTGGTTAAGAAGCAGAGTGATGGATCAGTGGATTAGGATAGGTGCAAAAGAAAGTAGTAAATGTCTAAAGTAATCTGTTGTTTGACAAACACAAAGACATTAGCTTCTGGGATAGGAACTCACTGTTCAACAAAAACTGCTAGGAAAACTAGAAAATAGTATGGAAGTATAGAAGCCTACATCTCACACTCTATACAAAATAAGGTAAAAATGGGAATAGGATATAGACCATAGACCAAATAATAGATCAAGAAGCACTCTTGTCTGTCGGATTTATAGAAAGGGGAGAAATTATGACCAAATAAGTAATAGATTATGTTATAAATTGCAAAATGGATGACTTTGACTATATTAAACTGAAAAAAGGTTTTGCACTAAAAAAATTAATGCAGCCAAGATTAGAAGGAAAACAAAAAAGCTGGGAAACTATTTTCACAGCTAGGAATTCTGTTAAATGTCTCATTTCTAAAATATATGGAGAATTGAATGACATTTATAAGCTTAGAAATCATTCTTCAATTGAAAAATGGTCAAAGGATATGAATAGGCAGTTTTCAAATGAAGAAATTAAAACTATATATAATCATATTAAAAAATGCTCCAAATAATTAGTGATTATAGAAAAGCAGATTAAAATAACTATTAGCTCACACCTATCAGATTGGCTAAGATAACTAAAAGTGAAAATGATCAATGTTGGAGAGGTTGTGAGAGGATTGGAACAAAATGCATTGTCGGTGGAGTTGTGAACTGATCCAACCATTCTGGAAAGCAATATGGAACTATGCTCAAAAAGCAATAAAATTGATTATATCCTTTGACCTAGCAATACCAAGACTAGACCTACATCCAAAGAAATCATAAAAAATGGGAACAGTCCCACATGTCCCAAAATATTTATAGCAGTTCTTTCAGTAGTAGTAAAGAATTGGAAATTGAGGGGATGTTCATTAATTGGGGAATAGCTGAACAAGTTATAGCATATAAACGTTATGGAATACTATTGTTGTATAAGAAACCATGAATGGGGGCAGCTAGGTGGTGCAGTGAATACAGCACTGGCCCTGGAGTTAGGAGTACCTGAGTTCAAATCCAGCCTCAGACACTTAATAATTACCTAGCTGTGTGGCCTTGGGCAAGCCACTTAACCCCACTGCCTTGCAAAACGCTAAAAGCAAACAAACAAACAAACAAAAAAAAACCCATGATTGGTGGCACGCTAGAGAAGCATGGAAAGAATCATACAAAATGATGCTGAGCAAAGGGAGCAGAACAAAGAGTATATTGTACATATTAATAACAACATTATGAGTTGACCAACCTCTCAAGGTTCAGAGTTCTAGGACAATCCTGGGAGATCTATTGTGGACAATGTCATCCACATCCAGAGGTTAAAAAAAAAAACCCAAAATATAGAATCTGAATGGATACTATGTTCATTTTTTTAAAACTTCTCTTATGTTTTTCCTTCACATCCCATAGTTTTCTTTCTTTTCCCTTAGTCCTAATTCCTCATACACAGAATAATTAATATATAAACATATTAAGCACAAATGTACATGTACAACTTTTGCTAGATTATTCACCACTGAAGAAAGGGGAATGGGAAGGGAGAGTGGTAGAAAAAATATGTAACTTATAAATATGCACGTGGATGAATGTTGAAAAGCTCTCATATAATTGGAACAATAAAAGATCAATAAAAAAATAAAAAATAAAAATGTTTTCCATGGGGCTTTGAGAAAACAAACATACTAATGCACTTTTGAGGAAGCTATGAAATGGTCCAACCATTCTGGAAAGTAATTTAGAACCAAGCCTCCAAAGTCACTAAACTGTTTTTAACCACTGTCCCAACAATACCATTACTAGCCTTAGCGATCAAAGAAAAGAGAAGGACCCATCTATACACAACATTTATAGTAGCTTTCTTGGTAGCTGTAAAGATGGTGCCAACCATCAGGGAAAATTATGCTATTTGAAAGAAGGGAAAACAAGCATTTATTAAGGCACTAGGCTAAATAGATAACTATCAACTCATTGAATCTGTATAACAAACCTCAAAAATCATTAGAAGACCCAGTTTACAAATTAAAAAAACTGAGGTAAACATAAATTAAGTGCTTTGTCAAATAATTACTAAGTGATTGAGGCCAGATTTCAACTCCTGGTTTCCTGACTTTTGGTTCAAGGCTCTATGCATGGAATTCCATTGCAATGGAATTCTATTGTCCTATAAGGATTATAAAACTTTCAGAGAAACCTGGGAAGACCAGTGTGTGCTGATACAGAATGAAGTGAGTGGAACCAGAAAAAAACAATTTATGCCATAATAGCAATATGGTAATAATGAACAATTTTGAAAGATTTAAGAAGTCTAATCAATGCATTGATCAAACATGATGCCAGAGGTCCTATGACAAAAATGTAGAGGTAAAATTATCAATGACTATTTTTAGGTAAAATTATTAAGTACTGAATTGTAAGAAAGATTATTAATTATTTAATAGTTTGAATTCTGGTCTTTCATGACAAGAAACTGGATAAGTATTGTTCAGGGATCAGACTACTTTATTAACCTTGGGAAACCCCAGGAAACTTCCTTGATATTTGAAAGTTCCAATTAGTTTCTGGTATCTTAAGAAGTACATTTTAATTTATCTATGTGCCTTATTTGGAAAATGTATTATTATGTTAACCAATTTGCTACTGTTTCTTTGTCTTTTGAGTCCTATGTAATATGCAATTTTTAGAAGTTGGAGGAGCAAACCACCAACGTGTTACCCACCTCAAGATAAAGAGGTGAGAGACTCAATATGCAGAATGAGTCACTTTTAAGGACAAGGCCAATATGGAAATTTTTTTGATTGATTATGCTTATTAGTTAAAAGGGCTTTGTTTTTCTCCCCACCCCCACTGTGGGAGGAAGGAAAAGTGGAAAAGGACAAAAAGAGTTTATTAAATTTAACAATATATTTTAATTATCCCTTCCCCAAAAACTTACTTTACAAATAATTGAAGGTACAAAGGAAATTTACTCTCCTGAGCAATAAAGGATGAGTAGAGAATGTACTTTACCATGATTTGGGTATAAAGGACTGGAGCAACTGTCTCAGAAATAACAAAGATATTGGGTCTTCCATATATCCCCAGCTCCCAGAAATATGTGTGCCGCATAGTAGGCACATGATAAATTCTTATATGAAAATGATGTATATAGAGCAGTTTTCCTCAAAGTGGAGAAGGGTTTGCACTGAATTTTCCTCATCTTAGTCATTCTTCTGATAATACATTCCTTTCTGAGAACCTCCCTTGATACTAGAGTGTAATCTGTGTTCAGGAAGTCTGAATTAATACTGGTTTCAGTTCATGCTCAACAAATGAATTTCCAGGCATTGATTAACTATGGTGAATTGGCTGATGTTTGTCCTTTGTTCTCAAAGAAGACATGACATCAACAAGATGATACCATGGCATGCCAGTCAATTGGATTTGAGTGAAGGGTTGCTGCAAAGTCACCAGGCTCACTCTCTTTTCTGGAGTCATCTGGATTGGTCAGATATAGATTAGGACGACTGGAGATGACCCTGGATGCAGTGGGAGACCTTGCTAGATCACAATTTGACTGAGGCAATGCCCATTTAGTCATTAAGTTTAGATGAGAAAGAAATGACAAGAGACCAAGAATGGTCACTTCTAAAAAAATAAAAGAAGCTGGTAGAGTAAGAACCTTAGGCTTTCCCAGCGATCAAGAAAAACCTCTTATACATATTCTAAAAAGAAAACCCCAAATCAATTAACAACTTCAGTAAAGTTGCAGAATATGAAATAGACCTTATACAAATTACCAGTATATGTATATATATGTATATATATATATATATATATATATCAACAAAAACCACCAGAAAAGCTAGAAAATTTAAAATACCTAGAAATGGCTAAATTAACTGAGAATCTACCTGTCAAGAAATAGAGTAATAATATAATCAGAATTACAAAATAATCTTTACATAGATTGATCTAAATAAATAGAAAAGTAATAATTGCTTATAAGTAGGACATGTCAATACTTTTTAAAATGACAATTAATTTACTAAATTAGCTTACTAATTCAGTACTAAACCAATCTAACTAAGAAAGTATTACTTTAGAGAGCTAGGAAAAAAAATAACAAGACTAATCTGAAGAAACAAAAAATAGAGATTATGAAAGAAAATAATTAAAAAAACCAAACTGCAAGGAAGGAGGACTAGCAATACCAGATCTCGATCTGGTAATGGCTACAAGGTCATAATCATGAAAAATAACTTAATATTGAGTAAAAACAATAGAAAGGTTGATCAATGGAAGAGACCTGGTACATGTTATACAGAAACAAACACACAGTGGAATGACTATGATCTCTTTAGTGTTTGACCAATCATCTTTAGTGTTTAGTCTCCAGAAGCAGTTTGTCTCCAGATTCCTAGAGCTACCTGAGGGTCCAGGTCTGAAGCATTACTTTGTTTTTTTTTTTTCTTAAAAAAAGATTTTATTTATTTTGAGTTTTATAATTCCTCCCCCCATTCTTGCTTCCCTCCCCCATCACAGAAGGCATTCTGTTAGTCTTTACATTGTTTCCACGCTATAACATTGATCTAAGTTGAATGTGATGAGAGAAAAATCATATCCTTAAAGGAAAAAAAAAAATACATAATAAGATAATGGGTTTTTCCCCCTAAATTGAAGGTAATAGACTTTGGTCTTTGTTCAAACTCTACAATTCTTTCTCTGGATATAGATGCTATTCTCCATCGCAGATAGCCCAGAGTTGTTCCTGATAGAATGAGCAAGTCCATCAAGTTTGATCATCACTCCCATATTGTTGTTAGGGTGTGCGGTGTTTTTCTGGTTCTGCTCATCTCGCTCAGCATCAGTTCATGCAAATCCTTCCATGTGAAGCATTACTTTGAACAAAGCCTTAGTACTGGTCCCTTCCCCTAGGAATCCTCCTTCGCACTCAGTTCATGGCTATGACTATGTATGCCTCACCCTTAATTTGGCCCAACCCATTTCTCTGACCAGTTCCACAGAAAAAGTCTGCACCCATTCATCTTATTTCAGCTAAAACCAGACTCTCATAATTTCCCCATATTGCTTTCAAACTTAGATCACTCTTCCCACTTCTCCTGATCCATAGAACCAGAAAGGGCTGTGAACAGACTCCATCAAAAATTTCCAGTGACCTTTTCTATGTTGAAGTTTGCAATTTATTAATTCTGTCTTTTCTTGCATGTTGTCAGTAATCTGTCGTTCTCCAGGTATTCTTTCGAGTTGCTTCACAACTTTACTACCTGTCTCATGATCCTATTCTACACTTTATCACAGCCTATCAAAGGTGGATACTCTAGTTTAAACCTTCCCCTAACCATCTTAATCACCATAAAGTTTTTCCTTATATAGGCTTCAATATACCTCTTCACAAATCTAATATGTGGCTTCTAGTTTTTCTTGCAGGAACTGAATGTAATTACTAATCCAGATGGCAACCTTTCAAATCCTTGAAGATAGCTATCTCTAAATCTCCTCTCCAAGCTAAATAACCACAGTTCCTTCAATCTATTCAATGCAATAAATATTTGTTAATCTTGTACTATGTGCCATTTCTTGAATAACATCTCAAGTGCTCTAATTCCCTTCTTCTATAAGTGCTTGTCAATATACTTCCTAAAATGATTTATTCAGAATTGAATAAATTTGGTATTCCACATGTGATCCAATAAAAGCATGATGTATATATATAGATACAAATATATCTCATATACACATATATGTATAAACATCCATATATAAATATATAAACATATATAAATAATATATAATATATTATAATATATATATGTGTGTGTATCTATATCAGGATTATCACCTCCATCTCTCAGTTTTAGCAAATTTTAGCAAAGCATTTGAAAAAGGTCCTCAAGCTATTTTCATGAATTAAACAGGGAGGGGTAGGTGGGCTAGTTATTGATGATGGTGATGGTGATTATGATAAAGATGATAGCAAGTATTTATAAAGCATTTTAGGATTTGAAAAGCACTTTCCAAATATTTACTCATATGATTCTCACAACCTTGACCTCATGGTCTGCCATTTTCATATTTCTCTAACTATAACCCTTGAATTTATTGCTTCCTAGGTCCTAACCTCAGAATGATGCCTCCACTCTAATTTCTTTGTCCTGTTCCCAGGTTCCTGATCATCAAAAGAAAGAGTCACAAAATTGAATTGACTTCACCTGCTCCACGTTTATGTTATATAACTCCAGTTGGTCTTTCACTATTGTGGATTGAATAAAACAATTTTCCTGCTTATTCTTCTCCCTAACTCATTCCCTGCAATGACTATTCGAAACTCTTTTCTCTCTTTTTATGTCAAACCAGCATCTCCACCCCACTCTTATGGCTGATGTCTTAGTATTAGTTTAGAACATCTAAGTGTAAGCTCTCTCAGCTCTCTTCTCCATTATGCAAAATTTTTCATTATCATTGTCCTCTGCTTCCTCTCTCATACCACAAAAGAGATACCACTTCTATTCTTTAATTATTCTCCTTCCTTCTCTGCTGGTACCTTCCTACTCATATTATTAATATTCTCAGATCTAAAACCTCAGAATTATAAAAGGCCTTTCTAAACTTGATTCTTTTCCTATCCAACTACCATCCCATCTCTTTCTTCCCTTTCACTAATACATTGCTTGGAAACAACTGTCTATACCTTATGCCTTCCCTCCTCAATACTCACTCTTTCCTCTGCCTCAGAGGTAAGGACCACCAGGTCTTGGAAGGCAAAAGGAAAAATGTAGGATAGGTAGCAATGAATTCAAGGGTCATAGCTAGTGTAACATGAAAATAACAGACCAAGGGATTGTAAGAAGTTGTAAGAGTCCACTGAAATAATATTTGTAAAGTGCTTTGTAAATCCTAAAGAAAACTATTCTCTCTAAGGTCACCTTATTGCTAAATTCAGCTGCCTTTTAGTCTTTGCCTTCTTTGCTTTCTCTAACACAATTGACCCTATCAGTCTTTGAGACCTTTCCTCTTTTTGTTTCGAATTCAGAGCACCTCCTGGTTCTCCTTCACAGACTTCTCTTTGGTTCCTGTCCCCATAACCTGAATGCCTCCAAGATTTATGTAATCCTTAACACGTTAACCCTTGACAATGCGGGGTTTTAATCCCTACAAATGTGATTCCCAGATTTGCATGTCCAGCTGTGACTTCACTTTCAAACTCCAGACTTGCATTTTCAATTGTCTATGCATCTGGATCTTTTCACCTAATGTTCCTTAAGCATCTCCAATTCACTATGACCAAAACCAACTTATTCACCTTTCTGCTAATCTTTTGCAGATGTCATTATTTCTGGTTGTGGTACCAACACCATTCACCTAGTTTTCCATATTCAAAACTTTGGTATTATTTCTCTTTCCTTACCTTGACTCTCATATCAAGTCCTCATGTCTTCATGATTCCAGTTCAACAATATGTCTCACATCTGCTCCTTTATCCTTTATTTCCATTGTACCCAACCTGGTGAAGGTTGTCATGGACATCTACCTCAACTATATTGCATCAACCTCCCCCCAAAGTTTTCCCAACTTTGGTTTCCTTCCCCTTCCAATCTAACTTTCTAACTAGTCTCAGCATAATCTTCCTGTTGCTTAAATCCCATCACGTCATAGTTCTGTTCAAAACTGTTCAGTAATACAAACCTTTTGTTTACTGAGTAAAGCTCATCCTGCAGATACTGATATTCAAAGCCTTCCAGAATCTCGTGTAACTTCTTCAGGGGGTCCCGAGTACAGTTTAAAGCGTTAATAGCTTAATGTTATTTAAGTTTACTAAGGGGCTATTAAAGCTTTCAGCTTTACAAAGACTTTGGGTATTCACTATTATATTCCCCCCCATTCTACACACACACACACACACACACACACACACACACCCCATCACAAAAAATACTACACGTCCCAGAGCATCCTCCTTGCCTTTTCTTCACCTATTGCATTCTTTCCCATTCTTTAAAACACAATTAGAAGGGCAGCTCTTTGATGAAGCCTCCTCTATCTCCGGGAAGTAATGTTCTTTCCCCTTAGACCTTGTACCACATCTTATTTTGCAACTCCTTCATACATTTATTGTGCAATGTTGTATATTATACAGTACAATTGTGTTTATATTATAACAATACTGATCTGTCTTTGTGTTTTTCCACCTTAAATGTTGTCTCTTCTCCAATGCTTAGAACTGTGTTCTGCAAATAGGAGGAGCTAAGTATTTATTGAATATTAAAAGAATACATTTTACAGGTTTCCAACTGGGTCTCAAAGTAGGCCTAGATCTCTCCTCCCTGAGGAGAGGAAGCTAGTAGAACCAAACCCTAGATTCTCCCAGGGACAGGAAATGCCTTTGTATTTCCAAAGCATTGTGAGAGGAAAGAAAGTCATATGGGGTTCAGAGAGCAGAGCTAGTGGGGGGTGGGAATTAGGAGGGAGGCCAGGGCAGAATGAATGTGAGTGAGTGTGAAAGTCAGACTATGAGAATAAGGTGAGGAGAGAGGGGAGGGAGCAATGAAAGGAATGGAGCAGATGATCAACCTTTTACCTCTTCTTGTCTGCCTTGCTCAACAAAAATTTGTCAAGAGTCCCATATTGAATTTAACATTTATTTACAATAGCATAAATATTGATATGATAATACATAAATGTGATATATAATATTCTAAATATAAGTATTAATCATTAATTTTTATTTATACTGCCCTGGATTTTATTTATATTCCCTTGGAGAGGAGTGAGGTATCATCATCATCACCACAATGCATTTGCCTAAGGCTCACTATTTGCCTTAGGCTAAATCCTTGAGTAACAAAGAAAGTGAAATATAGTCTCTCTGTCCTCCAGGAGCTTAGATTCTAATGAGAGAAATAATATGGAAGCAACTCTATTCATATAAAATACAAGATGTCATTGAGAGGTGATCTCAGAGGCAAGAAACTAGTGGGGGGGGGGGCGGGTAAAGTCCAGAGAAAGGTTTCTTGTAGAAGATGCAGAAGGAGGGAGATGAGGGGAGGGAAAGCTTTCTAGTCATGAGGAACAGCCAAGTTCCTAGAGGCTTTTGCAAGAGACAGGTGGAGAAAAAGTTGAGAAGGGAAGAGGGGCTTAACTCTGTTACTCACTGAAAGAAAAAAGAAAATTTAAGGGATCTCTTGGTTCAATATTCTCATTTTACGGAGGAGAAAATGGAAGTTAATAACATAATTGTGTCCAATGATTCTAGCTATACATGGGAAGAAGTCCATTTTATCCACAGCTATATTTCCCATATCTTCTGTATACCAGAATCTCTCTCACCTCATATTATACATCCATCTCTAAAGATTTTTTCCTTTTTTTTTATCTCCAAAGATTTTTAAGAAAAATGTAACATCCCTTGGTCACCCATTTCAATGACAAGGCACCTTTATTTTGAGGAAATTCTTCCTGTTATCCGACTTCAGACTTTCTTGAAATAATCTAAATTCCTTAGTGAATAGAATGAAATGACAGGAATTCTAGATTTTGAGGAACTCTGAAAAAAGGCAATCTGCCACTAAACAGGTCCAGATATAAATCCTAGGGGAATTTTTAGTGCCTCCATATCTTGAATCTCTTACCTGAGCATCATTGACCTAAATCTAGAAGTCAGTTCTCATCTTGTGCCTGCTTGTAGTTTTAGGGACAAGACCCCAGGATTAGTGATAGATGGTGATAGAAATATAGACTGAGCACCAGGAGCTGAATTCTATTTCTAGACTTGTTATTAACTCTTCTAACACAAAAACTATGATTATCATAGGATTTAGAACCAGAAAGGATCCTGTTCAGTCATATCTGACTCTTCATGCTCCCATGGACCATAGCACAACAATATGGTCCATAGGGTTTTCTTGACAAAGATACTGGAGTCATTTGCCATTTTCTTTTCCAATGGATTAAAGCAAACAGGATTAAGTGACTTATCTAGGGTCATAGAGCTAGTGTCTGAAACTGGATTTGAACTTTGGTCTTCCCTGACTCCAGGCTCAGTACAATATCCACTGAGCCACCTAGCTACATTCAGAAGGGACCTTTGAGGTCATCTAATAAAGATGCTTTATTTTATAGTTGAAGAATCTGAGGTAGAAACAAATTCAATGACTTGCCTATTTCAAGCAAGGATTTGAGATCTCTTTTGCGAACTACAATACAATCTGTTTATCTGCTCTACTCTTACATTTTCCAACTAACAATAAGCCTAACAAAAATAGATGCATTGTCTAGAATGTCTTACAGTAACCTGATCTTGATGAATTCAAAAAATCTTGTGGATAATCTAAATTATTTTAGAATCCTCTTCTTTCTTTTTAAAAAAAACTATTATCATGTTTTCTTGAAGTCAAGGCTGCTGACCTTCTAAGATGGAGAGTAGAGGTAATAGAGATATGAGCTAGAGAAGATGACAGGAAGGTCATATTTATTATCAAAGAACAAAGTTATTGTTTGCATTAAAGTCTGAACTGGATTTTATTCTTTCAGTATAAACCACAAAAAACTGAAATTTTATCTTAGAGTTGCAAAAACATGATGGAAATATTGTATAATCCTATCATCTAATCTCTAACTTGCCTTTCCATTTAAACTATCTCATGAAATAAGGGCAGCTAGGCGGTCCAGTAGATAGAGCACTGTCCTTGGAGTCAGGAAGAGGGGAGTTTGAATCTGACCTCAGATACTTGATACCTATTAACTGTCCCTGGACAAGTGACTTAACCCTGACTGCCTCGCATCCAGGGCCATCTCCAGTCATCCTGGTCCATATCTGGCCAGTGGACTCAGATGACTCTGGAGGAGAAAGTGAGACTGGTGACTTAGCACAGCCCACCCCTCACTCAAATTTAATTCACATGCTTATCATGTGACACCTAACTGCTCCCCATAAAATTGTTTTTAGGTAAGTATACATTTGGCACCCAAATGACAGTCCAATGGAGTTTCATTCTTACAGTAGAGTTTGAAGACTGGCAGCATGGTCTTCTTCAAGAATGAAGGAGAGGAGGGGCAGCTAGGTGGCTCAGTGGATAAAACACCAGCCCTGGAGTCAGGAGTACCTAGGTTCAAATCTGGTCTCAGACACTTAATAATTACCTAGCTGTGTGGCCTTGGGCAAGCCAGTTAACCCCGTTTGCCTTGCAAAAAAAAAAACCTTAAAAAAAAAAAGAATGAAGGAGATGGGTGGCTAGGTGGTGCAGTGGATAGAGCACCGGCCCTGGAGTCAGGAGTACCTAAATTCAAATCCAACCTCCGACACTTAATAATTATCTAGCTGTGTAGCCTTGGGCAAGTCACTTAAACCCATTGCCTTGCAAAAACCTAAAAAAAAAGGACAAAACTATTTCATGAAGTTCATTGTTGGTGCTAGACAAGTCACTTGAAATCAGGTTGGATTGGCTACCTCAATATCTTAGCTAGATGGGTGGTTTCATGGATCTTGCTCCTCCCAGATCAGGCAGTCTCTGCCGGATGGTCAGTACATTGCTGGTGGGGCCATGCAAGTTGTTGGGCTAATGGGTTGACTTCTCACTGACCCAACTTTACCACCAGTCTTTTCTGATGGTATTTAAAGCACTTTTTATTCACAGGTGATTTCATACTTAATTCTCCTCTGAGGCTGAGATGCAGCAAACTCTGGATTGATTATTCACTGCTGGTGCTAATTTTCAAATAACAACACCAAGAAAGCAAAGACTCTCCACCAGCAGATACTGAACCATCCATACAGGAAACCATTGGTTGTGGCAAATGGAGACATTTGAATAAGTTCACTTACCTTACTTTCCAGGGTTGCACATATGGATGATGAGTTTGATGCTAGAACTGGCTCAGTGTTTGGAAGGCTCTGAAGAAAAATGTGGGAAAGAAGAGATAATAGGCTGCTTACCAAACTGAAGGTCTACAGAGCCTTTGTGCTAACCTCATTAATGAATTTCTGTCAAATTTGGATAGTCTACCAATATCACACCAGGAAACTGAATTGCTTCCCCTTGAGTTATTTTAGGATGATTCTGAAGATTACTTGGCAAGATAAGGTGTGGGACACTGAGGTCCTTTCTCTAGCCAAACTGCCAGCATTCAAACTATTGTTTGAGTGCCAAATGCACACTTACCTAAAAAAACAATTCTACTGTTAGGTGGTGCAATGGATAGAGCACTGGTCCAGGAGTCAGAAAGACCTGAGTTCAAATCCAGCCTCAGACACTTCATATTTACTTAGCTGTGTGATCTTGGGCAAATCACTTAACCCCATGGCCTTGCCGAAAAAACCCTCACAATTTTATGGAGAACTAACACAAGGCAGGTGCTCACATGATAGAAGCTATTCAAAAACACTCTCAAGGTCTCTTGGATGAACTCTGAAATATGGGAGACACTGATACAGGGCTGCCCAGCATGCTCTCATCAAAAGAAGGCCCATGCTCTTTTTTTTTAGTCCAATGGGATTAAGTGGCTTGCCCAAGGTCACACAGGCAATTATTAAGTGTCTGAGGCTGGATTTGAACTCAGGTACTCCTGACTCCAGGGCCGGTGCTCTTATCCATTGCACCACCTAGCTGCCCCAAAGAAGGCCCATGCTCTTTGAGCAAAGCAGAATTGTTCCAAAGAAACTTGAGATGTGCAAATTTAGAGACATCTCCTACTCCAATTGTGTCCAACTTGTGGTAGAGGCTACTATTTGGTCTGATCAGCCATATCCCTACAAGGTTTGCACTGACCTCTGCATCTTGAAGGACAACAAAAATCAAAGTCCAATACAGTTAATTTTCAACGGTAATTTTATTACTTTCTCTCAGGAACAGTTCCCCACCTGCATAATCTATTCCGCATTCCTAGAATGCTTCTTCTCTAGAAAAACATTATAAAATCTAGCTGAAAGAAAATAGTAACAACAAGCAGAACCTAAAGCTGATTATTGTAACAACTTTCATCTAGAAAGTTATAGCAATCCTAATATTCTGATCTCATAAAAGGTGAGACCCAATAACCTAAGAATGACAGGAGCCTTTGTGGTTATACTCTCAGGACTCAGCATTTAGGTTCTCTACTTTACCTTGGCAGAGGGTGAGAATGGTAAAACTTCTCCTATTTAGTTATTCTTGATTCAGAGATAATTTCCTGCAGTGAGGGATTCTATACTAACTTATGGTGCCCACCCTAGTCCTTTCACCAAAGTTCTTATAAAAAATGAATTTTATGAAGCTGGAAGCAGGGGTTCGGGGAGGGGGAGACTTAAGGATCTATATGAGTTCATTTATGAGTGAAGAAATCATCAACTCTTAGACACAGGAGGGTAAGAAATTTTAATTCACAGGTTACCAAAAAAGTTCATAATTTACTACAAAAGTTCACAAGTTTCTACATAAAGTTCTATGGTAACTACAAAAGTACAGAGGTTAAGTTCTATAGAGAAGCAGCAATAGAGTGAGTTCCAGTAGAAGTAGTAAACTATAAAGAAACAGCCACAAGCTGGGCTGATAAGAAAGAGGAAGGAAAGAATCTGAAAGGTTATTTGTGGGGTCACACTCTTCCAGAGTGGGCTACTATCACAGCAAGATAAGAGAGCAAAGTTGTGGAGGAATCACACTCCCGGGAAAGGACTGCCTTCCAAAGGCAGAGAGAGGAACTGTTCACTGAGGAGTGAGCTGAGGATCTAGGGAGAGGTAGAGAGGGTGGGTAGCGGAGAGAGCAGACATGAAGTAATGAGAGGTATGTGGTTGAGGGGTAGGAGGTCAAAAACTTGGTCATTTCAGGCTAAGACAGGGATCTGTTGTTTTGTTGAAAGGGGCTTGATTTGAGCCTGGAGCAGGGATTTACTGAGTCCTTGCCAGGGATGGGTAAAGAAATTTTACGTTCATTGATCTCATGTCATAGCTTGGACATGATGGAGGGAGTGGGGGGGAGACACATGGTTAGTGCAAAGGATAAAGCTTAATAACTATAAAACAAAACTCTGTTCAATATTTCCCCTACTTCAGCTGGAGACAAAGGTAGTGAGGCAGTCTATATTTTGAGGACAAGATCATTGTCTTTACTGACTTTTTCATATAAAACTGAGTTTCTGGAAGACTCAGAATCATTTCCAAGGTATGTAATGTCTTTATTTATAACTCAAAAGATTTCCTCAATATTTCACTGTAAATTTCCGTTTCAACCTTCAACTTTACTGACATTTAAATTGTGTATACTCATATATAGGGGTTTGTGGTTTTACTGATACATATGATAATCAAAAAGGTTTGGAGACTACTGGTTTTAGTGATTAAGGGAAAGAGAAGAAATTGTATAAAAGAAAACCAGTTAAGCTATGACAATATTTCAGACTTTAGGTGATAAGGACCTAGACTAGGGTGGTCGCGGTATGAGAGGAGGGGAGACAGGTATTAAAGATATCAACAACACCTAGCAACTGGGTAAAGGTATTAAGATCTAAGAGGGAAAAACTGAGGATGATTCCTAAGTTTCCAACCCAATGAGTAGAAGAATGATAGAAATAGGGAAATTAGGAGAAGAAATGGATGTAGGAAGAAAAATTATGAATTCTGTCTTGGATAAATTGAGTTTGAGTATGGTCAGATAGGTGGCACAGTGGATAGATATGACCTGGAGCCATATACTATCTATGTGACCCTAGGCAAGTCACTCTTTTTTCTTAAAGAACATTCTAATAAGGGAATTCAAAAAATAAAGAGGAACTTGAAAGCTGGGGTGAGGAAAAAGGACAGAACAAGGAACCTGGGAAAGAAGGGTGGAGAGTCATCCCTACCAGCACTTAAAATTAAGAGATTGGGCTGTAGGGCTGAGACATCTGGGGTGGGGAGAGATGGAAGAGGTGGAACAGTCTGGATAGTGGTATGTCTTATTCCCCAAAGTCTTGCCTGTGAAACTTCTCATCTCCAACAAGAAATTTCTGACCCCTGATGCCAAGTTCTTGATACTCCTAACTAGTTCTAGTGTCCTAAAACTCAACACTTTATAATCTTTGGAACTTTCCAGTCATTGAGCTTGAGACTTCACTCTCATTCATGGTACTCCTTATGTATACTTCGTGATTTTTAATCTTTGAAGACTAACTAATGATTGGTCATTCATTTCCCATATAAGATAATATACCCCATAACTATCAAGTCCCTCTGGAGTTCAGGAATATAGAGTTTTTCAGTTCCAAGCCTCATCTGATCTCCCACAGAGATGAGTGGCATATGGAGAAGTTAAAACTCATTAGTACTTGTCTCTTCTACCTGTCTAGTCCCATTCCTAGCCTTTCCTCCACCAATGAGGAGGTAATTAAAGTAATAATTCGCAATTATTTTGCCCAACTCCATTCCTAGCCTTTCCTATGGAGCTGTAAGCTGGCAGCAAAACCTGGAAAAACTTTGAGCTTAATTTGAAACAGATGAAGCAGAGAAGCAGTGTAGTTATGTACATAAAGGGCTCTCTTGGAGTCAGGAGGACTCCAGTTCAAATCCTGCCTCTGACAACCAACCTGGGGTAAGTCAAGGCAACTCTTTAAGACTTGAATTTGCTGATCAGCATTGAGGGTGGGAATTTATATTACAAGGATGGAAGTAAAAGCTTAAGAAATTCAAAGGCCATGCAATGTGCCCCTAAGAAGGGTGTTCTAGGGGATATTGGCTTAAATTAAATGATGCATTCCACCAGAACAGTTGACCTTTTAGAATCTGCAACTCTCCTAGTGTTCTGCCCTTAGGAGATGCTTCCTGAATGTATGTTGATGTTCAAGTTTGCTGAATAGTCATGACAACTTCTAGGGCCATGAGGTTAGGTGCTGGACTTAGTTATTGACTAATGGAGGTACTGTCTCTATAGTCAGAGGACCTCCATCTAAACCCTGCCTCTATGTGCCACCTTGGCAAGGCACTTATGTTCTCTTTGCCTTGGTTTCCTCATCTGTAAAACAAATGGGGTTAGACTAGATATTTTTTGAAGGTCCATGGCACTTTTGAACCTGTAAGACCATCCTACCACATGCTCCTTTACTTCTCTTGGCCTCAGATTCCTCCTTTGCAAAATGAAGCAATTGAACCAAGTAAGTTATGACTCGAACCTAGAACTTTTGACTGGAAATTCAGCACTTTTTCCCTTGCACCACCATTCCTATTTTGAACGCATATGATATTATCTGATCATTGCCCAAATTGCTTCTGGAGGGCACTCAGGATTGGGAGTGGGGAATTTGAGTTGAGGTATCCTTTTCTCCACTCCGAAAGCCTTTCAGGAATGAAGCTCTTCAAACTGCCCCCTTTGGGCACTACAAACTTCACAACTGAGAACATTGGGTAACTTAGGTTTAAGCTAAATTCCTCTGACCATCCATTTCTCCTACTGGGTCTCCAAGGGTGAGTGGTAGCTCTACTTCTCCTCAAAGCCTGGAAGACCTAAGGGTATGGTAGGGCCCTAAAATAGAATTCTCCCCATTCCCAAAGGACCCAGGGCAATAGCTTATCCAGAAATAATCTATCAAACCTCATATAAAAGCAACAATTGCCAGAATTGAATAGCCAGCCCTGATCTAATATGCGCCCTTGGGCATTACAATGCACTTATCTGAGCTTCAGTTTTCCAGATTAAAAAAAATTACTGAGCAGCTCATAATTTTATTGGAAAGGTGAGAGATGGAGTCTGCTTACCATGATTATTTTACTAACCAAGGATTGGTAATTGTTTGTCTGGAAATGCTAATCAGGGTGGAATGACCTTCTTAAAAAAATATAAATTCCAAGGCTTCAGCTGAGGAACTGCTGACCATGATAGAAATGGATGTCTGCCTATGTACACTTCCAAGTCTCTAAGGAAATGACCAGTACCTAGGACCATGGCCACTCCTTTTCCTTATGCAAAAGAGCAAGTGGGACACCTGTTCCATTGCCTTCTGGGAAGCTCCTCTACCTGCACCAGGTCAAGTGCGAAAGTATTTACTGAGCTCTTACCAAGTACTCAGAACTGCAGGTATACCCCACGTAATGGCCATAAAGAATATAGTTCTGCCCTCTAAAAGTTTATATTTCAGTTGAAGGGTTAAGATCAATACCCATGAAAGAGTAAGCAAACTAAGCCGGTTAGCCTGCCACTTCCTGAATTTTTATGCCATTCCCCAAACTTAAATTCCTGCCCCAACTTTTCTCTGCCAGACAAGATCGCTTCACCTCCAGGCATCTGAGCAGACTAATCTCCCCCACCTCCAATTATTCCAATAGCTTCCATCACTTCCTCCTTACAGATATCTGGTCCTCTGCTCAGCTAATTACTAATTATATGTCTCCTCTGATCTTGGGGAGAGAGAGAGAGAGAGAGAGAGAGAGAGAGAGAGAGAGAGAGAGAGAGAGAGAGACAACTCCTCCCAGAGCCTTATCAATTCCCCTTCCATTTTCAGCCATAGTATCTGACAAAAAGGCAAGTAAAGAAACCCACACACACAAAATGTCCATGGCCCAGATGGCTTCACACTGGGAACCTGAAGATATCACTTATCCAGATCTAATCTTGTGTCTTCTGACTGAAGAGAAGTCCTCTCTGTCTCTCTGCCTGTTTCTTTCTGTCTCTCTGTCTCTGTCCCTCTCGCCCCCTTCCCCCCCCTCTCCTCTGACTCTTTCTGTCCCAGTCTGTCCGAACCCCCATTTCCCCAACTTGCACTCGCAGAGGAAATGCGTTCTCTTTGCCTCAGATCCCTCCCTTCTCATCACCCCTGCCAGCAGCACCCCACTGGGCGGACAGCAGTCAGAAAACAGAAATCCTCGGCTTTGCACGAAGATGCACCTGGGAGCCACTCCCAGCAGGTTGGGGATGCCTCGCCCCTCACACCTAACTCTCCCCCTGGGGCCAACTTGATATCACTGATTTAAAGGGCAGTCGTGCCCGGAATCCTCTTCCTGGAAGGAAGGCAGAAGTTAGGCTGGCAGGTGGCCTGGCCGCCCTCCCTGGCTTCCTGCTGGTCCCACCCGGGGAGCCCCAAGCATCTCTGGCCCCAAGCATCTCTCTCCCCAAGCATCTCTCGCCCCAAGCATCTCTGGCCCCAAGCATCTCTGGCCCCAAGCATCTCTGGCCCCAAGCATCTCTGGCCCCAAGCATCTCTGGCCCCAAGCATCTCTCTCCCCAAGCATCTCTCTCCCCAAGCATCTCTCGCCCCAAGCATCTCTCGCCCCAAGCATCTCTCGCCCCAAGCATCTCTCGCCCCAAGCATCTCTCGCCCCAAGCATCTCTCGCCCCAAGCATCTCTGGCCCCAAGCATCTCTCGCCCCAAGCATCTCTCGCCCCATGGCAGCGAGCTGAGAATCAACCCTCTCATTGGATTTCCGAGGCGGCCACTCCACCCTAACCCCGTTCCCCTTCCCTTACCACTAACTCCCCTCACCCCCCACAGCTCCTTCTTCGCCTTCCCCTGGGCTTTCCGCTGGGGGTCCTGGCCCCTCTGTTATCCTCTCCCGCCCCCTCCCCTCTAACCTGCCCTGCTCCCTATGGATGCCGGGTTCCTCTGAGATGTGGGACCAGACGGAGCCCCTGAGAGCAGGTCGGATCCAGTCCGCTCTGGCAATGCCCTGGATGCCGACTGAAGGGGCAGTGCCAGCTAGGGGCACCAGTGAAGAGCGCTGGAAACGTCCCAGGAATGGGAGACGGGTGTCTGACAATGTCGACTCAGCCATTTTGGGAAGAAAGGGACAAACTCCATCTTTTCAGAAACTACGCAGTTGACACCCACCCACTCACCCAAAAGATGCTGCTGTTGGTGGTGGTGCTGACATATTTCCATAAGGCTTTAAGGTTTGCAATGCTTTACATACCTTAACTCAGTTGATCTCGCATCACTTCTGTGAGTAGGCGATGCTATTAACTTCATATTAAAGATGAAGAAACAGGATCTAGAGGAGATTAAATGACTTGCCCAGAATTACAAAATTAATAAATGACTGAGCTCTTCTACACTCCCAAGCTTCTCCTCCTATCCACAAATAATAATTAATAGAATGGATGATAAAACAATGGATAATCTATAATTGCTTTGTTTTCTTTTGGAAGGCACTCAGGGGACACCCATGGGCTTTACTCACCCAGGAAACACACTTCCATGCCCACTTATTTCCTTTTCCAGCTCCCTGTTCTCCCAGGGAAGCCCACAATCATCAGATCAGTTTAAAATACTGGGTGGTAGTCAGAGCAATTGATTTATAAGTAAATGTCTTCAATAATAGGTCCAACTGGGCTATTTTTTCTACTATGGGTATGAACTGTAGTAACAGTAGTAACAGGCCCCCTTTCTAGGGGGCCTCAGTTTCCTCAAGTGTAAAAACTAGGGGGGGTGGCAGATGATCCAAGTGCTATGATCTAACCAAGCATCAGTGGCCTTAAATAATGGTGCACATTTCTATAAATTGCCTTTTTTTTGATAAGGTAATGGGGTTAAGTGACTTGCCCAAGGTCATTCAGCTAGGTAATTATTATTAAGGGTCTGAGATGGGATTTGAACTCAGATCCTCCTGACTCCAGGGCAGGTGCTCCATCCACTGCACCACCTAGCTGCCCCTAGGTGGCCTTTTAAAATTTATAAAAACATTTTGTACATAATAATTAATGAGGAAGATAGTACTTTCCCCATTTTTCAGAGTAAGGAAATGGAAACTTTAAGAAGAGATAAAAGACAGATACACAGAGAAACCAGAAAAAAAAGAGAGACTAAGAAAGAAACATGGAGAGTGTATCACAGCTAGAACTTGAACCCAGATCTCCCTCTACTTTTATGCAACACCTGCCCTTATTTTTTTTTATTTTATAAATCTATTTATTTTCCAACTACATGCAAAGATAGTTTTCAACAATCACTTTTTTGTAAAGTTTTGAGTTTCACATTTTTCTCCCTGATTCCCTTCTTTCTCCCCTCCCCATGACAGAAACCAATCTATTTAGATTATATATAAAACTCTGTTAAACATATTTCCATATTTATCATGTTGTAAAAGAATAGAAAGGAAAAAAGCCATAAAATATAAAACAAATTTTAAAAACTGAAAATAGTAAGCTATGATCTACATTCAGACTTCATAGTTCCCTCTGGATGTGGATTTTCCATCACAAGTCCTTTTAGAATTGTCTTTGATTATTCTCCTGCTGAGATGAATAAGTCTATCATAGCTGATCATTACACAAGGTTGCCATTAATAACACCTGCCATTCTTAATGCAATTAATTGAGATTGGCTAACTTCCATTTGTTATCTTTTAGTGGCTCTTAGAATGAAGGTCAAGGTATCTTCTGAAGAGGATCTTTTAAAAGCTCTCTGTAGGCCCAGAAATAGTTTTGCCAACTTTGAAATCAGCATTGGGCCACCATAATTCCTCCATATTCACCCCCCTTTTCTCTTACTTTCTTTTTCTCTCAAGTCAGAGACTCAGTTTCCCCTACCCATCAACATTGCAGATACAACTCCAGTTTCTTAGAAGCCACATCCCACCCCAAGGACCTAGGAAAAGCCTGTGTTCTGGGATATCTCAGAAATCTGCTTTACTTTGATTTGATGTCTGTCTTCTCCCAGGGTCTAGGCACATACTTTTCAGTCCAGTAGAATATATGGATAAAGTTCAGAGAGCCAAATATATCCAAAGAAATTCTGGGTGGGAAAATAGCACCAAACTTCTTCAGATGAGACTTATTTACTCATCAACACCAATCTCTACTGTTTAGTACTTTGGAAACTGGAGCTTCCTCACTTTCTAAATGAAGAGACAACATGCAAAAACCTGTATATACAAGCATAAATTTAGGTTATTGAGGAACGGTAATAGCAGGATTCATCTTTCTTTGAGTTTTTCTAGAGATACAGTGTTGAACCTGCATTCAAATCTGGTCTCCAATATGCACCGGTTATAGGCAAAGCCTTCAAAAACCCAGTCACTTTTATAACATATATAGTAAGAAATCAGAGTAAACCTTGATGACTCTAGGCAAGAAGTAAACAGAAGGAAAAAGTAAGGTCCCAGTCATTCTAGAAGCTTTCACTTCCTTTGGAAAGATAATTTACCTAAAACAATCAGTCCTGGACTTGAAGGAGCTCGCAATCTAATGGAGATGACAAGCAAATAAATATGGAGGGAAAGAAATATATAGAGTAAATTAGAAATAATAAAACAAGGTCTAAAGGAATTGTGATAGAAGATGTCATTCCAGAGAAAGAACCATGGAGTCTGAATGTAGACCAAAGCATATTATTTTCAGTTTTTTTAATGTTTCATGCTTTATGTTTTTTCCTCTCATGGTTTTCTTTCCCTTTTGTTCTGATTCTTATTTCACAATGTGACTAATATGGGAAAATGTTTAACATAGTTATTTATGTATAACTTATATCAGATTATTCATTGTTGAGGGAAGGGGGAAGGAAGGAAGAGAGGGAGAAAAATGTGGAACTCAAAAATCTTACCAAAAAAATGAATGTTGAAAACTATCTTTGCATGCAGTTGGAAAAACAGCAATCAATTAATTTAAAAAAATAATTAAGCAAGGGAAAACCCTAGAATTAAGTGAGATTGGGAAAGGCTTCCTATAAAAAAGATGGAATTTCAGTTGGGACTTGAAGTCAGTAGGTGGAGAAGAGAATGGAGAACATTCTAGGCATTGACAGCCAGAGAAAAATGGCAGATGCTGAGAGATGGAGAGTCTTGTTTCTTGAACGACCAGGAGGCTAGTGTAACTGGATTGAAGCGTACTTGCTGGGGAGGAAAGTGTAATAAGATGAAAAGTGGCAGGGGAGGGCTAGGTTATAAAAGGTTTAGAATACCAAAAAGAAGATTTGATCCTGAAGGTGATAGGGAGCCATTAGTGTTTACTGAGGGGGAATTTATTGAGAAGAGTGACAAAATAGGACCTGCACTTTCAGAAAATCATTTTGGTGACTGAATTGAAGATGAATTGGAATGGGGGAAAGGGGGGGGGGAGAGGCAGATAGATCCATCAGCAGGCTATTGCAGTAGTCCAGATATGTGATGATGAAGGCTTGCACCATGATGGTGACACTGTCAGAAGATAGAAGAGGGCATATAAGAGAGACGTAAAAAAAATTGACAGACATTGACAATAGACTAAATATGGGGAGTAAGAGATAGTGAGAAGGTAAAGAAAACATATAGGTGACTGGGAGACTGGTGGTATCCTTGATAACAATAGGGAAGTTTGGAGGTGGGGAGGTTTTGGGGAAAAGATGATCAAAGTTTGGGAAATATAGTATCATACTGAAAAGTAAAGGTAAAAGAGGTTAAATAAGCAGATGATAGGATTTGTTAGTCAGAAGAGGATTTCTGATTTGATAGGATAAAACTCAGGGAACCATTGAAGACTTTTGAGCAGGGAGTAATAGAGTAGAACACTAACAGGATGTTCATATTTGAAGAGATCTTAGAGATAATGCAGATGAGGAAACTTCCTTGTCCATGCTTACGATAAAAGAATTGTTTTAGGATGAGTAATCTGGCAATAGGGATAAAGAGGAGAGAATAGGGTCAAGGGAAGGAGCTGATTATATGAGTTGATACAACCAGGATTTAGGTGGTGGTGGAATGAACAGAGAGGAAGGGGATGAAGCAGTCCCTTCCCTGAGAGACATTTTAAAATGAGGATAAAGGATCTTGTGACCATTTGATAGCCTTTGGGCTAACTACCTAGCCTGGCTGACCTGCCTTGGTATTGAGGGGGTTAGGGGGTGAAAGGGTCTTGATCTTTAGGAGAATCACTTTGGAGGCCCACTTGACTGGAAGACAAGGCCATGGGCTCCAGGGCCTTTTAAGGTCTTATTCCCATTTCCCATAATCTCCACTGTTTTAGGACTTTAGGGAGCTTCTCTATGACTCTGGGCAGAGTTAACTTTTCCTCTGCCCACTTTTTTTCACCCCTTACCTCTTCAGTTTCTTTTTGTGTGTACCTTCCTTCATTAGATTGTAAGCTTCTTGAAGGCAGGTACTATTTTTGGTTTCACTTGTATTTTTAATCCTATGCTTATTGTAGTGTCTGACACATAGTAGACACTTATAAATATTTATTGAGTGACGATTGAAGATTGGGGTAGGAAAAGATTAAGTGATAGGTAGACCTCTCAATGGGCTATTGCAGTAGTCCAAATCTGAGGAGATTAGAACCTGCACCAGGTAGTGGCAGAGTCGGGGAGAGAAGGTGGCATAATTGAGAAGTATTACAAAGGTAAAATCAACAGGCTTTGGCAACAGATTGGATTTGAGAGGTGCGAAGCCTTATACAATTACAGTAAAGGTAGGAGGCGGGGAAGAAAATAATGAGTTCAATTTGAAAAATGGTTTATTGAATATATCCAGTTCAAAATATCTATGGGACACGTTGAAAGTATGAAATTGGAAGTCAGCAGAGAGAATCATTAGTATGGAGATGGGAGCTGATGAGATCATCTAGTGAAGGAGTAGAGACCGAGAAGAGAAGAGAACCGAAGACAGCAATCTGTGTGACGCTTATAGTTAGAGGGTGTGAGCTAGATGAGGATCTGGCAAAGGAGACTGAGAAGAGCAATCAGACCAGAGGAGAATCAAGAGAAGGATGTCTTGAAAACCTTGAGAGAAGAGAATTGCAGAGAGATCAAGGAAGATGAAAGTTAAGAAAAGACCATTGCATTTGTAACTAAGATCACTAAGTAACTTTGGAAAGAGTATCTTAGGGGTAATAGTCAGGTCAGAAACAAGATTATAAGTGTTTAAGAAAAGAATGAAAGGAGAGAAAGTAGAGGCACCTATTGTAGATGACCTTTTCAAGAAGATTATCCACAAAGGGAAGAAAAGTCTTATAGGAATATAGCAAGGATGGAAGAACCCGAGAAAGAATTTTTTTCAAGATGGGGAAAATATGGGCATATTTGTAAGTGCCAGGGAAGAAGTCAATAGATGGAGAGAGATTAAAAGTAATTGATGGAATGGAAATGTTAGTGGGATCAGTCTGTTGGGGGACATGGGATAAAGGGGATCACTTGTTAGACTAGAGAAAATAAATTTTAGGTTCAAACTGATCACATAATACGGAAGGAATGCCCTAATGTCAGTTAAAGAACACATATATTGGGGAGGCTAGGTGGAGCAGTGGATAAAGCACCGGCCCTGGAGTCAGGAGTACCTGGGTTCAAATCTGGTCTCAGACACTTAATAATTACCTAGCTGTGTGGCCTTGGGCAAGCCACTTAATCCCATTTGCCTTGCAAAAAAAAAACAACTAAAAAAAAGAACACACACATTGAAAAACAAATAAAGCTATTAATAAAAATCAATAATAAACAGATACCAGAGAAGGAATATAGATGAGACACCAAAAATCTATAGAGTGAATGATCTCTCCCACTGGAAGTAAGAAAACTGTTCATTCAAGAGAGAGCTCTCATCCAAAGGGGAAATTCCCAGAAATCTCTAGTGCAGTAAGATAGGGATAGGGATAGGGATATGATCAAAGTCCTGGTTCCTCTACATGTTGGTTTTTTCACAGTCTTTCTCTCCCTTGGGAACTCGAAGAGAATGTGTAACTGCATATTTTCTCTCCTGAAGCCTGAGGATCTGTCCTCTCCCAAGCTCTCATCAATTCTAGCCTTTGAATGATTAGTTTCCACCAGGAAAGAAATTCTTATGTAAAAAGACTTTATTTATATACCAGTCTTATCTCTTCTATAATAATAGCTGATTATTTATGGAACTGTAACAGGGATCAGATGGGGAGAAGCCTGGACTTTCCGGTATGTTGCTCAACCAAAAAACTACATTTCGTAGGATCATAGATTTTAAAGCTAAAGGGGAACTTAGAGATATTCTGTTCCAACCTTTATTTCAGAGACAAGAAAACCAAGATCCAGAGAGGTAAAAGGCTAGCTCATAGTCATACAGGTATAAAGTGTCAGAGCCCAGATCTAAACTTGGGTCTTCTGACTCCAAACACAAGGCTTATTTTCATTCTATAAGATTCCTAGAGGTCCCAGCCCTCAGTCGTTGAGGCAGATTCCAAGCTCCTATGAGATACTGTAGTGGTGGCAATGGGATACCTTCATGGCAAGAAGATGGTTTAAGAATTGTTCAGGGCCCTGGAATCAGGAGTACTTG
Organism: Macrotis lagotis; assembly: GCF_037893015.1. Taxonomy (NCBI): domain Eukaryota; kingdom Metazoa; phylum Chordata; class Mammalia; order Peramelemorphia; family Peramelidae; genus Macrotis; species Macrotis lagotis. The sequence continues at coordinate 113,210,509 of NC_133659.1, forward strand.
AATTCAAATCCGGCCTCAGACACTTAATAATTACCTAGCTGTGTGGCCTTGGGCAAGCCACTTAACCCCATTGCCTTGCAAAAAAAAACTAAAAAAACAAAAACAAAAGAATTGTTGTTCATTCTTCATTTTCAAAGGGGAACAATGACATCGGGTGATGACTTGCAAGTGAATCAGATTTGAGTGAAGCAGAACTGTGCCAAGTCATAAGCCTCACTCTCTTCTTCAGAGTTATCAGAGTCCAGGGCCAAGACATAGGTCAGGTCAATTGGTGATGGCCCTCTGTTTTCAGAGAGAAGAAAAGTGAAGGGGAGGGATGAAGAGGAAAACAAGAGCTTCTGATTACTGAAGCTGATCAGACAAGGTACCAGATCTGGTGAGCAAGTTAGGAGGAAGTGAGCTAGCAGAAACTGATGGTGAATTGAAGAATAGCAGTGTACTCCATTTAGAGTGTTTGGGGAATGGTTTCTGAGAATATTTTTATTCAAAGTTT